>NC_052087.1:35465742-35765742 GCF_015852505.1 Tachyglossus aculeatus | reverse complement strand
ATTGTTATTATTAAATAATTATATTATTTGATAATTATTGTTATTATTATAAGTATGTGCTTTGCACATGATAAGCGCTCATAGTCTAGTCACAGCCTATCATAATTATTGTTATTATCGTGGGACAACTTGATTACCCTGTATCCACCCCAGCGCTTAGAACAGTGCTTTGCACATGGTAAGCGCTTATAGTGTATAGTCACAGTCTCTAATAATGATAATTATTGTTATTATTATAAGTCTGTGCGCCCCCCGTGGGACAACTTGATTACCCTGTATCCACCCTAGCGCTTAGAACAGTGCTTTGCACATGGTAACAGCTTAAAGTCTATAGCCACAGTCTATACTAATAATTATTATTGTTATTGTTATAAGTCTGTGCTTTGCACATGGCAAGCGCTTACAGCCTATAGCCACAGTCCATAGTAATAATAATTGTTGTTATTATATTATTATATTGTACAATTATAATAATTATTACCGTTATTATTATAAGCCTGTGCTTTGCACATGGTAAGCGCTTATAGTCTATAGTCACAGTTTATAATAATAATTATTATTGTTATTATTATAAGTCTGTGTGCCTCCCGTGAGACAACTTGATTACCCTGTATCCACCCTAGCACTTAGAACAGTGCTTTGCACATGGTAACAGCTTAAAGTCTATAGCCACAGTCTATACTAATAATCATTATTGTTATTGCTATAAGTCTGTGCTTTGCACATGGCAAGCGCTTAGTCTATAGCCACAGTCCATAGTAATAATAATTGTTGTTATTATCATATAATTATATTGTACAACTATAACAATTATTACTGTTATTATTATAAGTCTGTGCTTTGCACATGGTAAGCACTTATAGTCTATAGTCACAGTTTATAATAATAATTATTATTGTTATTATTATATGTCTGGGTGCCCCCCGTGGGACAACTTGATTACCCTGTATCCACCCCAGCGCTTAGAACAGTGCTTTGCACATGGTAACAGCTTAAAGTCTATAGCCACAGTCTCTACTAATAATTATTATTGTTATTGTTATAAGTCTGTGCTTTGCACATGGCAAGCGCTTATAGTCTCAGTCTATAATAATAATTCGTATTACTATATAATTATAATTATGTTGTATAATAACAATTATTATTGTTATTACTACAAGTCTGCTTTGCACATGGTAAGCGTTTACAGTCTATATTCACAGTTTATAATAATTATTATTGTTATTATATAACCATATTATATAATAACTGCTATTATTATAAGTCTGTGCGTTTATAGTCTATATTCACAGTTTATAATAATTATTATTGTTATTATTGTATAATCATATTATATAATAACTGCTGTTATTATAAGTCTGTGCTTTGCACATGGTAAGCGCTTATAGTCTATAGTCACAGTCTTTCATAATTATTGTTATTATTGTAAGTCTGCGCGCCCCCCGTGGGACAACTTGATTACCCTGTATCCACCCCAGCGCTTAGAACAGTGCCCCGCACATGGTAACAGCTTAAAGTCTACAGCCACAGTCTCTACTAATAATTATTATTATTGTTATTGTTATAAGTCTGTGCTTTGCACATGGCAGCGCTTATAGTCTATAGTCACAGTCTATAATAATAATAATTGGTATTACTATATAATTATAATTATGTTGTATAATAATGATTATTGTTATTACTACAAGTCTGCTTTGCACATGGTAAGCATTTATAGTCTATATTCACAGTTTATAATAATTATTATTGTTATTGTATAACCATATTATATAATAATAACTGCTATTATTATAAGTCTGTGCGTTTATAGTCTATATTCACAGTTTATAATTATTATTGTTATTATATAATCACATTATATAATAATAACTGCTGTTATTATAAGTCTGTGCTTTGCACATGGTAAGCACTTATAGTCTATAGTCAGTCTTTCATAATTATTGTTATTATTATAAGTCTGCGTGGCCCCCGTGGGACAACTTGAATACCCTGTATCCACCCCAGCGCTTAGAACAGTGCTTTGCACATGGTAACAGCTTAAAGTCTATAGCCACAGTCTATACTAATAATTATTACTGTTATTGTTATAAGTCTGTGCTTTGCACATGGCAAGCGCTTACAGTCTATGGTCACAGTCTATAATAATAATTGGTATTACTATACAATTATAATTATGTTGTATAATAATGATTATTATTGTTATTACTACAAGTCTGCTTTGCACATGGTAAGCGTTTATAGTCTATATTCACAGTTTATAATAATTATTATTGTTATTGTTATAAGTCTGTGCTTTGCACATGGCAAGCACTTATAGTCTATAGTCACAGTCTATAATAATAATAATTGGTATTACTATATAATTAGAATTATGTTGTATAATAATAATTATTATTGTTATTACTACAAGTCTGCTTTGCACATGGTAAGCGTTTACAGTCTATATTCACAGTTTATAATTATTATTGCTATTATGTAACCATATTATATAATAACTGCTATTATTATAAGTCTGTGCGTTTATAGTCTATATTCACAGTTTATAATAATTATTGTTATTATTATATAATCATATTATATCATAATAACTGCTATTATTATAAGTCTGTGCGTTTATAGTCTATATTCAGTTCATAATAATTATTATTGTTATTATTATATAATCATATTATATAATAACTGCTGTTATTATAAGTCTGTGCGTTTATAGTCTATATTCACAGTTTATAATAATTATTGTTATTATTATATAATCATATTATATCATAATAACTGCTATTATTATAAGTCTGTGCGTTTATAGTCTATATTCAGTTCATAATAATTATTATTGTTATTATTATATAATCATATTATATAATAACCGCTGTTATTATAAGTCTGTGCTTTGCACATGATAAGCGCTTATAATCTATAGTCACAGCCTTTCATAATTATTGTTATTATTATAAGTCTGTGTGCCCCCCGTGAGACAACTTGATTACCCTGTATCCACCCCAGCGCTTAGAACAGTGCCCCGCACATGGTAACAGCTTAAAGTCTATAGCCACAGTCTATACTAATAATTATCATTGTTATTGTTATAAGTCTGTGCTTTGCACATGGCAAGCGCTTATAGTCTATAGTCACAGTCTATAATAATAATGATTGGTATTACTATATAATTATAATTATGTTGTATAATAATTATTATTACTGTTATTACTACAAGTCTGCTTTGCACATGGTAAGCGTTTATAGTCTATATTCACAGTTTATAACTATTATTGTTATTATATAACCATATTATATAATAACTGCTATTATTATAAGCCTGTGCGTTTATAGTCTATATTCACAGTTTATAATAATTATTGTTATTATTATATAATCATAATATATAATAATAACTGCTGTTATTATAAGTCTGTGCGTTTATAGTCTATATTCAGTTTATAATAATTATTATTGTTATTATTATATAATCATATTATATAATAACTGCTGTTATTATAAGTCTGTGCGTTTATAGTCTATATTCACAGTTTATAATAATTATTGCTGCTATTATTATATAATCATATTCTATAATAATAACTGCTGTTATTATAAGTCTGTGCGTTTAGTCTATATTCACAGTTTATAATTATTATTGTTATTATTATATAATCATGTTATATAATAATAACTGCTGTTATTATAAGCCTGTGCGTTTATAGTCTATATTCACAGTTTATAATAATTATTATTGTTATTATTATATAATCATATAATAATAACCGCTGTTATTATAAGTCTGTGCGTTTACAGTCTATATTCAGTTTATAATTATTATTGTTATTATTATACAATCATATTATATAATAATAACCGCTGTTATTATAAGTCTGTGCGTTTATAGTCTATATTCACAGTTTATAATAATTATTGTTATTATTATATAATCATATTATATAATAATAACCGCTGTTATAAGTCTGTGCGTTTATAGTCTATATTCACAGTTTATAATAATTATTGCTGCTATTATTATAGAATCATATTCTATAATAATAACTGCTGTTATTATAAGTCTGTGCGTTTAGTCTATATTCACAGTTTATAATTATTATTGTTATTATTATATAATCATATTATATAATAATAACTGCTGTTATTATAAGCCTGTGCGTTTATAGTCTATATTCACAGTTTATAATAATTATTATTGTTATTATTATATAATCATATAATAATAACCGCTGTTATTATAAGTCTGTGCGTTTACAGTCTATATTCAGTTTATAATTATTATTGTTATTATTATACAATCATATTATATAATAATAACCGCTGTTATTATAAGTCTGTGCGTTTATAGTCTATATTCACAGTTTATAATAATTATTGTTATTATTATATAATCATATTATATAATAATAACCGCTGTTATTATAAGTCTGTGCGTTTATAGTCTATATTCACAGTTTATAATAATTATTGTTATTATTATATAATCATATTATATAATAATAACCGCTGTTATAAGTCTGTGCGTTTATAGTCTATATTCACAGTTTATAATAATAATTATTATATAATCATATTATATAATAATAACTGCTATTATTATAAGTCTGTGCTTTGCACATGGTAAGCGCTTATAGTCTCTAGTCACAGTCTTTCATAATTACTGCTATTATTATAAGTCTGCGTGCCCCCCGTGGGACAATTTGATTACCCTGTATCCACCCCAGCGCTTAGAACAGTGCACCGCACATGGTAAGCGCTTAATAAATGTCATTATTCTTATTATCATTGAAGCTGGGCTCCTCACCCTGGCCACGAGGGAGGCCGCCATGTCCTCCCGCCCGCCCTCGGGGAGGCCACTTCCGGCTTTCTGAGGCGAAGGGGGCGGGACCGGAAGCGGCGCCCCCGCCGTGCGTGCACCGGAAGTCGCCGTGCGCGTGACGTCACCCCGCCGCGAGGGGAAGGGCGGGGCTCTTTTGGCGAGAGCGGTTCGCGCGCTCGGGGCCTAGTGGGGACGCGCCGTCGCCGCCATATTCCCGGTAACGGGGCCTCGCGGGTGTTGGGGGGGTCCCGGCGGGTCGGGGGGGGCATCCGGGGGGTGCCGACCCCTCCTGGGCGCGGGGGAAGTCGGGCGGGGGGGGCCGAGGTGGGCCACGGTTGGCCAAGGTTGGTCAGGGTTGGCCAAAATCGGGGGGGGCTTGGGCGGAAGTTAGGCCGCAGCCCTGAGGCCTCGCATCCCTCCACCTCAGCCGGCCCCGATGGGTGCGGGGTGATGGGGGAGACACCCCCCCCTCCATCCTATCTATTTATTTTGTTAGTATGTTTGGTTTTGTTCCCTGTCTCCCCCTTCTAGACCGTGAGCCCACTGTTGGCTAGGGGCCGTCCCTCGATGTTGCCCATTTGTACCTCCCAAGCGCTCAGTACAGCGCTCTGCACACAGTAAGCGCTCAGTAAATACGATTGATGATGATGAGGGGGACGGCACCAACGAGGCCTAGCCGGACGTGGAAGCCCAACCGCCCGGGGCCATGGCGGAGGACGCCCTTTTCTCCCAGCCCGTCATCCATCCGTCCAATCGTATTTACTGAGCGCTTAACGTGTGCACGGCGCTGTACTAAGCGCGTGGGGACAAGTCGGCAACAATATAGAAACGGGCCCACAATCGGTGCCCCCCCCCCCACCCTTTCTTTCCTTCTTATTTTTCAATCTCCACCGGCATCCGAATTGGGATAGCCCCGAAACTGGTTGAGGCCCATCCTCTATTTAGTGAGCGCTTTTAAACTGCAGAGCACTGTACTAACTACTTGGGAAGGACAAGTCGGCAACAGTATAGAGACAGGCCCACAATCGGTGCCCCCCCCCCCCCTTTCTCTCTTTCTTTCTTATTTTTCAATCTTTTAAAAATTTCTACCGGCATCCGAACCGGGGCAGCCCCGAAACAGGTTGGGGCCCAATCTCTATTTATTGAGCGCTTTTTTTTTTCCTCCAGAACACTGTACTAACCACTTGGAAAGGACAAGTCGGCAACAGTATAGAGACGGGCCCACAATCGGTGCCCCCCCCCCCCTTTCTTTCTTTCTTATCTTTTAATCTTTTAAAAATTTCCACTGGCATCCGAATTGGGGTAGCCCCGAAACAGGTTGGGACCCATCCTCTATTTATTGAGCGCTTTTTATCTGCAGAGCACTGTACTAACTACTTGGAAAGGACAAGTCGGCAACAGTATAGAGACGGGCCCACAATCGGTGCCCCCTCACACACACTTTTCTTTCTTCCTTATTTTCCAATCTTTTAAAAATCTCTACCGGCGTCCGAACCGGGGCAGCCCCGAAACAGGTTGGGGCCCAACCTCTATTTATTGAGCGCTTTTTATCTGTAGAGTACTGTACTAACTACTTGGAAAGGACAAGCCGGCAACAGTATAGAGTCGGGCCCACAATCGGGGCCCCCCCCCCCCCCCCATTCTTTCCTTCTTACTTTTCAATCTTTTAAAAATCTCCACCGGCATCCGAATCGGGGCAGCCCCGAAACAGGTTGGGGCCCAACCTCTATTTATTGAGCGCTTTTTATCTGCAGAGCACTGTACTAACTACTTGGGAAGGACAAGTCGGCAACAGTATAGAGACAGGCCCACAATCGGTGCCCCCCCCGCCCCCAACCACCTTTCTTTCCTTCTTATTTTTCAATCTTTTAAAAATCTCCACCGGCGTCCGAACCGGGGCAGCCCCGAAACAGGTTGGGGCCCAATCTCTATTTATTGAGCGCTTTTTTTCCTCCAGAGCACTGTACTAACTACTTGGGAAGGACAAGTCGGCAACAGTATAGAGACGGGCCCACAATCGGTGCCCCCCCCCCCCCCCAACCACCTTTCCTTCTTATTTTTCAATCTTTTAAAAATCTCCACCGGCATCCGAACCGGGGCAGCCCCGAAACAGGTTGGGACCCAATCTCTATTTATTGAGCGCTTTTTTTCCTCCAGAGCACTGTACTAACCACTTGGAAAGGACAAGTCGGCAACAGTATAGAGACGGGCCCACAATCGGTGCCCCCCCACCCCCCCATATTCTTTCCTTCTTATTTTTCAATCTTTTAAAAATCTCCACCGGCGTCCGAACCGGGGCAGCCCCGAAACAGGTTGGGGCCCAACCTCTATTTATTGAGCGCTTTTTATCTGTAGAGTACTGTACTAACTACTTGGAAAGGACAAGCCGGCAACAGTATAGAGTCGGGCCCACAATCGGTGCCCCCCCCCCCCCCCATTCTTTCCTTCTTACTTTTCAATCTTTTAAAAATCTCCACCGGCATCCGAACCGGGGCAGCCCCGAAACAGGTTGGGGCCCAACCTCTATTTATTGAGCGCTTTTTATCTGCAGAGCACTGTACTAACTACTTGGAAAGGACAAGCCGGCAACAGTATAGAGATGGCCCCTACCCAACGGGCCCACAATCGGTGCCCCCCCCCCCCCTTTACTTATTAGTTTTCAATTTTTAAAAAATCTCCACCGGCATCCGAACCGAAACAGGTTGGGGCCCAACTTCCGTTCATTCAGTCGTATTTATTGAGCGCTTACTGTGTGTGCAGAGCACTGGACTAAGCGCTTGGGAAGGACAAGTCGACAACATCTAGAGACGGTTCGTACCCAACGGCGGGCTCACAGTAGGTGCCCGCGTGGCCCCCCTCCCCCCCCCCCCCAACTTCTTTTCTTCTTATTATTTTTCAATTTTTTAAAAATCTCCACCGGCATCCGAACCGGGGCAGCCCCGAAACAGGTTGGGGCCCAACTTGCATTCATTCAGTCGTATTTATTGAGCGCTTACAGTGTTCGCAGCGCTGGACTAAGCGCTTGGGAAGGACAGGTCGGCAACATCTAGAGACGGTTCCTACCCAACAACGGGCCCACAGTCGATGCCCGCGTGGCCCCCCCTCCCCCCACCCCACCCCCCACTTTTCTTCTTTTTTTTCAATTTTTAAAAAATTTCCACCGGCATCCGAACCGGGACAACCCCGGAACAGGTTGGGGCCCAACTTCCATTCATTCAGTCGTATTTATTGAGCGCTTACTGTGTGTGCAGAGCACTGGACTGAGCGCTTGGGAAGGACAAGTCGGCAACTTCTAGAGACGGTCCCTACCCAACAGTGGGTTCACCGTCATTCATTCATTCAGTCGTATTTATTGAGCGCTTACAGTGTGCACGGCACTGTACTAAGCGCTTGGGAAGGACAAGTCGGCAACATCTAGAGACGGTTCCTACCCAACAACGGGCCCACAGTCGAAGCCCACGTGGCCTTCCCCTCCCTCCCCCACTTCTTTTCTTTTTATTTTTCAATTTTTTAAAAATCTCCACCGGCATCCAGTCGAAGCCCACGTGGCCTTCCCCTCCCCCCCCCCCCCCCCCCCCCCCCCCCCCCCCACTTCTTTTCTTTTTGTTTTTCAATTTTTTAAAAATCTCCACCGGCATCCGAACCGGGGCAGCCCCGAAACAGGTTGGGGCCCAACCTCCATTCATTCATTCAGTCGTATTTATTGAGCGCCTACTGTGTGTGCAGAGCACGGTACTAAGCGCTTGGGAAGTACAAGTCGGCGACAATATAGAGACGGTCCCTGCCCAACAACGGGCTCACAGTCGGTGCCCGCGGGGCCTCCCCACCTCCCGCTCCTTCTTTCATTCTTATTTTTCAATTTTTTTTAAATCTCCACAGTCATCTGAACCGGGCAGCCCCGGAACAGGTTGGGGCCCAACTTCCATTCATTCAGTCGTATTTATTGAGCGCTTACAGTGTGCAGAGCACTGTACTAAGCGCTTGGGAAGGGCAAGTCGGCAACAATATAGAGACGGTCCCTACCCAATAACCGGCTCACAGTTGGTGCCCGCAGGGCCTCCTCCTCCCCCCCCCAACCCCCCCATTTTCTTACCTTCCCCTCCTTATTTTTCAATTTTTAAAAAATCTCCACCGGGGCAGCCCCGAAACAGGTTGGGGCCCAACCTCCATTCATTTACTGAGCGCTTACAGTGTGCAGAGCACTGTACTAAGCGCTTGGGAAGTACAAGTAGGCAACAATATAAAGACAACCCCTACCCAACTCTCTCCCTCCCACCTTCTTACCTTCTCCTTATTTTTCAATTTTTTAAAAATCTCCACCGGCATCTGAATCGGGGCAGCCCCGAAACAGGTAGGGGCCCAACCTCCGTTCATTCAGTTGTATTTATTGATCGATTACAGTGTGCAGAGCACTGTACTAAGCGCTTGGGAAGTACAAGTTGGCAACATCTAGAGACGGTCCCTACCCAACAACGGGCTCACAGTTGGTGCCCCCGGGGCCTCCTCCTCTCCCCACCCCACCTTCTTACCTTATCCTTATTTTTCAATTTTTTTAAGATCTCCAGCGGCGTCCGAACCGGGGCAGCCCCGAAAAAGGTTGGGGCCCAACCTTCATTCATCCATTCATTCATTCAGTCGTATTTATTGAGCGCTTACCGTGTGCAGAGCACTGGACTAAGCGCTTGGGAAGGACATGTCGGCAACATCTAGAGACGGTCCCTACCCAACGACGGGCTCACAGGCTAGAAGGGGGAGACAGACAACTAAACAAAACATATTAACAAAATAAAATAAGTAGAATAGTAAATTTGTATAATATGTCCATTCCTCCCCATTGCTTAGAACAGTGCTTTGCCCATTCATTCATTCGATTGAATGATGTATTCACATTCATTTAGTCATTCGTTCATCTAATCGTATGTATTGATCACATTCATCTGATCGTATTCATTCATCCAATCATATTGATCGAGCCCGCTGTTGGGTAGGCACATTCATTTAGTCATTCACTCATCTAGTCATATGTATTGATCACATTCATCCAGTAGTATTGATTGAGTGAGCCCACTGTTGGGTAGGGACCGTCTCTAGATGTTTGCCAACTTGTACTTCCCAAGCGCTTAGTACAGAACTCTGCACACAGTAAGCGCTCAATAAATACGATGGAATGAATGAATGAATTGAGCACTTACTGTGTGCAGAGCACTGGACTAAGCACTTGGGAAGTACAAATCGGCAGCATACTCATTCATATTTATTGAGCACTTACCGTGTGCTGAGCACTGGACTAAGCACTTGGGAAGTCCAAATCGGCAACAGAGATGGTCCCTACCCAACAGTGCTTTGCACATTCATTCATTCGATTGAATGATTTATTCACATTCATTCATTCAACCAAATTTATTCATTCATCCAATCATGTTTATTGAGCACTTAACTGTGTGCAGAGCATTGGATTATTCATTCATTCACTCAATCGTATTTATTGAGCGCTTGGATTAAGCACTTGGGAAGTACAAGTCGGCAACATATTCAGTGTCGTATTTATTGAGCGCTTTCTGTGTGCAGAGTACTGGTTTAAGCACTTGGGAAGTACAAACGACAACGTATCGATTCAGTCGTATTTATTGAGCACTTACCATGTGCAGAGCACTGGACTAAGTGCTTGGGAAGTACAAGTTGACAACAGATAGAGACGGTCCCTACCCAACATTCATTCAACTGAATGTTTTATTCACATTCATCCATCCAGTCGTTATTTATTGAGCACCTACTGTGTGCACAACACTGGACCAAGCGCTTGGGAAGAACAAATTGCCAACATATTTATTGAGCACTTACTGTGCAGAGTAATATGTTTTGTTGCCGATTTGTACTTCCCAAGCGCTCAGTCCAGTGCTCTGCACACAGTGAGCACTCAATAAATACGATTGAATGAATTAATATAATAATGATGATGGTATTTGGTAAGCGCTCACTATGTGCCAAGCGCCATTCTAAACTTTTTTGTCAGGCAGAGGCGCCTCAGCCTCCACAGGGGAGGTCGGGCACCCCGGAATGAGGGATAATCCACCCTCGTTGCAGCATTTCTTCTAACTTCTGCCCCATTTTTGAACCACAGGACCACCTTCTCTCTTCCCGCTCTCATTCCTCGGGGTCGTCATCCCGCGCCCGGAGTCATGTCAGAGGGAGTGGATTTGATCGATATTTACGCCGACGAGGAGTTCAACCAGGTGAGGAATGAGAAACACCGCGTACCCTTTCCCAGCAGATGAGCAGAACCTCCTTCCCCGTTATTTTTTTTCATTTTTATCCCTCCCCGAGGTTAAGATTCTCTTAGTCGGGTGAGAATCTCGCGGCCCGCAGTGGCTTTGCCAAGTTTACGCACCATTCAGCCGAACGTTAACGGGGCCACCGTTTGAAATTAAAAGGCGGTAGATTTAAGAGCAAATAAAACGGGGTTTTATGTAACAGCTAACCGAGTTGTGGGACTTGCTGCCGCGGGAGGCCGAGCTGGGCGAGATTTTCCCCCAAAGGATTGACCGCACCTATAAATCTGAACTGCGTCTGCAGCGACGGTCACAAGAGTATTAAACGCCTTACGGTCACCAGGGTATTAAATACCCTACATTTCAGGCCCCAGTGCTTACGGTGACCCCCAACCGGAGATGACCGCTTTTCCCCTTCGGGCAGAGGGATTAATTAGGGTCTCCCTGTGTAACCCCCGTGAGCAGTTAAGATGAATTGTTTTGTAATTTCATTTCAAGGAAATTTTGTTTTCCTTGATTTTTCAGCCCAGGGCTGAGAAGATGAAGGAAGATGCCCCAGAATGCCCCAGACCTTCTGAATCAAAGTTGGAAAAGGGATGGGGAGCAAATGTGCAAGTGGGTACTAGTCCTAAATTGTAGGCTTATTTCCTCCCTCTTTTTTTTCCTCTCTCTCTTTCCTCGTTTTCCTTGATTTTTCAGCCCAGGGCTGAGAATAATAATAGTAAATAATAATAATAATGATGGTATTTGTTAAGTGCTTACTGTGTGCCAAGCACTTTTCTAAGCGCCGGGGTAGGTACAGGGTAATCAGGGTACGTGGGCTCATGCTTTTAATCCCCGTTTTACAGGTGAGGTAAGTGAGGCACAGAAAAGTTAAGTGACTTGCTGGAGATGCCCCCAGAATGTCCCAGACCTTCTGAATCAAAGTTGGAAAAGGGATGGGGAACAAGTTTGCAAATGGGTACTAGTTCTAAATTGTAGGCTTGATTCGTCCCTCTTCCCCCCTCTTTCTCCTCCCCGCTTTCGCGCCCCCTGACCCCGAAGCATTGCTTGGAACTATGGGGTTTTGCCGTTCTTTAAATCAGCCCTTTTCCTCTGCAGTCATAATAATAATGCTGGTATTTGTTGAGTGCTTACTATGTGCAAATCACTGTTCTAAGCCCTGGGGGGATACAAGGTGATCAGGTTGTCCCATGTGGGGTTTGCAATTCTTAATCCCCCTTTTACAGATGAGGTAACCGAGGCCCAGAGAAGTGAAGTGACTTGCTCAAAGTCACACAGCCGATAAGTGGGGGGGCCAGGATTAGAACCCACGACCTCCCCAGCCCGTGCTCTTTCCACTGAGCCTTGATCTCTTAGGTCTTGAGATTCCCCAGATTTGAAGTTCATAACCTGATGTACCGTGGAATCCCAACCACGGTCAGGGATTTGGACGATGGGAATTTTTCTTCTCGTTGCCCTCTGCCAAACTCTAGCCTGGAGTTAGTGCAAGGTGGGGAGTCAGATCGACCCGACCTTGGTCCGTGTTGGGTGCTGAAAGATCTTTGAGTAAAGTGAGATAGCCCCTCAGTGACACCTCAGTGGGCGGAGATGGGGTAAATATTAGTCCAAATGATTTGGGATCCGCGTTTGCATTCAAAAGCCATGTTTTGGGGTTTTTTCTCCCCATCATGGGTGTGCTTTGTGAGCTGAAGAGTAACTGGAGCTAGTTCCATATTACTATATTTTAGGGGTTTTTTTTCCAAAATAAATGAAAACAACCATTTCTCTTCCTTGTTAATGCCTCAGACAGTTAAGCAACTCAACATAATTATTTTTAAAAAAAATACAAGGATGGAGGGGAAAAAGGGAAAGAGCAATGGAGATTCTAAAGTAAAATGCATTTTAGAAGGAAAGCATCCCAGAGTCCTGGCAAGCTATAACTTCTAAGTGTCCCTCACGTACCTAATTGTGTTTCTTTTGTCTCCATCCTCATAAAGTAGGATTTCTTAGGGTAGAAGAAAAGGACCAGGATTCTGTAAATTTTTGGAAATTGTATTCAATTTCCAGTGCTCGGTGCCAGGATCCTTTTGATTCGAGGGACTCGTGGGGATGTTATAAGCACAGGAGGCAGAGGCCTCGACAAATCTGACTCCATACGTTGTTCAGAAACGAGACGTTACAATGGCCTGCCCTCCAAGCAGTTTTGAATTGAGAATACAAACTTCTAATCCGAGTGTGCGCCATGAACCAAATCTTTTCTGTTTGAAATGGCGTTATCTCATCTTGGGGTTAAAATGTGTGATGAATCCTTGTGAATAAGGGAGCAAAAAAAAACCATATTTCACTCTACTATAACTCCAGTATTTTGCCTGAGGAGTGGGTGGAATACTACAGTAAATATGTGAACATGTGGAGTGACATGTTTTGCCTGAGGGATTATTTATTTTCCCAGCCGATTGAAATTTAGGACTTTATGAAAGGGATCCAGAAGTGTCCACCTTATCAGGTGAGGAAATTGGTTTATTCCCATTACAGCTTCTGTGAGCGGGAAAATCGTGTAGCTCCCCTACCTCCCACCCCAGGACTCTAGTTAAAAAGTGTGAGGCATATAAAGGAGGGGTCATATTGCAGGGCATCTATTGGGGTGCTTTAATCAATCAATCATATTTATTGAGCGCTTACTGTGTGCAGAGCACTGTACTAAGCGCTTGAGAAGTACAAGTTGGCAACATATAGAGACGGTCCCTACCCAACAGTGGGCTGGGATTTGGCAAAGGAGAGAGCTCCGATTGCTTACATCTAACTCTAGGTCCCAGGGTTACTTGGAGATCACTTACTTGGCCAAGTTTTTTGATCCTGCTTCTGAGAAGAACAAAATTTGTCAATCTTAGGCCTCAGAAAAACCATGGGGCTGACTTTGGTGCCTTCAACAGGACAGTGGCCTGTTAGAGCCCTGTCACCAGTCAGCTCGAGCCCCAAAAGACCATCGTCGTCTGAAGAGATTTTTTTTTTAAATCAGAAATTTCTTCATATTCGATCTGTTGTATTTTCCGATGAGACCTGGACTCAGCAACCTCCAGCTGGCTTTCATCGGTGCTTGGGAGTCCCCTACTTTTATCAATGTAGGAATTTCCTGTTTTACCATGGCTTCAGTCGCCATATAGTTGAATCCACTTTCTTTGGGCCGAAATATGGACTAAAGCTGTCACCAACTCATCTCCCTGATAGTGGTAATTGAGCACTTACTGTATGCAAAGCACTATAAAGTTCACTTCCTTGGTTTTTCAAATCTCTGTGAGTTGCAGAGGGGTCACTGGTCTGGAAATTAAAAGAACTGGGGTCAGATCGGTCTTCTACCAGTGATGACTCTGTAACTTTACAGCCTGTTAATTTCCAGGAGCCAGGCTGGTTTGGGATTAAACCAAGCTCAAACTGGTGTAGGTATCCTGCAGTCCTTCTGAGTCAGACAAGGGGAAGAGTGGTGGCTGTAACAAACGGGGAGGTGCCCGGGAACTCATCTGGGCTATTTTCTATTTGGCCCCAAGCACTTAATGATCCATACTGCAACAGTTGGGTCTATACCCAGAATTGACAGGAGCTGGGGCAGACGGTGCCTTGAGTTTTTCCCCCATTCCAGGCTCTATCCCAACTTTTGGGATCGAATAACACTTACCTCTTAATTCTTAGGTGGGCTAGGAGGGTTAGGGACATTAGGCAGCCGAAGTTCTTGAAGGAGGACTTAACTACAGGATATAACTGCCAACCCTAGCCAACTTCACAGGCCTCGTTTCTCCTTTCATTAACCTTGTTCTCTCCAGCGTCAGCTTCTCCCCAATTCCTTTATACGTATCCTCGTTGGTGCGAGATCTTTATCCACAGAGCTGCCGCTTCCCATTCTTGTCGGCCTTATTGTCATTTTGTCTGGTCGCAAGCCTCTGCTGGAAACCCATCCCCGTGCGTCTTTCTCTTTGGTTTTTCTCTCCCTCATCTGCTGGCCCCACCTGAACTCTTTCTGATAAGTATTTTGGTGTCCCGGGAATGAAGCAGTTAGTCGTTGTAGGGTTTAGGAGAAGCCGCATGGCCTAGTGGAAAGAGCACGGCTCTGAAAAGTCCAAAGGACCTGGATCCTAATCCCGCCCCCGCCATTTGTCTGCTGTGTGACCTTGGGCAAGTCACTTAACTTCTGTGCCTCAGTTACCTTATCTGTAAAATTCATTCATTCGATCATATTTATTGTGCGCTTACTGTGTGCGGAGCACTGTACTAAGCGCTTGGAAAGTACAATTCAGTAACAGACAATCCCTGCCCACAATGGGTTCACAGTCTAGAAGGGGAGAGGCAGACGTCAAAACAAGTAAACGGGCATCAATATAAATAAATAGAATTATAGATCTATACACATCATTAAAATAAATAGAATTATAAATATGTGCATATATACAAGTGCTGTGGGGCGGGGAGGGGAAGCAGAGGAAAGATGGGGGTCAAGACTGTGAGCCTCATGTGGGCCCTATGTCCAATCTGATTAGCTTGTATCTACCCCAGCAGTTAATTCAGTTGCCTGGCACATAGTAAAGGTTTAACCAATTTAAAAAAAAGATGCTTTTACCCAGCCACATGAAAGCATGTAAAGATGTGTTTATATAATGTACAGAACGCCAAGGAACCTGAGAGCTTTGTGCTCGCTCGAACCGAAGTACAAGCGTCCACCACCCTGGAACGTTGTTTTACAGTTTGGTCCCATCATATTCTTGTTGTATATTTAAAGAAACATAGTGGCTGCAAGGGATCTCCAGAGGGTTGGTAATGGAAGTGGGGAAATGAAATTGTGGGCTGGGATCTCAGTAAAGTCGACCTCCACCCAGAGCCACTGTGAGCGGTACTGAAGTTGGAGGTAGGAGGTCCTAGAAGATGTCTTCTCTCTCTTTGTTCTTGACTCTCCTGCTCCCGACCCAGAGTTACCCCCTTTCCTGTTGCCTGGAATCTCCTCCCTCTTCCAGTCTGATCACAGTGGCCTTCCCCACCTTCAGTGATAATAATAGTAATAATTTTGGTGTAAGCACTCACTATGTGCCAAGCACCGTTTTAAGAACTGGGGGAGATATAAGGTAATCAGGTGTCCCACGTGGGGCTCCGTCTTAATCCCCACTTTACAGAGGAGGGAACCGAGGCACAGAGACATGAAGTGGTTTGCCCAAGGTCACACAGCAGACAAGTGGTGGAGCTGGGATTAGAACCCACGTCCTCTGATTCCCAAGCCCGGGCTCTTTCCACTAAGCCTCGCTGCTGCTCATGAGAAGTTGAGGCACCGCTGAGATTCGAAACCCGGGATCTCCTGGTTATTAGGCGCTTTAACCAATTTAGCCAAAGCGCCAAACCCTCCTGAAACCTCACCTCCTCAAAGGAGCATATTCCCTGATGAATCCCCACAACCCCAGGTCCTGCTCCCCACTAAGCACCCTTAGCTCTTATCAACTGACCTTTCCACCTTCTTGCTATTCTCTTCCCTTGTTGTTATTGCATTTCGGTTCTTCCTGCCGTCGGTTTTTGTCAATAATCTGCCTGATTTCCCACTAGATTATAAGTTCCTGAGGAGGTAAGATCTGAGTCTTTGACTTCCCTTGTATTCTCGTGGGTGTTTAGTTCAGTGCTTTACATAGAGTGTAGGTACTCAGTAAAATACTGTGGGTTGAATACTCAGACTGGGGGAATTGACCGTTCAGAAGTCAGTCAGTCAGTCGTATTTATTGAGCGCTTATTGTGTGCAGAGCATTGTACTAAGTACTTGGAAAGAACAGTTCAACATCAGAGACAGTCCCTACCCAACAACAGGCTCACAGTCTAGAAGGGGGAGACAACAAAAGAGAATAAGTGGACAGGCATCAGTCTCTTCAAAATAGATAAATACGATTATAGATACATACACGTCTTTAATAAAATTAATAGAGTAGCAAATATATAATGTGAGCTTCAACTGTAAAATAGAAATATGATGAACAGGACATGCCTGAAACACTTTGAGCGTCTTAGGCCGGGTGACCGAAGTGCCGTTCACAGCCTCGGCCAAATTGGCAAGGCTTTTCTTTCCACTGGGCAGCGTCCAATTATTTTTGTAGGATTTCGTGTCTCTCTGACCCTGAACAGAAACCAGAAATTGACCTCCCTCTAACTGCCTAAGAGAACGGTGTTGCAAAACTGGGAATTTTTATTATGCCATTTTTGGTGGTTAATGTAATGGTCTCCTCAGAAGTATCTGTAGAAATTAATGGAAGGAGCCAATTTTGTTGATGGTCTGAAGAGAGGAGCTGAGTGGGGATACTTGGTAGAAGTCTTCAGGCCCACCCCCAATACCCATTCTTCTTAAACTGCCTGGTCCATCTGACCTTGGCTCAGAGCACTTACACCAGAAGTTCAAAACATTCTCATTATTAGAGGATTATTAGAGTAGCCCCCAACTCTCCCCCTCCCCACCACCCCAAATTCAAATTTCTTAGTCCATTTCAGAAAGATAGGAGAGCATTGTGGCTTCCCAAGCCTTCCCTGCAGTTCCTCCACCCCACTGACTTTTCCTGACTAAAGTCAAAGGGACCTTGTGGTGGGGAGGTAAGGACAGTCACAGAGCAAGTCCAGGGCGATTGATGTACCTTTAGAAGAGGCCCCTCTTTCTCCTTGTGCCCAGGGCAGGGGGCAGATCTCTTGGGCCTGCATCCAAGTGAGTGGAAATGTGTTTTAACTGTGTGTGCCCCCCCCGCTTCCGAGCGGAGGTGGGAGCAGCCAACCATCGCTTGGCCTCTGCTGGCCCAGGGTCTCTGGTCACCCTCCCCTTGAGGGCTTAGGTCGCCCTGGGGGGTGGGGGTGGGGTCGAGCTTATGGCAGTCCCCTCCCATTTGTCAGGACTCGGAGTTCAGCAATGCAGATCAGATCGACCTATATGATGATGTGCTGGCGGCCAGCGCCCAGCCTTCTGATGATCAGAGTGCCAGCGCTGAGCCGCCGCCTCCCATTCGTCAGGAGCAGTCTCCCAAGCCCAACAGCAAGTCTCCTGCCATCCTGTACACCTACAGCGGACTGCGCAATAAGCGGGCGGCCGTCTACGTGGGCAGCTTCTCCTGGGTAAGTGAGTGGCCGAGTGAGGCCCGGGCTGGGGTGGGGCCGACCCTTGGGAACGGGTCAGGGATGGTGGGGTTTCAGAGTCTCCGATTATGTAGTTTCTACGCGTCCACTCAGCAAGGTCAGACCACATCTAGGCAACTTCCCCAGCCCAGGAGGCTGTGACTTATGGGGGCGGGACTTTTCTTCTGTGTTGACACCAAGATGCCCGTGAATTCCACGAAACTTTCGGGGGTCACCAGATGCTCTGCCGTCTGGGTTTATGTGGGGTCTTTAGTGCTCTAGTTTGGGTCGGGGCTCTCCCGAGGACTGGAAATGCTGAGCTCCGACAGAAGGCATCTTTACAACTAATATCATCATCATCAATCGTATTTATTGAGCGCTTACTGTGTGCAGAGCACTGTACTCAGCGCTTGGGAAGTACAAATTGGCAACATATGGAGACAGTCCCTACCCAGCAGTGGGCTCACAGTCTAAAAGGGGGAGACAGAGAACAAAACCAAACATACTAACAAAATAAAATAAATAGAATAGATATGTACAAGTAAAATAAATAGAGTAATAAATGTGTACATATATACAGGTGCTGTGGGAAAGGGAAGGAGGTAAGATGGGGGGGATGGAGGGGGGACGAGGGAGGGGCTTAGTCTGGGAAGGCCTCCTGGAGGAGGTGAGCTCTCAGTAGGGCCTTGAAGGGAGGAAGAGAGCTAGCTTGGCAGACGGTCCACCTCCCTTTGGATGCTAAAGACACCGAAGGGGGAAAGTATCCCTCACCTACCAGAGGCAAGCCGGGAGACCATGGACAGTGACGGGGTATCCCCGTCCTCGTGGGTCTCCCAGAACTGGTCTTCAGGGTGACTGGAGGTGTGGGATTGGGATGGCGGGCTGTTGGAGAATTCTTTTCGGAGGCTTCCAATAGTTGATGTTTCTCTCTCCTTCTTGGGCCTCAGTGGACCACCGACCAGCAGCTGATCCAGATTATTCGCTCTGTGGGAGTCTACGACGTGGTGGAGCTGAAGTTCGCCGAGAACCGAGCCAACGGGCAGTCAAAAGGGTAAGGGCCGGATGGGGAGGGACCTGTAAAGCTTAACGAGGAACCAGCCTTGTAGAGATTCCCTCCAATCCTCGGTTCATCTGGGGCTTTTAGGTGTTGGGGCAGTAAGCTCCCCTTGTCCCGAGCGTTTGTCCCATTGTTGGTTCGGAGGCCGCTGCTCCCGAGGGAGACACGAGATCATTCGTTCATTCAGTCGTATTTATTGAGCGCTCACTGTGTGCAGAGCACTGTACTAAGCGCTTGGGAAGTCCAAGTTGGCAACGTATAGAGACGGTCCCAACCCAACAGTGGGCTCACAGTCTAGACCCTTTAGCTCCCGGGAAGCCTGGGCTCCCGGTCAGTTCTTTCAGAGGAAGTTACTAATGTGTTCCAGACCGGATAAGGCCCTTCCCCAGATCCGGCGCTTAATGAACGCCGTCATTATCCTCCTTCCTCAGTGTCGTTTTCCAGCTTCCCCGGGTGTGCCTGCGGCTCCCTCACTTGGCTCTCCCTCTCTCCCCAGGTACGCTGAGGTGGTGGTGGCCTCTGAGAATTCCGTCCACAAACTCCTGGAGCTCTTGCCTGGCAAGATCCTCAATGGGGAGAAAGTGGACGTGAGGCTGGCCACCCGGCAGAACCTGTCACAGTTTGAGGCGCAGGCTCGGAAACGTGAGTGCGTCCGAGTTCCAAGAGGGGGTAAATAGACATTTGTATGGAGGGGGGGGAGGAAGGAGGGGTCTTTTGCCATGTAGGACTAGCCTGCAGGGTCTGGGGATGTTCGGGGGGGAGGGGGAGGGGATGCCCAAGCGCAGTCTGTGGTCTAGTGGAGCAGCATGGGGCTGGGTGCTCATCCCAGCTCTGCCACTGGCCTGTCGTATAACCATGGGCAAGTTGTTTAACTTCTTTGTGCTTTAGTTTCATCGTTCTGTATAACGGGGATCATAATACCTGCCTCTCCCTACCTCACAGGGATGTTGTGAGGATAAAATGAGATCATTGTTGTGAAAGCGCTTTGGACGAATAAAAGCGCTATACAAATACAAGGTATTATTAATATGTGTTTCCTATCACTGCTTAGGTCCTCCTTGCAAAATCCCGCCCTGCTTTGGGCCTCAGCTGCCAGGTAAAATTCCTGGCCCCCTCACTTACACAGAAAACATTTTCTCACTCCTCCTCCTCCTCCTCCGGTCAGTCTTAGAGCCCCAGGTGGGCTAGGCTGGGATTCCCGTTGGCCCCGGGGCACAGTTGCACCCTCCTCTTCTCCAGTTCTGGCCCCCGAATCCCTTCGATTAGCTGCGTCTTTTCTGTGGTTTCATCATCTGGTTGTTATTTCCATTTTTACCGTTTAAAACATCCCCCTCGTGACCTGCCTAAGACGGATTACATTGTGGCCCCATGGGGGGAAAAAGAGCTGCTCCGGGGTGGGAGGGGGCCGGGGGGAGGTGGGGGTGACTGCTTAGACGTTCGGGGTCACCGAGTGGTGTTTTCTGTTCTGCTGCCTCCGCGGGGTTGGGCTCAAGTCTCTGTTTCTCAGCACGGGTCGGTGGGGTCCACACGGAATAAGACTCGGTCGCTGCTTTTGGAACTTAGGGTTTGAACACCAAATGAGTCGAGAGCGCGGAAGGAATGCTAGCCGCGAGTGCGATTTAACCCCAGAGGGGGTGGTTACCGAATTTCCTTTCCTTTGGTACTAGGGGGGAGGGAGGGAGAGGGTGGGGAGGATTTCCTCGACCTGGAAAAGGAAGTCTTAGAGGGGTTGAGGTGAGTGAAAGTACCTGCCCTCCCCCCCCCCGAGTCAGTGGCAGTGGGCCAGGAAGCAAGAGGAACCAAGAGAGGCGCGTCAGCTGGGAAGCGGGGGACGATCGACAACACAGATGAGAAAAAAGTCCGACTGTAATCCAGTTTATTCCCCAGGAGTACTCTTCCCTCTACCTCCATTCCCATCTTCCTTGCTAGGGACCGCTCTCCCACCGTCCTCCCACCGGTCGGGTGGTTCCGCTGAGTCCCGGTCCCAAACTGGCGAGCGAGCCGTATGGGAAGGGGGGCGGGGGGCGGGGTGGGGGCGGGGGGCGGAGATGGGGGGGGGGGCGTTCCGTGGTACCGCCGCAAAATCGGGAAGGAGCTCACGGCGGAAACTCGGATCCTAGCCCCCGGCCCCAGCCGACAAGCATCTTAGTCTCTTTGCTCCTCGGTTTCGTCGTTTGTGAGATGGAGATGATAATGCCGGCCCCCGCGCGCCCGGCAGAGCCGCTGCCGGGAGGCTTAGTGAGTGAGCTGCACGCGGCGCCCCCGGAACGGTTCAGGAGACGGGTCCCGGGCGAATCCGAGGTCGCGGCGTTCCAGTCTCTCGGGGGAGCGTTTGCCTTGCGCCGGCCCCGGGGCGACGCCGCGGGCCGGGGGTCCGCTCTCTCCCCGGAGGCGGGGGCCGCCGGCGGTCCGCCCGGCCTCCCCGCCGGCGGGGGCCGTTGAGGCCTGTGCCCCGCGCAAGCCGGTTCTCCCTCCCCCTCGAGGAAGGAGGTGTGAGGGTGAGGTGTAGCCCCTAGGGTATGCCCTGTACTTTTACACTAGTTCCATTTTGTTTCACAGGAGTGCCGCCGCGGGCCCATTCCCGAGATTCCAGCGACTGCGCTGATGGACGGGCCACACCCACTGAGAGCCTTGTGCCCCCACCTCCCCGTGTGCTGCCCTACTTCAACCGCCCCCCTTCAGCTCTCCCCCTAATGGGGCTGCCCCCACCCCCCATCCCCCCCCCCGCCGCCTCTCTCCTCGGGCTTTGGGGTCCCGCCTCCCCCTCCTGGAATCCACTACCAGCATCTCCTGCCCCCTCCCCCCCGACTGCCTCCCCACCTGGCCGTGCCTCCCCCCGGGGCCATCCCCCCTGCTCTCCACCTCAACCCGGCCTTCTTCCCCCCACCGAACGCCGCACTGGGTCCCCCGCCGGATGCTTATATCAAGGCGTCCGCGCCCTATAACCACCACGGCAGGTAAGGACCTTCCCATTCCTCTCAGGGAGAGCCGGGTTGGGTGTCGGAGTAGCCGCGAGAGAACCCGGATCCTCCCCGACGCTCCGCTCCCGGGACAGGTCGCGGTCGAGTCTCGCCGCTCACTCCGTCGACGAGCCTGCGGGCCCGCGTGGGAGCGCCGAGCTCCAGGGACCCGACCTTAGCTAGGTGCCCCCCCGGCCGTCGAGCCGCCTCGGGCTCTGTCCCGGCCCCCCGCCCCGGTCCGGGCTCAGTGGGTTGTGGTTGTCTCCATGTAGCCGAGAGCTGGGCCCTCCGCCCTCTACTGTGAGTGAAGCTGAGTTTGAGGAGATCATGAACCGAAACAGAGCCATCTCCAGCAGCGCCATTTCCAAAGCGGTGTCTGGAGCCAGTGCAGGTAACCAGTCCTCCTTCCCTCATCTTTTTGTCTCTCTCTCTCTCTCTTTCTTCCTCTCTTCTCTCTCTCTCTCTCTCCATCCCTCCATCTCATTCTCCGCTCTGCCTATTAGCACTGCCTCTGCCAGGTAGATTGAGTACCGCTTGGGATCAGAAGCGATGAAGCTCTGAAACACACCTTCCTCAGCACCAGAAAGAATGTCCTCGCTGAAGAGGCCTCCCCAACCGCAGAAGAGGATTCTTCTGAATTCTCTGGTTGCTCTGGTCGCCGACAGCTCTTGTCTCCAGTTAGGCAGCCGGGGCGGGGCGGGTAGCGTCCTTCCTTCGGAGCATCTCCTTGAGAATCCTTGGTTTAGAGAGTTTTCTTGACCCCGGCGACCGGCGGTTCCCCGTCTTGCCCCACACTTCCCGGTATCGTGGTAACGCGGATGATAAATACCTGCTTCACCTTATCGCATCTCACCTGCAAGAGTCTTCTGAATTAACGGCCGTGAAGGCGCTTTGAGCTCTTAGGAGGAAAAGCGTTCTCTAGCTACGAGGTAGAACCAGAAAATATCCTATCAGTGATAGTCGTGTTTTCCATTTTTATTAAAATTCTTACTTGCCCGCAGTCTGATTTCTTTTAGCTTGTGCACTTACCTGACTGGACTGGACGGTTGCGGCGTGCGTGTGCGCGTGCGTGTGCGTGTGTGTGGGGGGGACCACACTCCGAGGCGAGGAGGGGGTAAGCCCCGGCTACCCGCCCCACAGAGCACATCAGCGGGACCGCCGTCTCGGTTGCCGGCCCTGATTTTAAAGTTAAAATCTAGGCGCCCCGGCCAGCTCCCGCGATCAACTACCGAAACTTGAGGGGCGGCGGGCGGGAGAACTCCGGCCCCCGGGAGGGATGCGGAGCCCAAGCGGATGACACTCCGGGACCTACGGCCGGAGGTCAGGAGACCCGACTCCTATTCCCGGAGTCGTGTTAGAGCCCGGTTGTGGCTCCGCCGTGGGTGGTGGCTAAGGACGATGGCATTTATCGAGCGCTTACTGTGCGCAAAGTGCTGTTCTAAGCGCTGATTGGTCCCGATGAGTCCCACCCTCCTGTCAGCTTGAAATCGAAAATGGGTCGTGAGAGAGTTAAAACCTAGGGACGTTCTTGTGCTTTGTGGGGGAGCAGCTTCGGCGTGGACCGCGGCCTGGGTTTCTCAGGGCGGCTCAGTTTCCCACCTGAAAAACAAAGGCGGTGACTTGGCTGCCGGGGACGTTTTCAAAAATCTGTAAGCTGGTGGCTGGAAGGTGTGGTGTGAATGCTGGAGAAGAAAGTAAATCAAATACACTCATGCATCGCCTTCCTCCCGAGCCTTCCCTTCACATCAGAGGGACTGGGGATTGCGTGACTGCCCAACAGTGGACATTTTAGCGGTAACTAGCTGGCAGGGCGAGAGAGATCCGAGGGCAGATACTCCTTTTAGTGACTAGGCCGTTTCCACCACCCCATTAGGCATCTAGCTAGAAGAATCGTTAGCCCCTCGCAGTCTCTTTCCCAGTTGGTTCCCCATCATTTCTTTGCCCTCCTACTAAGTTCAGGCGGCCCCCCCACCCACCCCCTTTCCCCTTTCCCCCCCAAGGTGCAGCAGACCTTGCCGTTTTCCCCGCAGGACATCCTCCCTAGCCCTTAATGTCTCTGCAGTCCCGTTCCCGGCACCAGCGCGACCCCTCTATAACAAAGCAAACAAATGGCGTCCACTGAGTGGAGACCAGCAGCCTGCCAAGCTCGGGTCCGTTCTCTGAACGGCCGAGGGAGGAGCGGATGACGGGACGGCGAGGGGGTCGCCTGCCCCTGACCCGTGGCAAGCCCTAAACCCTCCAGTTGTCTTCATAGGTAGGGCTGCAGTGAAGTCGCATCCTCCATTTCGGTCATTCCCGGCCGACGCCGAGATCCCCGGGGCCTCCTGCGTCCCTCCCTTCTAGCCCAGTTGGCCCGAACATCCCTACTCATCCTCGGCCTTTCCTGCTTCTCGCACCTCTCCCCCTCACCCCAACCCAGGGGATTACAGCGACGCCATTGAGACTCTGCTCACAGCCATCGCCGTCATCAAACAGTCCCGTGTCGCCAATGACGAGCGCTGTCGGGTCCTCGTCTCCTCCCTCAAGGACTGTCTTCATGGCATCGAAGCCAAGTCCTACAGCGTGGGCGCCGGGGGGAGTTCTTCCAGGTGAGTGGGGTCCCCCCCGTCCCGGCCCTGCGCCCGCTTCGGTGGGTGTGGTCCGCCTTATCGCCGTCCTTGATGATGGTATTTATTGAGCGCTTATTGTGTGTGGAGCACTGTACTGAGCTCCTGGGAGAGCCTTCCTGGGCCGGCTTCCACCTCCCATACGGGACCTGTGGGACCACTGACCCGTTGGACAGGAAGGGGCAGCCCTCGCGGGTTCTCCTTAGTGGTCATTAGAGTCGTCATCACATTAATGGACGTCCTGGGGTATCCAGTGTGGCCTGACTCTAGAAAAGGCACTGGTCGCTTCCTTCATGGAGCCCGCGTTTTCGTCAAGCGCCGGAATAGACGATTACGAAAGAAGGGTTTGGGTGGGAAAAGCGGTTAATCCCTTAAGGGGGAGACCTTGAAGGCGGAACCTTTCCCAACAGGAAGAGACACCGGTCTCGCGAGCGGTCACCCAGTCGGTCCCGTGAGAGCAGCCGGAGGCACCGGGACCTGCTCCACAATGAGGATCGGCACGAGGATTATTTCCAAGAAAGGAACCGGGAGCACGAGAGGCACCGGGACAGAGAAAGGGACCGGCACCACTGAGGAAGGTGAGGGGGTCGGGGTGGGGGCGGCGGTGGCGCAGGGACAGCCTCGCTCGTCACCTCGGAGCTGCCCCTCGTCGGCCGGCTCCGGCCTCCTCTTTGCCCGACTTTCCGTCCGGACATTTTCACGGTTGAGAGAGAGTCGAGGGAAACCCGCGTACGCGTTCTCGGGGTAGCCGTCCCCTCGCTTAAGGTGGACCAGCGGAGAGCTTCGATGACTGGGGGGTTGGTGAATAGGGCCTGGAAGAAAAGGTGAGAGAAATTGGTGTTAGGAGAATGGAGAAAAGAAGGCTGGGGGCCGACCGCTTTAGCGATGGATATCGCGTGGAGGGGAAATATATATATACACACATATGTGTGTGTGTGTGTGTATATATGTGTGTGTGTGTGTGTGTATATGTGTATATATATGTGTGTGTATATATATATATGTGTGTGTGTGTATATATATGTGTGTGTATATATATATGTGTGTGTATATATGTGTATATATGTTTGTACATATTTATTACTCTATTTATTTTACTTGTACATATCTATTGTATTTATTTTACTTGGTATGTTTGGTTTTGTCCTCCGTCTCCCCCTTTTAGACTGTGAGCCCACTGTTGGGTAGGGACTGTGTCTCTATGTTGCCAATTTGTACTTCCCAAGCGCTCAGTCCAGTGCTCTGCCCATAGTAAGCGCTCAATAAATACGATCGATGATGATGAGACTGGAAGAAGGGAGGTGGTCACTCACCGTTTTGCCGACGAAGAAGAAAAACGTGTCCTGAAATTTCAGTCGATGGCGACTGTGCCGGACTGGCCATCTAGGAGGGCGACCAGGGCCTCTGGTTGTGCCTGTCGGTTGCCGGGCCTTGCTGACGTTCTTATGATAGCGGGGGAAGGTGTGGGGTGACCGAACTAACCTGCAGGTCGTCTCCCGGTTGCACGGTAGCACCCCGTAAAGGGGTGATGCTTATGGTTGTACATATTTATTATGGTTGTACATATTTATTACTCTATTTATTTTGCTTGTACATTTCTATCCTATTTATTTTATTTTGTTGGTATGTTTGGTTTTGTTCTCTGTCTCCCCCTTTTAGACTGTGAGCCCACTGTTGGATAGGGACTGTCTCTATGTGTTGCCAATTTGTACTTCCCAAGCGCTTAGTACAGTGCTCTGCACATAGTAAGCGCTCAATAAATATGATTGATTGATTTGGACCGGGAGAGACGCCCCCCCTGAGTCCTGGGTCACGTGACACAGCCCCCCCGTCCCCTCGGCGGCTCCGCTCCCGGGCCCGCACGCCGTGCGCTTCGGCGCTCTGATCGGCGAGACGTTTAAGTGGGTTTTTGGAGGGAGAGATGAGGAAAGACTCATCCTCCCTGGGGGGTCGGAGATCGAATTCTGGCCCCGTGAGGCACTTTCTTTCCGTCCTTAGGCGCTTGCCAGAGGTGGTCTTCGGTAGTGGTCCCTGGCTCCTCTGGCGCGCAAGGTGCTATACGCGTGGGAAAGGACTTGGGAGGAGTTCATACTTTCTGGCTCCTGGCCCAGTCGCTGCCTTGTGAGAAGCAGCGTGGCTCAGTGGAAAAGAGCATGGGCTTTGGAGTCAGAGGTCATGGGTTCAAATCCCGGCTCCGCCAATTGTCCGCCAATTTACAAGGCCCTGCTGAGAGCTCACCTCCTCCAGGAGGCCTTCCCAGACTGAGCCCCTTCCTTCCTCTCCCTCTCGTCCCCCTCTCCATCCCCCCATCTTACCTCCTTCCCTTCCCCACAGCACCTGTATATATGTATATATGGTTGTACGTATTTATTACTTTATTTATTTATTTTACTTGTACATTTCTATCCTATTTATTTTATTTTGTTGGTATGTTTGGCTCTGTTCTCCGTCTCCCCCTTTTAGACTGTGAGCCCACTGTTGGGTAGGGACTGTCTCTATGTGTTGCCAATTTGTACTTCCCAAGCGCTGAGTACAGTGCTCTGCACATAGTAAGTGCTCAATAAATACGATTGATTGATTGATTGATTGATTGTCAGCTGGGTGACTTTGGGCAAGTCACTTAACTTCTCTGCACCTCAGTTACCTCATCTGTAAAATGGGGGTTAAGACTGTGAGCCCCCCGTGGGACAGCTCGATCACCTTGTAACCCCCCCAGCGCTTAGAACAGTGCTTTGCACATAGTAAGCGCTTAATAAATGCCATTATTGCTATTATTATTATTCTGAAAACTGCTTCCTTCTGAAGCCCCACTTGGGATTGCCACCTTGTTCATTCATTCATTCATTCAATCGTATTTATCGAGCACTTACTGTGTGCAGAGCACTGGACTAAGCGCTTGGGAAGGACAAGCTGGCAACAGATAGAGACGATCCCTGCCCAACAGCGGGAACGGGCAGCTCTCCCACATATTCGCTGCCACTTTCTGAGCTTGGGGAGACAAGATATTTTAAACCTGTTGGGGCTGGTGGGTGTCTAATCTGTATCTCTGGGCTGGATGAGACACAATTTTTTCAGGCCCAGCTTCGTTCTGTAAGAAAAAAACGGGATCCAAATCACGTTAATAAACCTCCGTCCCCGAGGGCAAACGGGCCGTGAGCACATTTTGTATTTCAGCGGGTTCAGCGGCCTCCGACCGGCCCGGAAAGGTTTTTCACCCCTTCTCTACTCTGCGTTTCCCTTGAATAACCTGTACCTTTGCCCCCTTCTTAACCCTTGCTGGCGGCTACAAAGCTTTTCGCTGAGGCGTGGAGCGGGGTTCGCGCGTGGCTTCAGGGATCTGGGAATCGGAACTCCTTCCTTGGCTCCTTCTTTTCTGCCTCCTTGGCAAAGCTTCACCTGGCAGAACGGTCCTGGTCCGGGCCCAGGTGGAGAGGGGGAATCGGGGGACTGGGGCTTCCACGGTTTGGGCCCGTTCCCCGCTTCACTTTGCCTTCATCGGAGGCGGGTCCCCTGACCAGTGGGTGCCCAGCCTTCCCATCTGGGGAGGGGAGACTAGAGGTTTCACCGCCTCCTAACATTTGTCTTTGAGGAGTGCCCTTTTGGCTTTGTTTTTGGAGGAAAACGCCCACCGCCCCTGCCGTGGGCACCGTTAGAGCCCATCCACAAATAGCTAACGAAGACAGAGCTTGACGAGGCCTGCTAGCCGTGTCTCACGGCGACCCACCCCGAGTGTGGACGTCTCCGCCCATCCGATCCCCGCATTGCCAAAACAAACGGCGTGGCAGGATGCCATCCCTTTTCCTTTCCTCTTCCCAACAAAAACCCACCCGTAAAGCCCCGGCTAGACTCTACGGCAGATGGGTGTCGACCTCTTATGTATTAAAAAGACCGCAGTGCCCTTCGGAGCCAACCAGGGTCCGAATGGGTAGGGCGTGCTTGTTTTCACGAGCATGCTGTGGAAGTAACTGCCTTCCCACGACACTCACACATGGCGAGAATACAGCCAGCGTCTTTGAACTGAAAAGGTAGCTACAGTATCATCCTGTGGCTTTGAGCAGCTTGCCCCAGTCACCTCTTCCTAGTTGGCGGCTCTGTGCTCTCCGGCATTTGCTGTACGGCGGGGGCCCGGGTAGGTGCCATTCTTAGCCGTGGCCCAATTAGTCCGTGGTATTTTTGAGCGCTTACTGTGCGCAGAGCACTGGACTACGTGCCACTTGGAGGAAGGGTTTCGAATCTTCCGGCATTATAACCGTAAAATGTCTCAGCAGAGCCTGTTGGGGGGGGAGAAGTCACAGTCTGATTCGTGCCACTCGTGGTCCATTTTGCGTGTTTTGAATTTTTTTAGCGGGGGGATGGTTGGGAGACTTTCCCTGGAAAATCCCCGTTCATCCGTAGGCCCAGGTCCACACTTGTTGCCTTACTAATACTCCTCCCTCCCACCCCCACTTCTTTCTCCGTCTCCATTCCTTTCTGGAAAGACAAGCCTGCTCAGGAAGCCGTGTTTCAGCTGTCCGGATCTGACTGGCTCCCTTCACCCCGAGAGCTGCCACGGAGCTGTTCCCGTTATTATTTTCAGACCGCACGTTTTCCTCGGTTAGGCTGTTTAGCCGAGGGAGTCTGGTTGTCCCATTCTTCCCCCGCCCAGCTCTGTAGCCATTTTTTTTAATCTTCCCATTTTAAGGCTTGTTCCCCGTTGTCTCCAAACCGTTCCTATTCCTTTCTGCTTTCCTTAATTCCCGACACAAGCTCCCGTCCATCCTCCACAGCGGCATCTACCAGCTCCCAGGATATACGGGGTTCCTCGCGCCGAGAGAACTCTTCAGCGATCAAATCGAAACCCCTAACTTGCGTTTTCCCCTCTGCTGTTCTCATTGCAGGAGTCCGATTGGAAGGAAATTTTTTTTTAACGGACTTGCATCTCCTCACCTCGATCAGGACTAAAGGACGGAGGCCGCCCCACCCTCTCCCCCTTCCCCAAGCCCCCGACTCCCTCCAGCCACCCCGGGAATGAACGCCCGCTGCCCTCCGAGACCGAAGAGGGCCCGGCTGCCCTCCTTAACCCGTCCGGGGCCCCGGCGCTGCCCCCGCTTGCCTGAGGGAAGACCAATAGACAGGGTGGAGCTGGCAGGAACGGGGAAGCAGCAGGTTGGGAACGTCTGGGCCCCGACGAGAAATGGTGCTCTGTCCACAGAAGTCTGTGGGTCTCTGACTCTCCCGGGCGGCCGAGAGAAAGCCGATGTTCCTAGGGAGGGGTCCGGAGAGGGGCACCAGACTCGCGGGGGCCAACAATGTGTGTGTGAGTGATTGTGTGGGTGAGTGTGCGCGTGTCCCAACTCTCCCCTTACTGCACTTCTCTGACCAAGCCTTCGGCCTCCCATCCCTCCGCGGAGGGGCCGTGCAAGAGCCTGCTTCCTTCCAGCTGCTCCCGCCCCACTGTCCCGCGTCGACGGTTCATTTCCCCAGATCTTCCCGAGTGACTCGTGACCCCCGCCTGCCCCCGTTGCCCTGGCGCTGCCCAGCCCCCTGCGTGCGCGTCTCCCCCCCGGCCCCCGAAGAGCCTGTCTGGCCTCGGCGAGCTTGCCGCCGTCCCCCTCCAAAACCCCGCAACACATTAAAGGTTCAGGAGGGCTCAGCAAAGTACCGCTTCCCCCGATCGTTCCAATGCTTTGGCTGCTTGTCAATCAGTGCCCCCGCGCAAATGGACATTCCCTTTCTCCCAAGCTTCCGCCCGGCACCCCCCCGAGTCCTTTCCCCAACAGGGACCGCTTCCTTGTCGGGCGGGCCAAGGTTCCTCGGCCTCGGCAGTGGCGGCGAACGGTTTGACGTCCCGCCAGCGGGAAAGGCGCTTGGGATGCGGGCGGGAAGTGGAGTGGACGGGGGCCGGAGGGAGAGGATGGAGAGGAGACAGCGACTTTTCTCAGAGGTGTGAGGGAGCATGTGCCTCCCTCTTCCTTTCCCAAAGCGTCACCCTTTTCAGAGTCCATCAGACTTCCCGCCCTTGGAGCGTGAGCCCTCTAAGGCCGGGGATCCTCTCAGATCGGCACATTCTTACCCCGGCGAAAGGGTGAGGGAGAAACCGGGCCCCAACCTCTTATCTCCGCCGCAACTCGGAACGGCGGAGAGGCCCGCTCGGCACGTGGGCATCTGAATTGGCACGCGGGTGTTGCCAAGTAGAGAGGCTTTGGCCGACACATTGGGTTTCGTTAGGAGAGAGAAGGCGGGACGCTGGGTCTCGGCAGCGGGGGCCCAGAGAGCCAAAGGGAACGAGGGAGGCCGGATTAGATCGCGCCATCCTCCACCACACGTAAATATATTTCCGAAACCGGCCTTGGCTTGGCACTGAATGAATTTTCCTCCCGGGTCAGGGAGACACATTCCCTTGGGGCAGAGGGGAAGGGATGGCGGCTTTCCCCCCTCACCCTCCTCCCATTCCCACCCCAACCTCCATTTCCGGCCGAGTGTTAAGTGGCGTGTTTATCCGGGAGAGCAGCTCCGGGTGTCTTTTTAAAATGTACAGAAAAACCAAGTGAGGTGACAGTTATTCGAGGAAAAAAAAAAAATGTAAAATAACCAGAAACCTGTTGGCCCGGAGAAAGTCTGTGTTTTCTTTATCCGTCTGTTTTGTTTTTTACTTGATGACACTTTTTTTAGTTTTATTTCCAGATAGTGGAAGAAGAAAAAATTTAAAAAAGCCCTAAAAAAAAAAAGCAGAAGGCCAAGGCCCCGTCCCCCTGTTGTCGGTGATTTGATTTGTTTGTCTCTTTCTGATAGGTTGGAAATTGTGTAATAAACTTGATGACGCTGTCAATCTTTTATACCGCATTGTATGTTTTTTTTTTCTTTTGTAACAAAATATTTTAAATAATAAACGGGGTGCGAGCTGTTTTACGGAATGCGCATGGACAGATTTGTATCGGAGTGGCGGGAGGGAAGGAAGAGGGGTCACCCTGGGGCCAGGAGGCTCCTGAGAATGCGGCCTTTGAGATGACCGGAAGAAATCGGGCCAGAGGCTGCCGTCTTGGCGGGGATTTGGGCCTTTTAGTCGGCACCTTAAGCTTCGGTCGCGGTAAGTGTCAGGCCCGGAACCCACCGCCCTTGCTCAATATGGTGTTCCTAGGAGAAAACTGCAGTTCCCTTCTGAAGCAACCAAGACCGGAGAGAGAAAAGGACCCTCTCTTAGCGGAATCGGATTGTCCGCTTCCCCTGCAAGCGCCGTAGCTCCGGGCTCCGCGGTTGGAAGGTGAGGAGGTGGACGGCAATCAAAAGCCCCTTGGTTGAGGAGAGGTTCCCCAAGGCCAGAGCCAGGGAAGAGGTGCATTTATCGGATGACATCCGAGCACATCTCAGTACAGTGCTCTGCACACGGTAAGCGCTCAATAAATACGATTGAACGAACATCAGTCCCAACAAATTACTCTCTACTGTTCAGCTGGCCCAGCTGGAGTGGGAAAAATGGTCTCTTCAGGCTGAGTGAGCACTGATGTCTCAGATTGGGTCCACGTGCCCAACATCACATCCCTGCCACCCCACACCTTCTCCCCAGAACGCGTGGTGTCGATAGAAGGGCTTAGTACAGTGCTCTGCACGGGAAATGCTCAACAAATACCTTGGATGATGAAGGGAAGGTAGAGCGAGGCTATCAAAAGTAAAGGGCTTCTCTCCGGGTGCAGTTCTAGAAGGTTGCCGAAGGTGAAAAACCTTTAAGAGGCTTTTTTATCTTCCGCCACCCCCTCGTCTCAAGCTTTCTGGGAGCTGAGATTTGGGACGTGGCCTTCGTACTTGGCGTGTTGGACGCTGCGAGGGGAACCCGTTCGCCCCACCTAAACGTCGGTTTCTTGTCAACCACGGATTTTTAAATTTGCCAGTTCTAACCCCGGGTGAAGGGAAAAGCATGCCAGAGACGGGGTACTCACCCGTCCTGAGGCTGGGCAGGCGCAGGCCTGTGCGCAGACCGTTCCTTCCGACACGGAGGCGGGGGAAGTGGGGGGAAGGTGGCACATCCAAATGGGCTGGTGGGGTGGATCGGTGGGCCTTAATTCTCTACTGGTGTTCCAGTCAAAACGGGGAGTGAAAACACACATTAGGGCTAAACTGAGTGTCCTCAGGGTTTCCGGGTCACCTTCACTGGAAGCGGTATTCCCAAGTTGGCCTCAGTCTTCTTCTCACCCATCCTCGGCCACGATACGGCAACCGTTTCCCCGTTTTTCCTTCGTGCGCGCTAGCCAAATCGCGTAATGAAAACGCCCGTTCTGGCAGACGTGACTCCTGGACTTGCCTGAACAGAGGTAGGCCAAAATCCGCCTCTCTGACCAGCCCAATCCATCTTCTAGACTGAGCCTTCTAGACTGTGAGCCCACTGTTGGGTAGGGACCGTCTCTATATGTTGCCAACTTGTACTTCCCAAGCGCTTAGTCCAGTGCTCTGCACACGGTAAGCGCTCAATAAATACGATTGAATGAATGAATGAATTTGGAAAGTGGCCGGCTCCGCTCAGAAGACCATCTTCCCACCCTCCTGCTCTCTCTCAGCCCTGTGGAGGCTTGCTCCGGGGAAAGTAGCCAAAGAGAGGGCCTCTGTGGTGGAGACGGCTTTGCTGACGGCAAGCCCCGGGGCCTCGGCTGCTGTTTATGGACAGAGACGGCGGCAGAAATAATAATAATAATGGCATTTGTTAAGCGCTTACTATGTGCAAAGCACTGTTCTAAGCGCTGGGGGGGATACAAGTTGATCAGGATGTCCCATGTAGGGCTCACAATCTTAATCCCCATTTTACAGATGAGGGAACTGAGGCTCGGAGAATTTAAGTGATGGCTGACGGTGGGTGGCCTGGGGTCGGCGGCCTTTTAGCTAGATGGACCTACTGGACCGTCGTGGCTTCTGGTACGACCAGACCGTCCCGGCGCACCCTAAATGGAAAACCCTTTTAGACTGCGAGCCCACTGTTGGGTAGGGACTGTCTCTATATGTTGCCAACTTGTACTTCCCAAGCGCTTAGTACAGTGCTCTGCACACAGTAAGCGCTCAATAAATACGTTTGATGATGATGAAAACGGAAATCCCGACAGCCGTTTGCCAGGAGGGGATGAAGGCGACCTCTCTGCTGGTTTAGCTATTTCTCGGGCCTCCAGTAAACAAGGCTATTTACGGTAACGTTTGTTTACTTCCTCAAGAGCTGTTTTTCATTCTCTGGTCCAGGGTCTCTCAGCCCTCCTCTCCCCCACCCTCAGATTACACCCCATGGCACACGTCCTCCTCCGAAATAAAAAAAAAAATCCCGGTATTCCCAGCAGGATGAGAGGGGACGTGCCAAGCAAGAAGCGGAGAGGCCGGTGAACCCTGGCCAAACGGCTCCCAGGCTGCTGCCAGGAGGGGCAGGGCCCGGGACTGACCGCGGAGCCCCCGGGCTGGGCTCGGTGAGCACCGAGCCGTTCCCGGTTGGTTTAGACCCAGTTGACTCCCCCAGAAACCCCCTTCCCCCAAGCCCCCCCTTGCCATTTCCCCCCACCTCCTCCCCAAAGCCGCACAAGCGTGTAGTAGTGACCACGGAGGAGAAACTAGCTCGAATTCCAATTTGACCCAGCCCCGTGTTTGATTTGGTTTTCTTCCCCCATCCCTCCACCCTCCCAACCCCCCTCCAGCTATGGCCCCATCTTCCTGCCACCATTCGTATCCAACTTGTACTTCCCAAGCGCTTAGTACAGTGCTCTGCACACAGTAAGCGCTCAATAAACACGATTGAATGGATGAACGGGAAGCCGGAGTCCGTGGCCGGGGGAGAGATGGGGGCTGGAACTGGGTCGGTTTGACCCTTCTGGCCACTTTTCCCTGCTGACCAGAGTCCGGCAGCTAGGGCCTCTGGGGCTCTTGAGCCTTCACGGAGGAGGCCGTCTCCTGGCCTCCTCCTCCTCCTGACTCAGTTTCCCCTCTACGATTGAACTGGCTTACCTTTGTGAATAAACTGGCTAGTTCAGGAGTGTCACCATTGGCGCCATCGGCCATACTCTCCCTTACCCCTGGGGATAATAATAATAATAATAATAATAATAATAATGGTATTTATTCCCCCTTTTAGACTGTAAGCCCACTGTTGGGTAGGGACTGTCTCCATATGTTGCCATCTTGTACGTCCCAAGTGCTTAGTACAGTGCTCTTCACACAGTAAGCTCTCAATAAATATGATTGATTGATTGATTCAGCGCTTACTATGTGCCAAGCACTGTTCTAAGTGCTGGAGAGGTTACAAGGTGATCAGGTTGGCCCACGGGGGGGCTCACAGTTTTAATCCCCATTTTCCAGATGAGGTCACTGAGGCCCAGAGAAGTGAAGTGACTTACCCAAAGTCACACAGCTGACAGTTGGCGGAGCCGGGACTTGAACCCATGACCTCTGACTCCAAAGCCCGGGCTCTTTCCACTGAGCCACGCTGCTTCTCCAGGATCCTGGCCCTTAATCGAAAAAGACTTTGGACCGTAGTGTGGGAGGGATGCTGGGCTTTCCAATCAATCAATCAATCAATCGTATTTATTGAGCGCTTACTGTGTGCAGAGCACTGTACTAAGCGCTGTGAAAGGCCCTGGCTGCTTTCTCCGTCGCTGAAAGCGCCCTTCACGGAGGAGGCCGTCTTCGTTGGCTCCTGGCCTCCTCCTCCTCCGCCTCCTGACTCAGTTTCCCCTCTGCGATTGAACTGGCTTACCTTTGTGAATAAACTGGCTAGTTCAGGAGTGTCACCATTGGCGCCATCCTCAGTTAATTCTGATTGAGCAGCCAGAGAGGGAACGGCACCGCACTAGTCCTCAGCTCTGGTGGAAAGAAAACAAGAGGAACATGCCCTGTTCCTAATCAGCCTGTTATTGTGCAGCAGCGGCAGCACAGCACTTGCTGAGCACCTCCTGCGGGCGGGAACACTGTACTAGGCGCTCGGGAACACACAGCGCAAGTAATAGCAGGGGTCTCTGCCCTCAACCAACTCACAATCTGAGCACTTAAAGTACCCACCACCTTCGGTGGCGCTTACTGACGTCTTTTTTTTAATCTTCCATTATTTCCTCCTCTCTGAGTGTCTGCCTGCGGTCCCCCACCAAATAAGCACACACAAATACACACACATACACACAAACTCACATCCCCCTGACTCTCCCTAGATTGTAAACTCCTTCGGGTAAGGATCAGGTCTTCTAATTTTACTGTAGATTCCCAAGCCCTTAGTCCGGGGCCCTACACAGAAGGCACTCAATAAATACTTAAAATCGACAGTCAAATCGGCATAGAGCCAAATGACAAAAAGAAAAGTGAGCAATTAGATGAAAAAAATACACAGATCTTATATGCGTGCTAAGATAGCAGACGGGGGGGAGGAATCAGGGAATGCCTCACGGAAGAGGTGCTGTTTTGGGAGGGAATTCCATGCAAGGGGCAAGGCCTGAGCAGTGGGTTAGAGACAGGAGGGTTGCGAGAAGCGACAGAAAATGGAAGCAAAGCGTGTGAGCTCGGTGTAGCCTGAGAGGAGAGTGGATCGGTGAGAGGGAAACAGCTGGCCAATAGTTATGAGTTTTTATTTATAATAATAATAACGATGGCATTTGTTAAGCGCTTACTATGTGCACTGTTCTAAGCGCTGGGGAGGATACAAGGTGATCAGGTTGTCCCACATGGGGCTCACAGTCTTAATCCCCATTTTCCAGATGAGGGCACTGAGGCCCAGAGAAGTGAAGTGACTTGCCCGAGGTCACACAGCTGACAATTGGCAGGGGCGGGATTTGAACCCATGCCCTCTGACTCCCAAGCCCTTGCTCTTTCCGTTGAGCCACGCTGCTTCTCCGCTTTATGTGATGAGAAATGCGTAGCAACTAGAGGTTTTAGAGGTGAGCGATGAGTTCCCAATAGTTGAAGTTAGGAGGGAGGGACAGACAGAGAGAGACAGACAGACTGGAGGAAAGGAGGTCAATAAAAATATAATAATAATAATAATGGCATTTATTAAGCGCTTACTATGTGCAAAGCACCGTTCTAATAATAATAATAATGGCATTTATTAAGCGCTTACTATGTGCAAACCACTGTTCTAAGCGCTGGGGAGGTTACAAGGTGGTCAGGTTGTCCCACAGGGGGCTCACAGTCTTCATCCCCATTTTACAGATGAGGGAACGGAGGCCCAGAGAAGTGACTTGCCCAAAGTCACACAGCTGACAATTGGGGGAGCCGGGATTTGAACCCATGACCTCTGACTCCAAAGCCCATGCTCTTTCCACTCAGCCACGCTGCTTCTCCAGCGGTACTCTAGCTGGGAGGTTGAGAGGGAGAGGAAAGACGAAGGACTTCAAGGTCAAAGAGGAAAAGGGGAGTCAAAGATGATATCAGCGTTGGGGCCTCTAGGTCAGAGAGGATGGTGGGGTGGCTGACAATGATGGGAAAAGTAAGAGGAGCATGTTTGAGGGAAAAGATAAAGGGTTCTTTTTTTTCATTGAAGAAATTTAAGGTGTTGGTGGCTAACCCGGTTGCGGGGCGGCACGGAGGTCTGGGGGCAGGAAGAGATAATAATAATAATAATAATAATAATAATAGCATTTATTAAGCACTTACTATGTGCAAAGCACTATTCTAAGTGCTGGGGAGGTTACAAGGTGATCAGGTTGTCCCACGGGGGGGCTCACAGTCTTCATCCCCATTTACAGATGAGGGAACTGAGGCCCAGAGAAGTGAAGCGACTTGCCCAAAGTCCCACAGCTGACAATTGGCGGAGCCGGAATTTGAACCCATGACCTCTGACTCCAAAGCCCGGGCTCTTTCCACTGAGCCACGCTGCTTCTCTATAATCAATCAATCAATGGTATTGAGCGCTATCCGGGGCAGAGCGCTCTACTAAGCACTCGGGAAAGCACAACAGCAGCAGAGCTGATAGATGCAACAGATACGGGATTGTAAAAAGAGCAGAGGAGAGGGCGGGATTGGTGAGAGAAATCTGCATAGAGGTGATAACTGAAATCATGTGAATGGACGGGCTTCCCAGAAAATCAATCACTCGTGTGGACTTCTTGGCTGATTTAGACTGACATCCATCTTCTAGACTGTGAGCCCACTGTTGGGTAGGGACCATCTCTATATGTTGCCAACTTGTACTCCCCAAGCACTTAGTACAGTGCTCTGCACACAGTAAGCGCTCAATAAATACCATTGAAGGAATGAATCCATCCACCCTGATAAACGCGTATCTGCACCAACGCTTGCCACAAAGTAAGCACTGAGTACTGACTCTCTGCTCCTGCAAAGACACCGGCAAAAACTGAGAAGTAGAGAGGCATTAAGAGACCTAAGAGAGTAGGTGGTCAGTAAAGCCCAGGCCGGAAGGTTTCTAAATCACGAAAGTTGTGATATTTGTTGAACACTTTATGTCTACCCCAGGGTAGACGTAAGGTTATCAGGTTGGAAAGAGTCCCTCTCCCACATAAGGGTCTCCCCCTTTTAGACTGTGAGCCCACTGTTGGGTAGGGACTGTCTCTATATGTTGCCAATTTGTACTTCCCAAGCGCTTAGTACAGTGCTCTGCACATAGTAAGCGCTCAATAAATACGATTGATGATGATGATGATGGTAAGGGTCACAATAGAACAGGTTCCGAATCACCATTTTCATAGGAGGAAATCGAGGCACAGGGAAGTTGTGATAGCAGGCAGGTGGCAGAGCCAGCACTAGAACCCAGGCCCCCTGATTCCCAGTCCCGTGCTCTCTCCGCTAGGCCTCACTGCTTTTTAAGAGGAGGAAATAATAATAATAATAATAATAATGGCATTTATTAAGCGCTTACTATGTGCAAAGCACTGTTCTAAGCGCTGGGGAGGTGACAAGGTGATCAGGTTGTCCCACGGGGGGCTCACAGTCTTAATCCCCATTTACAGATGAGGGAACTGAGGCACAGAGAAGTTAAGTGACACGGGGCGCTCACAGTCTTAATCCCCATTTTCCAGATGAGGGAACTGAGGCCCAGAGAAGTGAAGTGACTTGCCCAAAGTCACACAGCTGACAATTGGCAGAGCTGGGATTTGAACCCATAACCTCTGACTCCAAAGCCCGGGCTCTTTCCACTGAGCCACACTGTTTCTCCATGGTCAAATGGTCAACTGCTTTGGGGCTTGGGGGTTAAGAGAATTAGGGAAACATAGAGCCCGCTAGATTTAGCCAGTTGGGAGCATCACTCTAAGTGTAACCTATTAATCAATCAATCAATCGTATTTATTGAGCGCTTACTGTGTGCAGAGCACTGTACTAAGCGCTTGGGAAGTACAAGTTGGCAACTTATAGAGACGGTCCCTACCCAACAGTAGGCTCACAGTCTATTAAATGAAAGTTAGTTAGTGAAGAGGGCAGGGAGCGTTTGTGTGTACGTGTGGATCTAGTTCTCCCGCTCTATGAGGGGAATACACCCATTCTCTGAGGGGGAGGTTGTGAACTGTTAAGGAAAAGTTGTGCTGCAGCTGGACACGGACTCCCCTCACACGCACCGCATTTGTGACTGCGGCCTGCTGAGCCCAAACGAGCTCGAGCTCTTTCCAATACACGCTGGAAAACACACACGAGAGTGTGTGTGAACGTGCGTAGTTGTCGATAATACTTGGAAAAGCCGCGACCGTCGGTGAGGTTCACCTGAGGGCGGAGAGGTCCGACTTGTTATTGTGTTGGAGTGAAAAAGGCCCGGGATTTCCGGGAAGGGGGCCGGACGGCAACCGGACGAGCGAGCAACACCGAAGCCACCATTTTGGGTGATTTTTAGACTGTGAGCCCACTGTTGGGTAGGGACCGTCTCTATATGTTGCCAACTTGGACTTCCCAAGCGCTTAGTACAGTGCTCTGCACACAGTAAGCGCTCAATAAATACGATTGATTGATTGATTTCAGCCCCGAGGTCCTGTAGGAAAGCCGGGGTGTGCGAGGTCGTTCATCCGCGGCCCTCAGGGGGAGGACTCTGTGCCACAGGCACTCGTGGGGTCGAAGAGGCTAACGCCACGGCACACGCCATTATTATTTTATTTTATATTATTTTGTTAATATGTTTTGTTTTGTTCTCTGTCTAGACTGTGAGCCCGCTGTTGGGTAGGGACCATCTCTAGATGTTGCCAACTTGTACTCCCCAAGTGCTTAGTACAGTGCTCTGCACACAGTAAGCGCTCAATAAATACGACTGAACGAACGAACACGGCCGAGGACCGTCCTCCGTCCCCCTGCCACGTCGTGTTTGTGCTTCCCAGAGGCCGGTGCTGTTTTCGCTTTAGCCTCCCGGTCTCACGATCCGGCCCGTGGAAGGACTCCAGTTAGGAATGAATATAATAATGATGGCATTTATTAAGCGCTTACTATGTGCAAAGCACTGTTCTAAGCGCTGGGGAGATCAGATTGTCCCACTGGGGGGGCTCACCGTCTTAATCCCCATTTTACAGATGAGGGAACTGAGGCACAGAGAAGTGATTTGCCCAAAGTCACACAGCTGACAATTGGCGGAGCTGGGATTTGAACCTCATCATCATCATCAATCATATTTATTGAGCGCTTACTGTGTGCAGAGCACTGTACTAAGCGCTTGGGAAGTACAAGTTGGCAACATATACAGTCCCTACCCAACAGTGGGCTCACAGTCTAAAAGCCCGGGCTCTTTCCACTGAGCCACGCTGCTTCACCATAAATTCGTTCAATCGTATTTATTGAGCGCTTACTGTGTGCAGAGCACTGTACTAAGCGCTTGGGAAGTACAAGTTGGATATGAATGGTGGCAGGAAGATGGGGCCATAGCCGGAGGGGGGTGGGAGGGTGGAGGGATGGGGGACATTTGACTGGTTCAGTGGAAAGAGCCCGGGCTTTGGAGTCAGAGGTCATGGGTTCAAATCCCAGCTCCGCCACTTGTCAGCTGTGTGGCTTCGGGCAAGTCACTTAACTTCTCTGTGCCTCAGTTCCCTCATCTGTAAAATGGGGATGAAGACTGTGAGCCCCATGTGGGACAACCTGATCACCTTGTAACCTCCCCAGCGCTTAGAACAGTGCTTTGCACATAGTAAGCGCTTAATAAATGCCATCATCATCATCATCATCATCATTAAAGGCCTGGAGGAGACCGAGAGGTTAAAGACAGTGGTCAGAGAGGGGAGGAGGGCAGCAGCAAGTTGGGCAGGTGACTTCCCCCACCACCAGGCTTCAGAGTTCTCTCCTTACGCGTACACATTCATTCATTCAATCGTATTTATTGAGCGCTTACTGTGTGCAGAGCACTGTACTAAGCGCTTGGGAAGTACAAGTCGGCAACATCTAGAGACGGTCCCTACCCGACAACAGGCTCACAGTCTAGAAGGGGGAGACAGACAACCAGAGAAAACAAGTGGACAGGTGTTGTCAGAACAAATAGAATTAAAGCTAAAGGCACATATCATCATCATCATCAATCGTATTTATGGAGCGCTTACTAAGTGCAGAGCACTGTACTAAGCACTTGGGAAGTACAAGTTGGCAACATATAGAGACAGTCCGTACCCAACAGTGGGCTCACATATGAAAGGATGACTGAAAAGTTGGATTCAACTCAACACTTCTCTCCCCGTTTTCCAGCCCGGACCAGGGCCAGGTTGGAGGAGAACCTGTGTATATATATATATATATATATGTATATGTGTATATATGTCTGTATATATGTATATATGTCTGTACATATTTAGTACTCTATTTATTTATTTTACTTGTACATATCTATTCTATTTATTTTACTTTGTTAGTATGTTTGGTTTTGTTCTCTGTCTCCCCCTTTTAGACTGTGAGCCCACTGTTGGGTAGGGACTGTCTCTATATGTTGCCATCTTGTACTTCCCAAGCGCTTAGTACAGTGCTCTGCACACAGTAAGTGCTCAATAAATACGATTGATTGATTGATTGATTGATTGAGAAGCCCCCGGGATGGGAGTTCCCTGCTGGGGTTCGACTTTCTTTGGGTGTTTGCAGTCCATCTCCAGAAACCTTTGCCAGGCATACAGTCTTCTAGACTGTGAGCCCGCTGTTGGGTAGGGACCGTCTCTATATGTTGCCAACTTGGACTTCCCAAGCGCTTAGTACAGTGCTCTGCACACAGTAAGCGCTCAATAAATACAATTGAATGAATGAATGAGGGGAGCCAGAAGAGGCGGAGGCATGGGACCAGGGCACACGGAGTTCCCCTCAGAGAAAACAGGCATCAGTCCCAGCGCTTAGCACAATGCTGAACCCAGAGTAAGCGCTTCACGTAGGATAGTTATGAAGGGAGAGTCAAGCAGGCCTGGTGTGATGGCCGCTGGGAAGCTTTGTCTTGGAATAAATTCCTTGCTGACACTGGATCTTTTTTGCTTGTGCAGTGTTGGGTTTTGGGTTTTTTTTTTTTCACTTTGATTTGGGGAACTTGAGGGTGAAAGGCACTGAGGAGATGTGGATGGAAGGACGGGAGCCTCGAGAACCGAAACCGCCCTGAGGTGCTCTTGTTACTTAGCCTCTGGGCCTTTTCCCCGCCCCGGATAACCTGAGGTTGATGCTACTGCCAACACGCCTGGGCAGAGGCCCGACAAAAACCCACGGTGGGTCACGAAGCTTCCGAACACTGGGCAGGAGAAGCGGAAAGGAGCGGATGGGCTCGATCAGAGGGTTTTCTATCCCCCCCTTCCCAAAGCCCCCAATGTGGTGGCGACAGCAGCAGCAGCAGCAGCAGAGAGGATTTGCTTGAAGGGTCCCAAGCCAAAGAGGGGAGACCTCCCCGCTCCGCCCCCCACCTCACTCACACATACACGCAAAAACACACGTGCACGCACACGCACGCAGAACACACGCGAGGGCAGCGGGCCTCAAAGCGGGGAATTCTCACCACCTGTCCCAGCGGACGGCTTCGCCCGAGGCGGGAGAACCCAGGGACCCCAACCCTCTCCCCACCATCCCGACGGTCTGCTGCAAAACTAATTCCCCATCTGGGGAGAGGGTAAAGACCCAGGGAGGTGGTGGGGGTTCAGGCTGGGGAGAAGACGGGGGATCGTGAGCCTCGGTGACTCACGCTGGGATCTGACAGTCGATCGTATTTACTGAGCGCTTTCCGGGGGCAGAGCTCTGTAATACGCGCTTGGGAGAGTGCCATATAGCAGACATGGAGGAGGTCCTCGGAAGAGGCGGGCTGGGGGTGGGGAGAGGAGAGGCTCTCTTCAGGACGAGGAGCCGAGAGTGGAGGAACAGCGAAGGAAAAGAAGCACAGGATGTGGGATGGAAGAGGAGGGAAGCCCTTTGGGACGAACGCTGAAATACGTGATGCTTGGCAGGCAGGAACTTCCCCTTTTAGAGGAACCCAGGCCCCACTGCCAAGCCGGGCTCATTTCCCAGGTCGGACACCTTCGCGAGGCTCTGATTCCTGGGCCCTGCAGCCCACCCTGGGCTCCACTCATTCATTCGATCGTATTTATTGAGCGCTCACGGGGGCGGGGGGGGTCAAAGCACCGTACTAAGCGCCACAGTTACCAACAGGCTGCAGGACCTCGTCTACGTTTTTGGTAGGGCCCCCCGCCTTCCGGGGAGGAGGTGGGGGAAGGGGTGTTAGTGCCACGAGGAAAAAAGTTACAGCCCCAATAGCGGAAAATAAATATTTATTGTAAAATAGTGCTTGTTGCGAGACAGAGTAGAAAAATAACACCGTGAGCTAGTGATCAAGGGAAGGAGGAGTTGGGTCTCTTCTCGCTCCCACCCTTTGGGAGGCCAGGGAGCTGGCGGGGCGGGGGGTGAACGTACCCAACTGTGGGGGGCTATGTGTGTGTTTGTGTGTAAGAGAAGCTGCTCACGGTGAGCCCACGTGTGGTACTTCACCCCGTCTGCATCACGGGAGCTCTGGGGAGGAAAGGAGGCTGAGCAATGCTGCAGCCGGGATCCAGAGGGGGGGTTTAGGGTCCCCTAGCCCTGCCCGAGGCTCGGCTCCCCTAGGGCGAGGGGCGGCGTGCCCCCCTGCCCCTAAACACGCTAGTCTAGAAGAACGGAGCACGGCGGCCCTGTCCTCAGGCTGCAGCCCAAAGGCCATGGCTGGCAGAGACGGCGGAGGCGGGCCTGGCCCGCCCCACCCCGAGAGGCTGGGGCTGATCTTTCAGTCCCTCAATGAAGCCGGCTCCTCCTCTGGTACTTCAATATATATTCACACTACAGACGTGAAGAGACCCAAAGGCTTCGTTAAAGAGCGGCCACCGGTCTCGGCCGTCCGCCTCGGAAACCCGCCTGACCCCAGAGAGGCCAAGCGCCTCGACCCCCGGGCTTCCGCCTTCCAGCCGCCCCTTCTCCTTTCCCCCCGCCGCCCTCTAGGCCCGCCGCCGGCCCCGGGAGAGGCCAGGGAGGAGGATCGGCCCCCGGGTGGGTGGGGGGGCGGCGATACCTGGAGAAGGTGACCAGGGTGAGCACTTGGAGGAGCATCTCGGAGCCATAGAAGAGCAGCTGGATGGCGTTCGTGACGGCCTCGAGGCGCAGCACGTAGGTCTGCAGCAGCAGGTAATACGAGGCCATCATGGCCGCTGGGAAGGTCAGGGCCAAGCTGATGCCCAGCGGCAGCATCCTCTGGCAGAGGTTCCCCTTCGACCCTGTCACACACGGGCCCCGGAATCACCTCCGAGTGGGGCCCCGAATCCCGGCCCCCCGGCGCTCCCTGCCTGGCTGGGAATGGGGGTGGGGGGGTAGGGGGTGCAGCCGGAGGCACCCGCGAGCCCCGGGGCCTGCGACTGAGAAACTGAAATTTGGAGCCTTCGACTCGGGTAATGGAGTCGTTAGCCACCGGTCAATAATAATGATAACAGGGGTATTTGTTAAGCGGTTAGGGCCAGGCACCGTACTAAGCGCTGGGGTGGCTACAAGCCAATCGGATTGGACACAGCCCCCGTTCCATGTGGGGCTCACCGTCTCAATCCCCATTTTCCAGATGAGGTAACTGAGGCCCAGGGAAGTGAAGTGACATGTCCAAGGTCACACGGCAGACAAGCGGTGGAGCTGGGATTAGAACTCCAGACTTTCTGATTCCCAGGCCACTGCTCTATCCGCTATGCCATGCGGCTTCGAGCAATCAAAGGTATTTATTGAGCACTTACTCTGTGTGGAGCCCACTGTATAAGGCTTACCCTGTGCACAGCGTCGGACTGAGCGCTACCAACAGGGTTGGGGCTTACTCTGCGCACAGCACTGTTCTAAGCGCTTGGGAAAATCCACTCCAAATAGGGTTGGGAGGCATGATCCCTGCCCCCAAGGAGCTTCCGCTCTAACCTCCAATCTAAGAGAAAGTCAGGCGGTAGGAGTGGATTTAGGGCCCACTGCTCGTGGGAATTGGAGAGGGCCCGGGGTCAACGGGGGAGGGAGTCCTCAGCCCTGGTCCTGATGGGTGAAGGTTGATGGCAACTCCGTTTGCAGAACTGAGCCTGTATTCGGCATCTAAATCCAAGAATTTGAAATGTTTCTTGCCCCCTGTGTGGGCTGGGAGGACAGTCCTGATGTCTCCCCTCTATCTAGTGGCTCCTGTTGGGCAGCAGAGAGTGGTTGCAGGTTGGAGGGAACTTTGAACCTGGGGGAGCGTGGAGAGGAGAAGGCAAGAGAAGCAGCTGGATGCATTGCCCGATGCAGAATGAGAAGGACCAGATTTTACACCACGCCTGATCCCACTGACTCTGGAATCGACCTGCCTCGTACGGTACGTCCCGTGAATATCTCACTCACCAAAAAAAATCCTGATGACTTCGATTCCGAGATACAGGAAGAGCATCATCACATCCAGGATGAGGTTGGCCACGGGGTAAGGTAACAAGAGACCTGTCACGACCAAAGGTTTCAGGAAACTAAAGCAATTCAGAAAGTCCCCAGGCCCTTCTTATTACCGCCCAGTTGAAAATCATTAATGATACGGTCACAACAGCTGCCGAACCACTTCAGAGAAATACCACCGGGTAATAATAACTGTGGTATTTGTTAAGCGCTTACTTTGTACTAAACACTGAGGGGGAGGGGAATACGAGCAAATAGTGTTGTCCCATGTGGGCCCACAGTCTCAAACCCCCTTCTATAGATGGGGCCCAGAGAATAATAATAATAATAATGTTGGCATTTGTTAAGCGCTTACTATGTGCAAAGCACTGTTCTAAGCGCTGGGGGGATACAAAGTGATCAGGTTGTCCCACTTGGAGCTCACAGTCTTAATCCCCATTTTACAGATGAGGTAACTGAGGCTCAGAGAAGTGAAATGCCTTGCCCAAGGTCACGCAGGAGACAAGTGGCAGGGCTGGGATTCGAACCTGTGACCTGGTGGTGGGATCTGTTGGGAAAAAGAGATAGAGAAGCAGCGTGGCTCAGTGGAAAAGAGCCCGGGCTTGGGAGTCAGAGGTCATGGGTTCTAATCCCAGCTCCGCCACATGTCTGCTGTGTGACCCTGGGCAAGTCACTTAACTTCTCTGAACCTGTTACCTCATCTGTAAAATGGGGATTAAGACCATGAACCCTATGTGGGACAACGTGTTCACCTTGTATCCCCCCCAGCGCTTAGAACAGTGCTTTGCACATAGTAAGCGCTTAACAAATGCCATCATTATTATCATTATTATTATAAGGAAAGAAAAGGGGACTGGTGGTGGGATCTGTTGGGAAAAAGAGATAAGGAAAGACAAGGGGAGAGAGAGAGAGAGCTCTCCATCTTCCCGAATGGAACGAAAGGTGGCCAAGAGGATGCTCTCCATCCAAACGAACAGGCCCCTGAGCGGAAGGACGATGCAGAGGAGGTGGGCGGATAATTCGGCTCCCTGGCCTTCATTCCCGGGGCCCCTTCGGGTTCCCCTGGGCTGGCTGAGGCGGGCCCAAACCACTGGACTCACCTTTATACAGAAATACGAAGAGCTCGAGCAGGAAATAGGTGGCGGAGTACCATCCATGGAGAAAGAGCAAGATCTCCAGGGGGGTGGAGGCCAGTCGTTGACCTGGGGGGAGGACAAAACAGATCAACTGTAGGTAGGGGAAGGGGTCGAGGGTGGGGGGGCAACACCACCTAAGGACTGGGTGTCCTTCGGGTCCCATCACACACACACCCAGAGGCAGCCCTCTGTTGCCTTCCACTGAGCAGCGTGGCTCAGTGGAAAAGAGCCCGGGCTTTGGAGTCAGAGGTCATGGGTTCAAATCCCGGCTCCGCCACTTGTCAGCTGTGTGACTTTGGGCAAGTCACTTCACTTCTTTGTGCCTCAGTTCCCTCACCTGCAAAATGGGGATGAAGACTGTGAGCCCCACGTGGGACAACCTCATGACCTTGTATCCCCCCAGCGCTTAGAACAGTGCTTTGCACATAGTAAGCGCTTAACAAATGCCAATTATTATTATTATTACCTTAGGTGAGAAAGAAGGCCCTGGCCCAAGGCAAGTGGGGGTTGCTACTGTCTCCAGCTCCTTCCCCCCCTCCATCCCCCCAATTTGGCTCGGGGGCCACACTTCCCAGGATGCCTTTCGGCCAGCATTGTTGGCATGAGGCTTGGGAGTGGTTAGGCCCTGTTGGCTCTAAAGGGGGCGAGGGGGAGTCTGAGGTGACAAAGATACCCATGGGCGACGACGGAAAGTTGGGCAGCACTTGGGGGGGTCCCCAGGACTGGCTCTCTTAGAGGGGCGGCCCAGGCGGAAGGATCCGTCAGCAGGGGGAGGCGCCGCGTCCAACAGCCACAGGCGGAGGGATCCGCGGAGGGATCCCCCCCGCCCCTCCCTCGGGGAGCTCACCTCGCGCCGGCGCCATCTTTGGTTTCCATGGAAACGGAAAACCACCGTCGTTGCGGGCGACGGGGAGGCCGGAAGTGCGCCTCTCTACCCGCCGCCGGCCGCGACTCTATGATCCCCCGCCTTCTCCGGCGGCCATGACGTGAGGCGTCGTCGTGGCCTCAGGCCGCCATTAAGTGAAGGCTGAGGGGACGGGAATCCTGGCACCGTCGTCCCTTCCACATTCCCAATAATAATACCACTAATAATAATAATAATAATGGTATTTGTTAAGTACTTATTCCTGGTTAAATCCCGGCCCCGCTGGGTGACTTTGGGCAAGTCACTTCACTGGGCCTCAGTTTCCTCATCTGTCAGATGAAGTAACTGAGGAAGCAGCGTGGCTCAGTGGAAAGAGCATGGGCTTGAGAGTCAGAGGTCGTGGGTTCGAATCCCAGCTCTGCCACTTGTCAGCTGGGTGGCCTTGGGCAAGTCACTTCACTGGGCCTCAGTTCCCTCATCTGGAAAATGGGGATGAAGACTGTGAGCCCCTCATCATCATCAATCGTATTTATTGAGCGCTTACTGTGTGCAGAGCACTGTACTAAGCGCTTGGGAAGTACAAGTTGGCAACATAGAGAGACGGTCCCGACCCAACAGTGGGCTCGTGGGACAACCTGATTACTTTGTATCTAGGACAGTGCTTGGCACATTTTATTTTGAGAAGCAGCGTGGCTCAGTGGAAGAGAGCCCGGGCTTGGGAGTCAGAGGTCATGGGTTCAAATCCCAGCTCTGCCAACTGTCAGCTGTGTGACTTTGGGCAAGTCACTTCACTTCTCTGGGCCTCGGTTCCCTCATCTGTAAAATGGGGATTGACTGTGAGCCCCCTGTGGGACAACCTGGTCACCTTGGATCCCCCCAGCGCTTAGAACGGTGCTTTGCACATAGTAAGCGCTTAATAAATGCCATCATTATTATTATTAAATTATTATTATTAAATTAAATTATTATTAAATGGGGATTAAGCCCCACGTGGGACAACCTGATCACCTTGTAACCTCCCCAGCGCTTAAAACAGTGCTTTGCACATAGTAAGTGTTTAATAAATGCCGTTATTGTTATTATTCTCTGGGCCTCAGTTACCTCATCTGTCAAATGGGGCTGAAGACTGTGAGCCCCCCGTGGGACAACCTGATCACCTTGGAATCTCCCCAGCACTTAGAACAATGCCTTGCACATAGTAAGCACTTAATAAATGCCATTATTATTATTATTATTATTATTCTCTGGGCCTCAGTTACCTCATCTGTCAAATGGGGATGAAGACCGTGAGCCCCAAGTGGGACAACCTGACCACCTTGGAATCTCCCCAGCGCTTAGAACAGTGCTCTGCACATAGTAAGTACTTAATAAATGCCATTATTATTATTATTCTCTGGGCCTCAGTTACCTCATCTGTCAAATGGGGGTGAAGACTGTGAGCCCCCCGTGGGACAACCTGATCACCTTGGAATCTCCCCAGCACTTAGAACAGTGCTTTGCACATAGTAAATGCTTAATAAATGCCATTATTATTATTATTCTCTGGGCCTCAGTTACCTCATCTGTCAAATGGGGATGAAGACTGAGCCCCAAGTTGGACAACCTGATAATAATAATAATGATGGCATTTGTAAAGTGCTTACTATGTGCAAAGCACTGTTCTAAGCGCTGGGGAGGTTACAAGGTGTTCAGGGTTGTCCCGCGTGGGGCTCACCATCTTAATCCCCATTTTACAGGTGAGGGAACTGAGGCACAGAGAAGTTAAGTGACTCGCCCAAAGTCACACAGCTAAGTGGAGGAGCCGGGATTAGAACCCATGACCTCTGACTCCCAAGCCCGGGCTCTTTCCACTGAGCCACGCTGTTCTACCCACTATGCAGGCTGCTTCTCTAAACGTGGCAGCAAGTGGCATTGGTCAGCTAACTTGTACTTCCCAAGCGCTTAGTACAGTGCTCTGCACACAGTAAGTGCTCAATAAATACGATTGATTGATTGATTGATCAGGCCCCGTGAACAGTCGATCGATGACATCTCTCCCTGCGTGGCACCTACCTTCTTAACACTGATGCTTTTACAACTTGGGCGGCTGCTTTTGGCATCCCCAAATTTCATTTAGAACACATCCCTTCCCTCATCGGAAAGCTCCAGCAGCAACCCACTATTTTCCTCACATCGATCGTATTTGAGCTCTTATTCTGTGCGGAGCACTGCACTAAGTACTTGGGAAAGTGCAATGGAGTTAACCGAGCTGATCCCTGCCCTCGAGGAGCTTATTATGATCTATGATCTCTATTTATTTTACTTGTACTACATATTTACTATTCTATTTATTTTGTTAATGATGTGCCTGTAGCTTTAATTCTATTTGTTCTGACAATTTTGACCCCTGTCTCCATGTTTTGTTTTGTTGTCCGTCTCCCCCTTCTATTCCGTTGTTGGGTAGGGACCGTCTCTAGATGTTGCCGACTTGCGCTTCCCAAGCGCTTAGTACAGTGCTCTGCACACAGTAAGCGCTCAATACGACTGGATGAATGAATAATGGACAAAAACTCCCCATCCGTTGCCTTCGAAGACCTCCACTAGCTGTCTCCGTCTTACCTGTCCAGCCTCTTCTCCCACGACACCCCAGGTCACTCTCTTCTCTCAATTCAACTTCCAAATGTATCTTGCTCGCAATCCTCCCTTTAGAGAAGCAGCGTGGCTCAGTGGAAAGAGCCCGGGCTTTGGAGTCAGAGGTCACGGGTTCAAATCCCAGCCCTGCCACTTGTCAGCTGGGTGACTTTGGGGCAAGTCGCTTCACTTCTCTGGGCCTCAGTGATCTCATCTGCCAAATGGGGATGAAGACTGTGAGCCGACCGTGGGACAACCTGATCACCTTGTAACCTCCCCAGTGCTTAGAACAGTGCTTTGCATGTAGTAAGTGCTCAATAAATGCCATTATTATTATTATTCTCCAACTCATTGCTTCCACCTCTCCCCCTGCTCCTCTCCTCAAATCTGCTAAACCTCATCACGGCCCACTCTCCCAGCCCTTCTAATTAGACATTTCCGCGAGGCATTCTCTGAAACTATAATACCTCCTTGTTCATGTCTCTCCACCAACCACTACAGCACTCACTCGTGTTGATAGCTATTCCCTAACAGTTCATTTCGTCCCTGCTCTTACTCTTTGACATAGCGTATATTTAGTCATTTGCCCTCCTAAAATCACATCTTCTCCAAGAGACCTATGCAGACGAAGCCCTCTATTTCCCCTAGCCACCCTCCTTTCTGCATTGGTTGTGAACTTGGCTGTGTACCCCCTGAACACTTTGATATTCGCCCCAGCCCTACAATACTTTTGAAAATACGTTTACACTCTTACTATTTCCCCTCTCTGAAATCTATTTTAATGTCTGTCTCCCCGCTGTAGACCGTGGGCAGGGATCGTGTCTACCAACTCTGGTGTATTGTTCTGTCCCAAGCACTTATAACAGTGGTCTGCATAGAGTAAGCTGCTCAATAAATACCATCGATGGGTTCACTATGTTCACCTGTGGTGTGGTGAACAGATCCCTCTGCGTGGACTCATAGAAAGAGCACACACCTGGAAGTCAAGAGGATCTGGGTTACAATTTTGGCTGCTCACCTGCTTTGAGACTCACAAAAGTCTTTTAATTTATCTGTGCCCATTTCCTTATTTGTAAAATGGGGAATTCAGTGCCTGTTTTCTCTCCGTCGTCGACTGTGAGCTCCCTATGGGGCAAATACTGTGTCCGATCTGCTGATACTGTATCTACCCCGGCGCTTAGTATGGTGCTTGTGGCGTATACTAAGCGCATAACAAATACAACAATTATTATTACCCGTTTCCCTCAATCCTCGATAGTAGACCTTTACCTTCTGTTATATATTCTAAGTCTCTGGTATGCTCTGCCACAGAAATCATGATAACAATAATAATAATCATTATGGTATTCTGTGCTTAATACGTGTTGCAAAGCACTGTACTAGAAGCTAGGGAAGATATGAAATGATCAGGTCACGGCCTATATAGGAGGGAGAACGGGTACTGGATCTCCATTTTACAGATGAGGAAGCTGAGGAACAGAGAAATTAAACAACTTGCCCCAAGTCATGCAGCACTGAAGTGGCAAACGGTAGGTAACGGCACCACTGATGATTATTAAAATCCAAGGACAGATTCAATTATGGCCTTCGCTTCCCCTCTTCAGTTTACCCATCTCTAAGGAGGGGATCATTTATGCTATAAAAGCCACAAACCTGTGAGCCAGATCAACTTCTTGCTGCCTTTTCCCAGCGTTTCCTTCCCAAACAGCGCTAAAGTCCCAGGTTCGGATTAAAAAGCCCCAGTTTTGCAACGACAAGGGACCTTGAAAATCCACCCTGCCCGGCCTTCCACTGCCTGCCCTATAAACAAGTTAGAGCAACACCACAGAGATGCAGGCTGCTTAGCAATCAATCAATCAATCAATCGTATTTATTGAGCGCTTACTATGTGCAGAGCACTGTACTAAGCGCTTGGGAAGTACAAATTGGCAACACATAGAGACAGTCCCTACCCAACAGTGGGCTCACAGTCTAAAAGGGGGAAATCCCAGCACACCGATAACGTGTTTCTGACCCCCAATTACTGCCCTGTGTGGCTGTCCCAAAGGAGGCGGCCCAGGGGTGAAGGGGGCTGGAAATGGAGACCTGGGTCCCTCTTGGGGACGCAGTCTGGGGCAGAACTAGCCCCTCCAGTGAGGAGCGGCTTCATGGAGAGAGCCAGTCCAAGGGAACTTTGGGATGGAGAAGCAGTGGACCAGAGGAAACTGGTCAGGGAACCTGGCTCTGCCACTTGCCTCCCCTGTGACCTTGGGCAAATATGACTAATTGTGGTATTTGTTAAGCGCTTACTATGTGCCAGGCACTGGACTAAACTCTGGAGAGGGGACAGACAAATCACTCCATTTCTCCGGGCCTCAGTTTCCTCATCTAACGGGGATTCAATCGCCGTTCTCCCTCCGTCTTAGACGGTAAGTGCCGTGTGGGGCGCGGCGTCTTGGGGTGGAGAGGCAGGAGGACCAGTACGAGAGCTGATTGGGGACCTCATTGGTGCTGGGGTTCACTCCCCGCGGCTGGCTTTCCTTCCCCCTGTCCGCCTCCCCCGCCTCACCTCAGGCCACCGGGGAAATCCAGTTATCCTTCTAGATTCCTTAAGCTCATTAAGGCGGGGAACGTGTCCGCTAATTCTGTTGTACTGTACCCTCCCAGGAGCTTCGTACAGAGCTCCGCCCGGGGTAAGCGCTCGATAAATATCACTGATTGATCCATTTGGAGAGCGTCCCTGTATCCCCAGAAATTCTCCTGCTCCAACGGACCGCCAGAGCTGGCCTCCGCTTCTCCGTACTCCAGCGCCTCACAGCTAGGGAAGCGTTTCCTGCCAGGGGGTGTGGGTCGGAGGATGAAGAACGAGATAGCATCCCAAAGGACACGAGACTGACAGATTAGGTACCTTTTTGGAACCCGAATGGCTTGGTTCTTTAAAACTTTTCGCTCTGCGAGCGGCTATCTGGTTTCCTCCTGAGGTTGATAAGGCTTCTTGCTGAGAGCCAACACCCCAGGCGGACACAAAGGAGGGTCCCGAGTTCCTCTGATTACCTTTCGCAAGCAGGTTAAGCTGTCGAAAGTCAGGTCGGGCTACCGTCCTCTCACTTGCCGGGGATCCTACTCACTGTGGCCGGCCCTCTTCCGGGAGCGGCTGGAGGGATTCCGAGCCACAGTTCGGTGCTGCGTTTTGCCCACCTAATTCTGGGGGACTCTTTCGGGTGGACCCAGATCGTTCACCTCGGTCTAGAAGGAAAGGGGGAAACGGCTGAGAGATTCAGAAGGGAGAACTGAAACAACGCGCTTGAGGACTTGGCCAGCTTTAGCGGCAAAAAGTCTCTTTAAAGCACGGAGGCCCAAGAGTTCCCTGAAGTAGATTATCCTCCTCCCACCTTCTTAAGCCAACAGTTCAGCGGGGGGAGGCGTTTGGCGAGCCTTGGGCCGAGTGTCACCTACACGTGCTGTGAAACACTGCAGATGGAAAAGTGCTGAAACAGTGAAGGCAAGTGTTTAGAGGAAGAGTTCAGGGTTTGGATTACTTCCACTGGCTCTTTCCAGGCTTCTAAGGAAAAGCAACCGATCCCTAAGGCCCCCAACAGCGAGTTTGTTGTGGGCCGGGAACGTGTCTGTTTACTCTTATAGTGTACTCTCCCAAGTGCTTAGTACAGTGCTTTGCACACAGTAAGCGCTCAATAAATCAGATTGAATGAATGAATGACACAGACCCCAAGACAGATTTCTGCAAAAAAGGAATACAGTTTATTGTCTATTATAAAAAAATATATATATATATATATATATATATATATAAAAAAGGTGTGAAACACAAGAATCACCTAAGTCCCCAGATAAGGGTGGGTGGGGGCTTGGGGTCACTGTCTGCACCCACATAACCCAAATGTGAGAGACAGGATCTGTTTGGGAGAAGCTGGGATCGCTCCCCAGGCCCTCGCCTCTGGGAAAAGGACATCAGTAAAGGGAGGAGCAGAATGGAAGTAATGGTGGGGAGTGGGGAGAGCAAAGAGGAAGATGGGAGGGAGAAAAGTTGGCGAGTGAGTGTGTGTTAGAAGGGAAGCCAAAGAAGATGGTGGAGTAGAGGGGTGATCTTATTTTTCCCACAGTCTCCTCTCTTGAACTCCAATTCCACAACTGGCCGGAGTCCTGGGTACAGACTCCCTGGTCTGCCTTTAGAGTCAGCCTCTAATTAATAATAATAATAATGATGGCATTTATTAAGCGCTTACTATGTGCCGAGCACTGTTCTAAGCACTGGGGAGGTTACAAGGTGATCGGGTTGTCCCACAGGGGGCTCAATGTCTTAATCCCCATTTTACAGATGAGGGAACTGAGGCCCAGAGAAGTGACTTGCTCAAAGTCACACAGCTGACAATTGGCAGAGCCGGGATTCAAACGCATGACCTCCGACTCCCAAGCCCGTGCTCTTTCCCCTGAGCCACGCTGCTTCTCTAATTATAACCACTGTGGTGTTAATTAAGCGCTTACTGTATGCCAAGCACTCAAGTGGCGGGGTAGGTGTGGCACTATGAGAGCGGACACCGTCCCAGCTCCCCGAGGGGCTCGCAGTCGAAGGGGAGGGAGGACAAGGACTGAGTCCCCACTTTACAGATGAGGAAACCGAGGCCCAGAGAAGTGAAGCGACTTGCCCCCAGTCACCCAGCAGGGAAGTGGCGGAGTCGGGATTAGAAGCCAGGTCTCCCGTGCTCTTTTGGCTAGGCCACGCTTCTTCCCTAGGGTAGGGCGAGGGGCCCGAGGGAGGAGGAAAGAGGGGAGGCTCCTACGTTAAGGTCCAGGCCGGCCGATCGCTCTTGGGAGGCTGTGGCTGGGCAGGAAGTCCACCTGTCCGGAGGGAGAGGGCTCAGCCGCGGACCTGTGTGAACTCCTTGCGTAGCCACAGAGAGTCCTGGTAGAAGCGGGGGTCGCCCAGGCGCACAGCTGTCCTTTTGTAGAAGTAGTAGTACAGTACAGCTGCTGGGGACGACAAGGGACAGAAGAGGCGCAGAGTTTCAGTCAGTTTGGGGGAGGACCGCTCCGTCTCTTCCTCTCGTATTCCTTTCCTCTTCACATTCACTTCCTCTGCGGGAAATCCCTGTTTCTGGGGCAGGCCGGGGTCCCCGTGACCCCCGAAGCGGGAGGAAGAACGACTGAACTCCCGTGGCTCGGGTCCGTCTCCCAGGGACGCGGGGGACTCTTCTCATCAGACTAGGTGGGAGGTAAGTGAGACTCTAATGTCGAGCTCGCCGCTCATGCCCACGTCCTACGTCTGGCCTGAAACTCATTCCTGACAGACCACCACTCTTGCCCGCCTTCGAAGCCCTCCCAAAATCACATCTCCAAGAGGCCTTTCCTGCCTAAACCCTCGTTTCCCCGACTCCCTCTGCCTTCTGTCACTCTGCCGGCTCCGCCACTTGTCAGCTGGGTGACTTTGGGCAGGTCATTTAACTTCTCTGTGCCTCAGTTCCCTCATCTGTAAGACGGGGATGAGGACTGTGAGCCCCCCTTGGGACAACCTGATCTCCTTGTAACCTCCCCAGCGCTTAGAACAGTCCTTTGCACATAATAAGCGCTTAATAAATGCCATCATTATTATTATGCGTCGCCTGTGTGCTTGGATCAGTGACCCTTTTAAAAGCACCTGGTATTCACTCCACCCGCATCCCTGTAGCGCTGACAGGCAGAGCCGCAATTTATTTTAATGTCTGTCTCCCCCTCTAGACTACAAGCTCCTTGTGGGCAGGGAATGTGTCTATTAACTCTGCTGTATTGTAATAATAATGGCATTTATTAAGCGCTTACTATGTGCAAAGCACCGTTCTAAGCGCTGGGGGGGTTACAAGGTGCTCAGGTTATCCCATGTAATAATAATAATAATAATAATGGCATTTATTAAGCACTTACTATGTGCAAAGCACTATTCTAAGCGCTGGGGGGGGGGTTACAAGCTGCTCAGGTTATCCCACGTGGGGCTCACGGTCTTAATCCCCATTTTACAGATGAGGTAACTGAGGCACAGAGAAGTGAAGTGACTTGCCCAAGTCACACAGCTGACAAGTGGCGGAGCCGGAATTTGAACCCATGACGTCTGACTCCAAAGCCCGGGCTCTTTCCACAGAGCCACGCCGCTTCTCTGTACTGTACTTTCCCAAGCGCTTAAGCCAGTGTTCTGTGCGTAGTAAGTGCTCAATAAATATCTCTGATTGATTGATGGAGAAGAGTCACTTCCAGGCTTCATTCATTCATTCAATCGTATTTATTGAGCGCTTACTGTGTGCAGAGCACTGTACTAAGCGCTTGGGAAGTACAAGATTGCAACATATAGAGATGGTCCCTACCCAACAGCGGGCTCACATTCATTCAATCGTATTTATTGAGCGCTTACTGTGTGCAGAGCACTGGACTAAGCGCTTGGGAAGTACAAGTTGGCACCATTCATTCATTCATTCAGTCGTATTTATTGAGGGCTTAGTGTGTGCAGAGCACTGGACTAAGCGCTCGGGAAGTACAAGTTGGCAACATTCATTCATTCAGTCGTATTTATTGAGCGCTTCCTGTGTGCAGAGCACTGGGCTAAGCGCTTGGGAAGTACAAGTTGGCACCATTCATTCATTCATTCAATTGTATTTATTGAGCGCTTAGTGTGTGCAGAGCACTGGACTAAGCGCTAGGGAAGTACAAGTTGGCAACATTCATTCATTCAGTCGTATTTATTGAGCGCATCCTGTGTGCAGAGCACTGGACTAAGCGCCTGGGAAGTCCAAGTCTAGAACAGTCTAGAAGGGAAGGCTTCACGGCCTCATGTTACAAAGCAGGGAGCTCAGGGACTTTCTGGCTAACAGGCTGGTCCCAAAGATCAGTCCCTTTTTATTTTATTTTACATTTTTATAGCACTGACGAGGCTGCTCTGTTCTAAGCGCCGTGGTGGGTCCAAGGTAATCAGGTTGGACGCAATCCCTGTCCCACGTGGGGCTCCCAGTCCATTTTACAGAGGAGGCAACCGAGGCCCAGAGAAGTGAAGTGCCTTGCCCAAGGTCACACAGCAGACAAGTGGCAGAGGCAGGACTAGAACCCAGGTCCTTCTGAATCCGAGGACCCCGCTCGATCCAGTAGGCCACGGCGCTGCTTCTTACCCAGTCTCTGGAACACAAACAGGGCTTGGAGTCCATCGGTCCAAATGAAACGATTGGAGTTTTTCCAGCGCAAATTCTGCAGGAGACACAGGGGGTCGGAGAAAAGTCAAACAATCCCGTTCCCGGTCCTGCCACAGCCCTGGTCTTCCTGTGCCCCTGGTCTCTGGGGGTGGTGCCCGTATATCCCCCAACTTGTACTTCCCAAGCGCTTAGTCCAGTGCTCAGCACACAGTAAGCGCTCAATAAATACGATTGAATGAATTAATGAATCCCCCGCCTAGGTGAAGAACTGTGGCAGCTATCTGAGTCTCTCTCACTTCTCACCGAGCTTCTCACTCATTCGTTCATTCCATCGTTATTTATGATTATTATTATTAATAATAATAGCATTTATTAAGCGCCTACTGTGTGCAAAGCACTGTTCTAAGCGCTGGGGAGGTTCCAAGGTGATCAGGTGGTCCCATGGGAGGCTCACAGTCTTCATCCCCATTTTACAGATGAGGGAACTAAGGCCCAGAGAAGTGAAGTGACTGGCCCAAAGTCACACAGCTGGCAATTGGCGGAGCCGGGATTTGAACCCCTGACCTCGGACTCCAAAGCCCGGGCTCTTTCCACTGAGCCACACTGAGCGCTTACTGTATGCACAGCACTGTACTAAGCGCTTGGAAAGGACAAATCGGCAACATATAGAGACGGTCCCTACCCAACAACGGGCTCACAGTCTAGAAGGGGGAGATAAACAACAAAACAAGTAGACGGGTGTCAACACCATCAGAATAGATAAATAGAATTATAGCTTCATACACATCATTAATAAAATGGAATGCTAGAGAAGCAGCGTGGCTCAGTGGGAAAGAGCCTGGGCTTGAGAGTCAGAGGTCATGGGTTCGAATCCCAGCTCTGCCACATGTCTGCTGTGTGACCTCAGGCAAGTCACTTCGCTGAGCCTGTTACCTCATCTGTAAAATGGGGATTAGGATTGTGAGCCCCACGTGGGACAACCTGATCACCTTGTAACCCCCCCAGCGCTTAAAACAGTGCTTTGCACATAGTAAGCGCTTAACAAATGCCATCATTATTATTATTATTATAAATGTGTACAAATATAAACAAGTGCTGTGGGGAGGAGGAGGTGGCAGGGCAGAAGGAGGGAATGGGGGCAATGGGGAGGAAAGAGTCTCGCCTGGGACTTCCTTTTCTGCGAAGGCCTTCCTACTGCAGTCTTTTAGACTGTGAGCCCACTGTTGGGTAGGGACTGTCTCTATATGTTGCCAATTTCTTCCCAAGCACTTAGTACAGTGCTCTGCACACAGTAAGCGCTCAATAAATACGATTGATGATACTGCAGGTGTCCATCCCTCCTCCCCCCCCCCCCCCGCCCCTTCTTTCTTAAACCCTTTTTTTCCTGCCCCTGGCAGGGAGAGGGTCTCAGGTGCACGTAGAGGTTAATGTGCTCAACGGCTTAACATGGAAAGCCGGGGCCTATTCCGGTTTCAGGACTCAGATCCCGGAAAAATCTTCTTACACGTCCAGCGGGCAGCGGGAGCCCGGCTCAGGACCTTGCTTCTCAAAAAGGACCCTGTCCTGGCCGCTCCTCCTCCTCCTGTGGGCTCCATCTCCTCCTGCTAAAAGGGAGGGGGCTGCTCCCTTTCCAAGCCCAGAGAAGCTTAGGGCTTGGAAGGCTCCAAATTCATTCATTCAATCATATTTATTGAGCGCTTACTGTGTGCAGAGTACTGTACTAAGCCCTTGGGAGGGGCATATTACTCCCCTCCTCAAAAATCTCCAGTGGCTACCAATCAATCTGTGCATCAGGCAGAAACTCCTCACCCTGGGCTTCAAGGCTCTCCATCCCCTCGCCCCCTCCTACCTCACCTCCCTTCTGTCCTTCTCCAGCCCAGCCCGCACCCTCCACCGCTAATCTCCTCACCGTACCTCGTTCTCGCCTGTCCCGCCATCGACCCCCGGCCCACGTCATCCCCCTGGCCCGGAATTCCCTCCCTCCGCCCATCCGCCAAGGTAGCTCTCTTCCTCCCTTCAAGGCCCTACTGAGAGCTCACCTCCTCCAGGAGGCCTTCCCAGACTGAGCCCCTTCCTTCCTCTCCGCCTCATCCCCCTCTCCATCCCCCGCATCTTACCTCCTTCCCTTCCCCACAGCACCTGTATATATGTATATATGTTTGTACATATTTATTACTCTATTTATTTATTTATTTTACTTGTACATATCTATTCTATTTATTTTATTTTGTTAATATGTTTGGTTTTGTTCTTTGTCTCCCCCTTTTAGACTGTGAGCCCACTGTTGGGTAGGGACTGTCTCTATATGTTGCCAATTTGTACTTCCCAAGCGCTTAGTACAGTGCTCTGCACATAGTAAGCGCTCAATAAATACGATTGATGATGATGATGATATAGAGATGGTTCCTACCCAGCAATGGGCTTACAGTCCAAATCAGACCAGCCAGAGCCGGTGAGGGGAAAAAAAGGGACGGAGAAGAGCAAGCAGAAGAAAGATCCGCACTTTGGGCTCCTAACTTATCTTCAGTTTGGATCGGAGGTCCAAGGAGACAGCTTGGAGGGGACCCTTCACAAACGTGGGTGATAAGGACTAGAATCCAGATCGGGAGGAGGGTGGCAGGCACTGAGCTGAAGTCTGGCCTTTGCTCTCCATAACATCACCATCAATCGTATTTATTGAGCGCTTACTGTGTGCAGAGCACTGTACTAAGCGCTTGGGAAGTACAAGTTGGCAACATACAGAGACAGTCCCTACCCAACAGTGGGCTCACAGTCTAAAAGGGGAAAACATCAATAGTTTTGGTTGTCTGGGTGTTTGCTATTAAGCATTCATCTCAAGGAGTGTCCCGTGTCATTAGTAATAACAATAATGATGGTATTTGTAAGAGCCAGCAGAAGAAAGATCCGCACTTTGGGCTCCTAACTTATCTTCAGTTTGGATCGGAGGTCCAAGGAGACAGCTTGGAGGGGATCCTTCACCAACGTGGGTGATAAGGACTAGAATCCACATCGGGAGGAGGGTGGCGGGCACTGAGCTGAAGTCTGGCCTTTTCTCTCCACAACATCATCATCAATCGTATTTATTGAGCGCTTACTGTGTGCAGAGCACTGTACTAAGCGCTTGGGAAGTACAAGTTGGCAACATATAGAGACGGTTCCTACCCAGCAATGCGCTTACAGTCCAAATCAGATCAGCCAGAGCCGGTGAGGGGGAAAAAAAGGGACGGAGAAGAGCAAGCAGAAGAAAGATCCGCACTTTGGGCTCCTAACTTATCTTCAGTTTGGATCGGCGGTCCAAGGAGACAGCTTGGAGGGGACCCTTCACAAACGTGGGTGATAAGGACTAGAATCCACATCGGGAGGAGGGTGGTGGGCACTGAGCTGAAGTCTGGCCTTTTCTCTCCATAACATCATCATCAATCATATTTATTGAGCGCTTACTGTGTGCAGAGCACTGTACTAAGCGCTTGGGAAGTAAAAGTTGGCAACATATAGAGACGGTCCCTACCCAACAGTGGGCTCACCGTCTAAAAGGGGAAAACATCAATAGTTTTGGTTGTCTGGGTGTTTGCTATTAAGCATTCATCTCAAGGAATGTCCCGTGTCATTAGTAGAATAACAATAATGATGGTATTCGTAAGAGCAAGCCGAAGAAAGATCCACACTTTGGGCTCCTAACTTATCTTCAGTTTGGATCGGAAGTCCAAGGAGACAGCTTGGAGGGGACCCTTCACAAACGTGGGTGATAAGGACTACAATCCACATCGGGAGGAGGGTGGCGGGCACTGAGCTGAAGTCTGGCCTCTTCTCTCCATCACATCAATAGCTTTGGTTGTCTGGGTGTTTGCTATTAAGCATTCATCTCAAGGAGTGTCCCGTGTCATTAGTAATAACAATAATGATGGTACTTGTAAGAGCAAGCAGAAGAAAGATCCGCACTTTGGGCTCCTAACTTATCTTCAGTTTGGATCGGAGGTCCAAGGAGACAGCTTGGAGGGGACCCTTCACCAACGTGGGTGATAAGGACTACAATCCACATCGGGAGGAGGGTGGCGGGCACTGAGCTGAAGTCTGGCCTCTTCTCTCCGTCACATCAATAGTTTTGGTTGTCTGGGTGTTTGCTATTAAGCATTCATCTCAAGGAATGTCCCATGTCATTAGTAATAACAATAATGATGGTATTTGTCAAGCGCTTATTACGTGCCGAGCACTGTTCTAAGCGCTGGGGGACACACAAGGTGATCGGGTTGTCCCAGGTGGGGCTCATAGTCTTCATCCCCATTTTACAGATAAGGTCACTGAGGCCCAGAGAAATTAAGTGACCCGCCCAAAGTCACCCAGCTGACAAGTGGGGCAGCCGGGATTAGAACCCACGACCTCTGGCTCCCAAGCCCGGGCTCTCTATTATTGTATTGGTTAATACAGTAACAATAACGAGAAGCAGTGTGGCTCAGTGGAAAGAGCCCGGGCTTGGGAGTCAGAGGTCATGGGTTCAAATCCCGGCTCTGCCAATTGCCAGCTGGGTGACTTTGGGCAAGTCACTTCACTTCTCTGGGCCTCAGTGACCTCATCTGTAAAATGGGGATGAAGACTATGAGCCCCACGTGGGACAACCTGATCACCCTGTAACCTCCCCAGTGCTTAGAACAGTGCTTTGCACATAGTAAGCGCTTAATAAGTGCCATTATTATTATTATTATTATTTTGGGCCTGGGAGTCAGAAGGACCTGGGTTCTAATCGCGGCTCCGCCGCTTGCTTGCTGTGTGACCCCGGGCAAGTCACTTCGCTTCTCTGTGCCTCAGTGACCTCATCTGTAAAACAGGGACTAAGAGTGTGAGCCCCATGGGGGACAGGGATTGCGTCCAACCTGAGTCGCTTATACCTCCCCCAATGCTTAGAACAGTGCCTGCCACATAGTAAGCACTTAAGAAATACTACAAAAAATAAATATCAAATTAGTAATCCTATAAACACCCAGTTATTCCATTTGGGGGGGAAGACGAGTCCCGGAAGAAACCGGATCAGGGCCCCAAATGACCAAAATTGCCTTTTTGGTCAGTCCTAGAAGCACGGGCTAGGAGACAGACTCGAAATGTGACCCAAGTGGTGGTTGGGAACCTGACATAAGGAGGTGAGATCAGTTCAGGGCAGAGCGCTTACTACGTGCCAGGCACTGTACTAAGCGCTGGGGTGGATACAAGATAATCAGGTAGGACCCAGTCCATGTCCCTCCTACGGCTCCCAGTCTTAATCCCCATTTTAAAGATGAGGGAACTGAGGCGCAGAGAAGGGAAGACACTTGCCCGAGGTCATACTGCTGGAGAAGCAGCGTGGCTCAGTGGAAACAGTACGGGCTTTGGAGTCAGAGATCATGGGTTCGAATCCCAACTCCGCCACATATCTGCTGTGTGACCTTGGGCAAGTCAACTTCTCTGAGCCTCAGTTACCTCACCTGTAAAATGGGGATTAAGATTGTGAGCCCCACATGGGACAACTTGATCACCTTGTATCTCTTCCCCTCGTTACCCCCTCCATCTTACCTCCTTCCCTTCCCCACAGCACCTGTATATATGTACATATGTTTGTACATATTTATCACTCTATTTATTTTACTTGTACATATCTCTTCTATTTATTTTATTTTGTTAATATGTTTGGTTTTGTTCTCCGTCTCCCCCTTCTAGACCGTGAGCCCACCGTTGGGTAGGGACTGTCTCTATAAGTTGCCAACTTGTACTTCCCAAGCGCTTAGTCCAGTGCTCTGCACACAGTAAGCGCTCAATAAATGATTGATTGATTGATTGTATCCCCCCCAGGGCTTAGAACAGTGCTCTGCACATAGTAAGCGCTTAACAAATGCCATCATTATTATTATTTTATTATTAGGTGGCAGGGCAGGTCCTTTTGATGCCCAGACCCGGGCTCTTTCCACTGCTTCTCTAATCTAATCTCAAATTCGCCCTTCAGAAGCACCCCTCCACCACTGTCTGCATGACTTCCTCCCAGCTAGGTCGTGGTGGCTGCTATCATTTCAGCTTTTCAGCTGTCCTCTCAGGGAAAAGGAGAGGAAGACGTCTTTGGGTTCAGCCGAAACCCTGAAAACCCTGAAACGCGCTCTAGACGGTAAGCTTGTTGTGAACAGGGAACGCGTCAACCCGCTCTGTTCCCCCGTCACCTCCCAAGCACTTAGTCCAGTGCTCCGCACACAATAAGAGGTCAATAACTACCGCTGATTGATTGCTTCAGGCCCCCTCCCGGGTTCGGGTCCTTACCATGACCCAGACGTGGAAGGAGATGCTCAGAGCTAGGTATGTGGCCGCCAAGACGATGGTCCCCTTGAATTTACGAAAGAGGAGACTGACCAGGCCGGCCTGGAAGACGAAGGTATTGAAGAACATGAGGAAAAGGATGATGACGTTGAAGAGGGTGGCGATATCTTGGATGCTGCGGGGACACAAATCAGATTGGGGCTTGGATGCAAATCTCACAGCCGCACTGAGAAGCCCCCCACCTTTGCCTCTAAACCCCAGACCATTCTCACAGCTCGGTGGGTGACCTGAATCCTACTCCATGGTGAGAATAATAATGACAATTATTATGGTGATGATGGTTTTCGTTACGCACTTACTCTGTGTCAAGCGCTGTTCTAAGCACTGGGGTAGATACGAGTTAATCAGTTTGGACCCCAACCCCGTCCAACGTGGGGCTCGCTGTCTAAGCAGAAGGGAGAACGCATTTTTTTTATGGTACTTCCCAAGAGCTTAGTACAGTGCTCTGCACACAGTAAGCGTGCAATAAATATGACTGAATGGATGAATGGTATTCGTTAAGCGCTTTTTATATATGTCAGGCACTGTACTAGATACAAACTAATCAGGCTGGACGCAGTCCTTGTCCCACATAATAATAATAATGGCATTTATTAAGCGCTTACTATGTGCAAAGCACTGTTCTAAGCGCTGGGGAGGTTACAAGGACATGGGACTCTCAGTCTTAATCCCCATCCTGCAGATGAGAGAACTAAGATGCAGTGACTTGCCCAAGGTCACACGGCAGACAAGTGGCACAGCCGGGATTAGAATCCAAGTCCCCTGACTTCCAGACTCGTGTTCTATAATAATAATAATGATGGTATTTGTTAAGCGCTTACTATGTGCCAAGCATTGTTCTAAGTACTGGAGGAATAATAATAATGACGGTATTTGTTAAGCGCTTACCATGTGCCGAGCCCTGTTCTAAGCGCTGGGGTAGATACGAGGTGATCACGTTGTCCCACATGGGGCTCACAGTCTTAGTCCCCATTTTACAGATGAGGTAACTGAGGCACCGAGAAGTGAAGTGACTTGCCTAAAGTCACACAGCTGACAAGTGTCAGAGTCAGGATTCAAACCCACGACCCCTGACTGCCGAGCCCATGGTCTTTCCACTAAGCCCCGCTGCTTTCATCCACCAGCCTCGGTGCCGCAACCACTCGGGAAACATTCATTCAATCGTATTTATTGAGCGCTCACTGTGTGCAGAACACTGTACTAAGCGCTTGGGAAGTACAAGTTGGCAACATATAGAGACGGTCCCTACCCGACAACACAGTCTAGAAGGGGGAGACAGACAACAAAACACGTGGACAGGTGTCAGGTCCTCAGAGCAAATAGAAATAAAGCGAATCATTAACAAAATAAATGGAATAGCAAATTTGTACAAGTAAAATAAATAGAGCTGAGGGAATACAAAAGATGAGCAGATAAGCAGCGTGGCTCAGTGGAAAGAGCCCGGGCTTGGGAGTGGGAGGTCGTGGGTTCTAATCCCCGCTCTGTCACTTAGCTACGTGATTTTGGGCAAGTCATTTAACTTCTCGGGTCTTTCCATGCTGGTGTCACAGAGCTGACGGGTAAAAACCCGCGCTGCCTTCAAAAACGCAGCGGCTCTCAGACCGTTGGCACCTCGCACCCAGCAGGACCAGCCAAGGCGGGCAGGTGACTCCCGTGGCCCGGTGAACAGACCACGGGCCTGGGATTCAAAATAATAATAATAATAATGGCATTTGTTAAGCGCTTACTATGTGCAAAGCACTGTTCTAAGCGCTGGGGAGGATTACAAGGTGATCAGGTTGTCCCACTGGGGGCTCCCAGTCTCCATCCCCGTTTTACAGATGAGGGAACTGAGGCCCAGAGAAGTGAAGTGACTTGTCCAAGGCCACACAGCTAAGTGGCAGAGCTGGGATTCGAACCCACGACCTCTGACTCCCAAGCCCGGGCTCTTTCCACTGAGCCACGCTGCTTCTCTAAAAGGACCTGGGTTCTAATCCCAGCTCCATCACTTGTCTGCTGTGGTCAAGTCACTTCTCTATGCCTCAAGTTACGCCACTGTAAAATTAGGACTGTGAGTCCCGTGTGGGACTGTGAGCCCACTGTTGGGTAGGGACTGTCTCTATATGTTGCCAACTTGTACTTCCCAAGCGCTTAGTACAGTGCTCTGCACACAATAAGCGCTCAATAAATACGAATGATTGATTGATTGACAATTACCTCATCTGTAAAATCTGGATTAATACCGCGCGCCCCATGTGGGTCATGAACTGGAGCCAACCTGATTATCTTGTATCTGCCCCAGCACTCAGTACAGTGCCTGGCACAGAATAAGCCAATAAGAAATACCACCCACAAGTTTTGCTCTACACTCGGGAAGTGCTTACTGATTGCAATTATTAGTACAGCGATGATACTTAGCGCTTAGTACAGTGCTCTGCACACAGTAAGCGCTCAATAAATACGATTGAATGAATGATGATAAATAGGTTTCTAGACTGTGAGCCCATTGTTGGGTAGGGACTGTCTCTATGTGTTGCCGAATAATAATAACGGTATTTGTTAAGCGCTTACTATGTGCCGAGCACTGTTCTAAGCGCTGGGGGGATACAAGGTAATCAGGTTGTCCCACGCGGGGCTCACAGTCAGCAGCGTGGCTCAGTGGAAAGAGCCCGGGCTTTGGAGTCAGAGGTCGTGGGTTCAAATCCCAACTCCTCCAACTGTCAGCTGTGTGACCTTGGGCAAGTCACTCCACTTCTCTGGGCCTCAGTTACCTCAACTGTAAAATGGGGACTAATACTGTGAGCCCCCCCTGATCACCTTGTAACCTCCCCAGCGCTTAGAAAGGTGCTTTGCACGTAGTAAGCGCTTAATAAATGCCATCATTATTCATCATCATCATTATTATTATTTTTGTTAATCCCCGTTTTAAAGATGAGGGAACCGAGGCACAGAGAAGTTAAGCGGCTCGCCCAAAGTCACACAGCTGACAATGGGCGGAGCGGAACTGTACTTCCCAAGCGCCCAGTCCAGTGCTCCGCACACAGTAAGCGCTCACTAAATACGACTGAACGAATGAATCTATTTCTGAGGGGTAGGAATCAGGAGTCCGGATTTCAGTTTCAGAGTTTAAGGATTCGCCCTGCTGAACTCACATGAAGAGCACCAGCTGGACGACGGGAGCCACGCGCAGTAGCTCGGAGAAGGAGTTGACGAACAGGTCGTAGAAGAGGAGCAGGAACTGCAGGGACAGCACCAGGCTGTAATTACTCGTCTGGAGCATCTCCTTCTCCAACGCTGGGCGTCAGCGGGAGCATCCCCCGCGGAAACGGGACCGCGGCCCCTCCGCAGCGCGGAGGGAGAGGCCCGGATTTCCCTCCGGTGCCGGGACTTCTCCTGCAGCCTGTCGGGAGGGAAGACGGCAGGAGTTAAGGTATCTGGAAACTCCTCACATTGGAGAAATAATCATATAAACCCACCTTCTGCGGGGCAGAGGCACCTCTAGAATTCTGCCTTCGCCAGCCGGTCATTCATTCATTCAATCGTATTTATTGGGCGCTTGCTGTGTGCTGTACAGAGCACTTGGGAATAATAATAATAATGATGGCATTTGTTAAGCACTTACTATGTGCGCTGTTCTAAGCGCTGGGGGGGATACAGTGTGATCAAGTTGTCCCACGTGGGGCTCCCAGTCTTAATCCCTATTTTTACAGATGAGGTGACTGAGGCTCAGAGAAGTTAAGTGACCCGCCCAAGGTCACACAGCAGACTTGTGGTGGAGCCGGGATTCGAACCCATGACCTCTGACTCCAAAGCCCGGGCTCTTTCCACTGAGCCACGGGGAAATACAATTCAGCCACAAACAGAGACAATCCGTGCCCACAACGGGCTCATTGTCTAGAGAAGCAGCGTGGCTCGGTGGAAAGAGTCCGGGCTTGGGTGTCAGAGGTCGTGGGTTCTAATCCCGGCTCCCCCCCATGTCTGCTGTGTGACCTTGGGCAAGTCACGGAACTTCTGTGAGCCTCAGTTACCTCATCTGGAAAATGGGGATTAAGACTGTGAGCCACATGTGGGACAATGTGATCACCTTGTATCTAGAGAAGCAGCGTGGCTCAGTGGAAAGTGTGCGGGCTTGGGTGTCAGAGGTCATGGGTTCTAATCCCGGCTCCCCCACATGTCTGCTGTGTGACCTTGAGCAAGTCACGTAACTTCTGTGAGCCTCAGTTACCTCATCTGGAAAATGGGGATTAAGACTGTGAGCCAAACGTGGGACAACATGATCACCTTGTATCCCCCCAGCTCTTGGAACAGTGCTTTGCACATAGTAAGTGCTTAACAAATGCCATTATTATTATTATTATGAGACAGACATCAAAACAAGTAAACAGACATCAGTAGCATCACCACAAATAAATAGAATTATAGATATATACACATCACTCACAAAAATAAATAGGATTATAATTTTAAATATGTGCTTATATACCCAGGTGCTATGGGGTGGGGAAGCAGTGTGGCTTAGTGAAGAGCATGGGTTGCGGAGTCAGAGGTTGTGGGTTCTAATCCTGGCTCTGTCACTTGTCAGCTGTGTGACTTTGGGCAAGTCACTCAACTTCTCTGTGCCTCAGTTCCCTCATCTGGAAAATGGGGATTAAGACTGTGAGCCCCACGTGGGACAACCTGATTACCTTGTATCCCCCCCAGCACTTAGAACAGTGCTTGGCACATAGTAAGGGCTTAACAAATACATCATTATTATTATTATTATTAGTGCAAAGGAAGCGAGTCGGGGCTATGGGGAGGGCAGGGGGAGCAGAGGAACTGCCACACTTTTTTTTAAATGATATTTGTTAAGCGCATACTATGCACCATTCATTCATTCATTCATTCATTCAATCACACAGTACTATGTATAGAAGCAGCTTGGCTTAGTGGAAAGAGCCCGGATATGGGTGTCAGAGGATGTGGGTTCTAATCCCAGCTCCATCCCTGGTCAGCTGTGTGACCTTGGGCAAGTCACTTCACTTCTCTGTGCCTCAGTTATCTCATCTGTAAAACGGGGATGAAGACTGTGAGCCCCACGTGGGACAACCTGATCACCTTGTGATAATGATGGTATTTGTTCATTCATGCATTCATTCAATCGTATTTATTGAGCGCTTACTATGTGGGAAGCACTGTACTAAGCGCTTGGGAAGTACAAGTTAAGCGCTTACTATGTGCGAAGCACTGTTCTAACCTTGTATCTACCCCAGCGCTTAGAACAGTGCTTGGCGCATAGTATACATGTTTAACAAATACCCTTATGATGATTACCAGACACTGTGCTAAGCGCTGTTCCCTGCCTGCCCAGAACTGGGGCCCCTCCGGTCCTGGGGCTCCTCCCTGTCCAGGTGCGGAGGACTTGGGGGTCCATTCATTCATTCAATCGTATTTATTGAGCGCCTACAGTGTGCAGAGCACTGTACTAAGCGCTTGGGAAGTACAATTCAGCAACAGATACAGACAATCCCTACCCAACAACGGGCTCACAGTCTAGAACAGTGCTTTGCACATAGCATGCGCTTAATAAATGCCATCATTATTATTATTAGTACTAGAAGGGGGAGACGGACAACACAACAAAACATGGAGATGGGGGTCAAAACCGTTAGAATAAATAGAATTATAGCTATCTACACATGACTAATAAAATAGGGTAATAAATATGTACAAATAAAATAAAGTAATAAATATGTGCAAATAAAATAGAGTAATAAACGTGCACAAATAAAATAAAGCAGCGTGGCTCAGTGGAAAGAGCCCGGGCTTAGGAGTCAGAGGTCATGGGTTCAAACCCCGGCTCCGCCAGTTGTCACCTGTGTGACTTTGGGCAAGTCACTTAACTCCTCTGGGCCTCAGTTACCTCATCTGCAAAATGGGGATGAAGACTGTGAGCCCCTCATGCGACAACCTGATCACCTTGTAAATCCTCAGCGCTTAGAACAGTGCTTTGCACATAGTAAGTGCTTAATAAATGCCATCAGCATGGCTCAATGGAAAGAGCCCGGGCTTTGGAGTCAGAGGTCATTCATTCATTCAATTGTATTTATTGAGCACTTTGTGCAGAGCACTGTACTAAGCGCTTGGGAAGTACAAGTTGGCAACATATAGAGACGGTCCCTACCCAACAGTGGCTTCACAGTCTAAAAGGGGGAGACAGACAACAAAACAAAACATAAGAACCAAATAAAATAAATAGAATAAATATGTACAAGTAAAATAAATAAAGAAATATGTACAAACATATATACATATATACAGGTGCTGTGGGGAGGGGAAGGAGGTAAGGCAGGGGGGATGGAGAGGGGGTATAGGGGAAGTGGAAGAAGGGGGCTGAGTGTGGGAAGGCCTCCTGGAGGAGGTGAGCTCTCAGTAAGGCTTTGAAGGGAGGAAGAGAGCTAGTTTGGCAGATGTGCGGAGGGAGGGCATTCCAGGTCATGGGTTCGAATCCCGACTCCACTACGTCTGCTGTGTGACCTCGGGCGAGTCACTTAACTTCTCTGAGCCTCAGTTCCCTCCTCTGTAAAATGGGGATTAAGACTGTGAGCCCCAAGTGGGACAACTTGATCACCTTGTATCCCCCCCTAGCGCTTAGAACAGTGCTCTGCACATAGTAAGCGCTTAACAAATGCCATCACTGTTATTATTATTATCATTGTTCTCCAGCGCTTAGAAAAGTGCTTTGCACATAGTAAGCGCTTACCAAATGCCATCATTATTATTATTATTAAAGTAATAAATATGTACAAATCTACACAAGTGCTTTGGGGGAGGTAAGGCAGAGGGAGGGAGAGGGGAGAGGGGGATCCAGGAGAGGAGGGCGTCCACTCCAGCCACACTTACCTCAGGGGGCCATTTCCTGTTGCCATGGAAACGCCGATACTGGCTTCCTTCTCTTTCCCCGGATACGATGCTGAAGCCGGAAGTGCTCCGAGCGGGCCGCTCTATCCTCCCGCGCCCTCGCCTCTATGGTGGGGCGGCGGCCTCTTTTGGCGTCTTGGCCTTAATGGCGGCGAGCAGGCCAATCAATCAATCATATTTATTGAGCGCTTACTATGTGCAGAGCACTGTACTAAGCGCTTGGGAAGTACAAATTGGCAATATATAGAGACGGTCCCTACCCAACATTGGGCTCACAGTCTAAAAGGGGGAGACAGAGAAAAAAAAGAAAACCAAACATACTAACAAAATAAAATAGATAGAATAGATATGTACAAGTAAAATAAATAAATAAATAGAGTAATAAATATGTACAAACATATATACATATATACAGGCGCTGTGGGGAAGGGAAGGAGGTAAGATGGGATGGAGAGGGGGGCGAGGGGGAGAGGAAGGAAGGGGCTCAGTCTGGGAAGGCCTCCTGGAGGAGGTGAGCTCTCAGCAGGGCCGCTCCTTGGGGGCCTTTGTTTTCGCCCTCGCTTGGCTCCACGCTCGCCATGGTGGTCCCAGGCCTCCGTGGTGGCGAAGGGCTCCCGGGGACAGGACCGGAGAATCAGGGCGGCCTAGGGAGGCGGGGGCTGAGGGGAAGTCCGTCGTTGGGCAGTCCCTGGCTCTATTCCTGTGTTGTACTTAACAAGCGCTTACTTCAGTGCTCTGCATACACAGTAACGGCCCTGCCTCTCTTTATTCCTGTATTGTACTTTCCAAGCGCTTACTTCAGTGCTCTGCATACACAGTAGGCCCTGTTATCGACAAGTAGGGTGCAAAATAGGTTAATCGGTGTAAATCGGCCGCAGGGTTCTTGTACCCAGGGTGGTGACGCAGATAGGAAAAATGACTCGGAGACATGAGTTCAGATAGAGCAGTAAAGAAGGAAAGTGGCTACCTGCCGGTTCACCTCCCGGGAGAGGTACGAGTGACAAGCGGCCCCGATCCCATTCCCACTGTGTCTTTTATTGAGTTACAGCAACATGGGAGCAGAGCATTTAGGAATTTCAGGAATCCAATTAGGACCGACAGGATGCTATAAATTCTCTGTTTTCAGTGTTTTTACTGCCTTGTGCCAGTTGTTGTTATCTGCCCTATGGCCTTGCATAAATAGGTGTGTAAATTCTCGTTATCTTCTGTTGTCACTGTCTTGTGCAGGATGTCATCTGCCCTACGACCTTACGTAGATAGGTGTTACTTGTTAATGGCCTTGAAGGCATCTGTTGCAGACAATACAAAAAGGAGTTGTTCTCTCAGCCTGCACAAAATGGAGGGTTCCTGTCAGCATACACAAAATGGAGTCAGTCATGTCAAGTCCGCTAGTGGTCAACAGCCCTGTCTCTCTTTATTCCTGTATTGTACTTCCCAAGCGCTTACTTCAGTGCTCTGCATACACAGTAAGGGCCCTGTCTCTCTTTATTCCTGTATTGTACTTCCCAAGCGCTTACTTCAGTGCTCTGCATACACAGTAACGGCCCTGCCTCTTTTTATTCCTGTATTGTACTTTCCAAGCTCTTACTTCAGTGCTCTGCTCTTCTAGACTGTGGGCCCACTGTTGGGTAGGGACTGTCTCTCGATGTTGCCAACTTGGACTTCCCAAGCGCTTAGTACAGTGCTCTGCACACAGTAAGCGCTCAATAAATACGATTGATTATTCCTGTATTGTACTTTCCAATCGCTTACTTCAGTGCTCTGCATACACAGTAACGGCCCTGTCTCTCCTTATTTCTGTATTGTACTTCCCAAGTGCTTACTTCAGTGCTCTGCATACACAGTACCGGCCCTGTCTCTCTTAATTCCTGTATTGTACTTCCCAAGCACTTCAGTGCTCTGCATACACAGGAACGGCCCTGCCTCTCTTTATTCCTTTATTTTACTTTCCAAGGGCTTACTTCAGTGCTCTGCATACACAGTAGGCCCTGTCTCTCTTAATTCCTGTATTGTACTTCCCAAGCGCTTACTTCAGTGCTCTGCATACACAGGAACGGCCCTGCCTCTCTTTATTCCTGTATTGTACTTTCCAAGCTCTTACTTCAGTGCTCTGCATACACAGTAAGGGCCCTGCCTCTTTTTATTACTGTATTGTACTTTCCAAGCTCTTACTTCAGTGCTCTGCATACACAGTAAGGGCCCTGTCTCTCTTTATTCCTGTATTGTACTTCCCAAGCACTTACTTCAGTGCCCTGCATACACAGTAACGACAATTGAATCAATAATCATGATGGCATTTGTTAAGAGCTTACTATGTCAGCTGTGTGACTTTGGGCCAGTCACTTCACTTCTCTGGGCCTCAGTTTCCTCATCTGTAAAATGGGGATTAAGACTGTGAGCCCCCCATGGGACAACCTTGATTACCTTGTATCTCCCCCCACCCAGTGCTTAGAACAGTGGTTGGCACATAGCGCTTAACAAATACCAACATTATTATTATCTGCCAAGCATTGTTCTAAGCACTGGGGAGGATACAAGGTGATCAGGTTGTCCCACATGGGGCTCCCAGTCTTCATCCCCATTTTACAGATGTTGTAACTGAAGCACAGAGAAGTGTCAACGAAAAGTAGGGTGCAAAATAGGTTAACCGGTGTAAATTAGCCGCACGGTTCGAGAACCCAAGGTGGTGACGCAGATAGGAAAAATGACTTGGAAACGTGAGTTCAGATAGAGCAGTAAAGGAGGAAAGTTGACTACCTGCCTATTCACCTCCCGAGAGAGGTACGAATGGCCAACAGCCGCGATCCCATTCCCACTATGTCTTTTATTGAGTTACAGCAATGTGGGAGCGAGCAATGGGAACTTCAGGGAACCAGTGAGGATCGACAGGATGTTGTAAATTCTCATTAGTCTCTGTTCTCACAGCCTTGTACAGATGTACAGCCTTGTTATCATCAAGTTACATTAACGACAACCTCATTCGCACCTACTCAGCCTTCCTGTCCCGCCATAGACCCCCGGCCCACGTCCTCCCCCGGGCCTGGAATGGCCTCCCTCAGCCCATCCGCCAAGCTAGCTCTCTTCCTCCCTTCAAGGCCCTACTGAGAGCTCACCTCCTCCAGGAGGCCTTCCCACACTGAGCCCCTTCCTTCCTCTCCCCCTCATCCCCCACTCCATCCCCCGCATCTTACCTCCTTCCCTTTCCCACAGCACCTGTATATATGTATATATGTTTGTACAGATTTATTACTCTATTTATTTATTTATTTTACTTGTACCTATCTATTCTATTTATTTTATTTTGTTAGTATGTTTGGTTTTGTTCTCTGTCTGCCCCTTCTAGACTGTGAGCCCACTGTTGGGTAGGGGCTGTCTCTATATGTTGCCAGCTTGTACTTCCCAAGCGCTTAGTACAGTGCTCTGCACACAGTAAGTGCTCAATAAATACGATTGATTGATTGATGGGAGTTACTTGTTATCTGCCCTACGACCTTGCATAGACAGGTGTTACTTGTTACTGGCCTTGAAGACATTCTGCTGTTTAGCCTTGCATAAAATACAAAAAGGAGTTGCTCTCGGCCTGCACAAAATGGAGGGCTACTGTCGGTATGCACAAGATGGAGTCAGTCAGGCCAAAGTCCTCTGGCGGACAACATTAAGTGACTGGCCCAAAGTCACCCAGCTGACAAGGGGCGGAGTCAGGATTTGAACCCATAACCTCTGACTCCCAAGCCCGTGCTCTTTCCACTGAGCCACCCTATTTCTCAGTGTGAATGAAAGGGAAGCAGCGTGGCTCGGTGGCAAGAGCCCTGGCTTGGGAGCCAGAGGTCGTGGGTTCTAATCCCAACTCCACCACTTAATAATAATAATAATGATGGCATTTGTTAAGCGCTTACTATGTGCAAGGCACTGTTCTATGCACTGGGGGATACAAGGTGATCAGGTTGTCCCACGTGGGGCTCACAGTCTTCATCCCCATTTTACAGATGAGGTAGCTGAGGCTCAGACAAGTTAACCTCGCACAACAGACATGTGGGGGAGCCAGGATTCGAACCCATGACCTCTGAGTCCAAAGCCCATGCTCTTTCCACTTGTCAGCTGCGTGACTTTGGGCCAGTCACTTCACTTCTCTGGGCCTCAGTTCCCTCATCTATAAAATGGGGATGAAGACTGTGAGCCCCATGTGGGACAACCTCATCACCTTGTATCCCCCCAGCGCTTAGAACAGTGCTTTGCACATAGTAAGCGCTTAACAAATGCCATTATTATTATTATTAAGCGGTTAGCAAATGCAATTATTATTGTTATGACCGCGGGGAGCAGGAGGGGAAAGGCGGGAGGGGGCTGAAGACTGCATTTCCCAGAGTGCCTCGCGCGCGGCCGCTGAGGACTACATTTCCCAGAGTGCCTCGCGAGGCCCCTGAGGACTACATTTCCCAGAGTGCCTCGCGCGCGGCCGCCGAAGACTGCATTTCCCAGAGTGCCTGGCGCGCGGCCGATGAGGACTACATTTCCCAGAGTGCATCGCGCGCGGTTGCTGAAGACTACATTTCCCAGGGTGCCTGGCGCGCGGCCGGAAGTGCGCCACCGATTCAGGGCTCGTAGCGCCAGGTGCGTGCTCGGGGCGGGGGAGGGGCCGGGACTGCGTCTCCCAGAAGCCTTTGGGAGTGTGGCCAAGTGGCAAGGGCACTGCTGGTAATCATAATAAATAATAATGGTATTTATTAAGCTATTACTATGTGAAAAGCACTGTTCTAAGCGCTGGGTGATGTGCATCTAGCTCTACTTCTGTTTATTCTGATGACTTGACACCTGTCCAGTCATCTAGATTTCTAGACATCTAGACTGTGAGCCCACTGTTGGGTAGGGACTGTCTCTATATGTTGCCAGCTTGTACTTCCCAAGCGCTTAGTACAGTGCTCTGCACACAGTAAGCACTCAATAAATACGATTGATTGATTGATTGTCCACATGGTTTGCTGTGCTGTCTGTCTCCCCCTTCTAGACTGTGAGCCCGTTGTTGGGTAGGGACCGGCTCTACAGGTTGCCAACTTGTACTTCCCAAGCGTTCAGTACAGTGCTCTGCACACAGTAAGCACTCAGTAAGTACGATTGAATGAATGAATGAATGGGAGGTAGGGGTCGTGGGTTCTAATTCCGCCCCCACCACTTGTCTGCTGCGTGACCTTGGGCAACCCACTTGACTTCTCTGTCCCGCCGTTGACCCCCCGGCTCACGACCTTCCCTTGGCCTGGAATGCCTTCCCTCCACAGATCCGCCAATCTAGCTCTCTTCCTCCCTTCAAAGTCCTACTGAGAGCTCACCTCCTCCAGGAGGCCTTCCCAGACTGAGCCCCCATCTTCCTCTCCCCCTTCTCCCCCTCCCCATCCCCCCGGCCTTACCTCCTTCCCCTCCCCACAGCACCTGTATATATGTATATATGTTTGTACAGACTTATTACTCTATGTATTTCTTTTATTTGTACATATTTATTCTATTTATTTTATTTTGTTTTGTATTGTTTTCTGTCTACCCCTTCTAGACTGTGAGCCCGTTGTTGGATAGGGACCGTCTCTATATGTTGTCAACGTGTACTTTCCAAGCGCTTAGTACAGTACTCTGCACACAGTAAGCGCTCAATAAATACGATTGAATGAATAGTAGTAATTAGTAATAATAATTATGATGGCATTTATTAAGCGCTTACTATGTGCAAAGCACTGTTCTAAGCGCTGGGGAGGTTACAGGGTGATTGGGTTGTCCCACGGGGGGCTCACAGTCTTCACCCCTGTTTTACAGATGAGGGAACTGAGGCCCAGAGAAGTGAAGTGACTTGCTCCAGGTCACACAGCTGACAAGTGGCGGAGTAGGGATTTGAACCCATGACCTCTGACTCCAAAGCCCGGGCTCTTTCCACCGAGCCACGCCGCTTCTAGTAGTAGTTCATTCATACCTAGATACCTAATGGTTTCCTCCTTCCCCCTCAGCGCTGCAAGGATCCAAGACTAAAGGGAAGGGGAGAAAGGGGAGGAGGCAACCCTGGGTCCTTGGGGGTGTGAAGGGAGGAGGAGGAGGAGAATCAATCAATCAATCAATCGTATTTATTGAGCGCTTACTGTGTGCAGAGCACTGTACTAAGCGCTTGGGAAGTACAAGTTGGCAACATATAGAGACAGTCCCTACCCAACAGTGGGCTCACAGTCTAAAAGAAGAAGAAGAGGAGCCTGGAGCCCTGGGGGCATTGGAGCCCAGCATAAATATTTATTCTATTTATTTTATTTTGTTAATATGTTTTATTTTGTTCTCTGTCTCCCCCTTCTAGACTGTGAGCCCGCCGTTGGGTAGGGACCGTCTCTATACGTTGCCAACTTGTCCTTCCCAAGTGCTTAGTACAGTGCTGTGCACACAGTAAATGCTCAATAAATACGATTGAATGAATGAACATAAATTCATCTGGGGGGTTTTGGAGGCCGCTCTGCTCCACCAGTTGTCAGCTGTGTGACTTTGGGCAAGTCACTTCACTTCTCTGGGCCTCAGTTCCCTCGTCTGGAAAATGGGGATGAAGACTGTGAGCCCCCCGTGGGGCAACCTGATCACCTTGTAACCTCCCCAGCGCTTAGAACAGTGCTTGGCACATAGTAAGGGCTTAATAAGTGCCATCATTATTATTATTATTATTATTATTTTTCCATCCTGTAGGCTGGGCCCAGTTCATGCTGGTCTGTGTATACCCTGGGGACGTTCTTCTCTCTCTGGACCGTGATTCTTCACTTCCCCTTTCCATCCCTTGTTGTAAAAATGGATTTGAGAAAGCAGAAGTTGGAAAGCTTCATGGGGGGAGAGTGATGTCCACAGGTGCTGGTGGAGGGTGTGAAAGTCAAGGGAGGGGATGCCAGAGCGAAGAGGAAGCACAGCGAGGGCAAATTTGCCTAGCGTTTTTTCCGGAGAGGGGACCAGCGACTCGGACTGCCAAGAGAAGGGATTTCTAGCAGACGTTGGGGTCGCAGCCTCCATCCTCCCTCGCCTCCTGGGCCTCCCCATTCCCATTCAGTGCAGGCCAGGGCCCTGGAGCTAACATAAGGGGATCAAGCTTGGAATTCAGGTAATAATAATAATAATGGTATTTAGGTGCTTACTAATTAGTGATGGCATCCCGCCATCGACCCCCGGCCCACGTCCTCCCCCGGGCCTGGAATGGCCTCCCTCTGCCCATCCGCCAAGCCAGCTCTCTTCCTCCCTTCGAGGCCCTACTGAGAGCTCACCTCCTCCAGGAGGCCTTCCCGGACTGAGCCCCTTCCCTCCTCTCCCCCTCATCCCCCTCTCCATCATCATCAATCGTATTTATTGAACGCTTACTATGTGCAGAGCACTGTACTAAGCGCTTGGGAAGTACAAATTGGCAACATCCCCCTCATCTTACCTCCTTCCCTTCCCCACAGCACCTATATATGGGTATATATGTTTTGTACATATTTATTACTCTATTTTACTTGTACATATCTATTCTATTTATTTTATTTTGTTAGTTTGGTTGTTCTCTGTCTCCCCCTTTTAGACTGTGAGCCCACTGTTGGGTAGGGACCGTCTCTATATGTTGCCAACTTGTACTTCCCAAGCTCTTAGTACAGTGCTCTGCACACAGTAAGCGCTCAATAAATATGATTGATGATGATGATGATATTTATTACTCTATTTTACTTGTACATATCTATTCTATTTATTTTATTTTGTTAGTATGTTTGGTTTTGTTCTCTGTCTCCCCCTTTTAGACTGTGAGCCCACTGTTGGGCAGGGACTGTCTCTATATGTTGCCAACTTGTACTTCCCAAGCGCTTAGTACAGTACTCTGCACACAGTAAGCGCTCAATAAATACGATTGATGATGATGATGATATTTATTACTCTATTTTACTTGTACATATCTATTCTATTTATTTTATTTTGTTAGTATGTTTGGTTTTGTTCTCTGTCTCCCCCTTTTAGACTGTGAGCCCACTGTTGGGCAGGGACCGTCTCTATATGTTGCCAACTTGTACTTCCCAAGCGCTTAGTACAGTACTCTGCACACAGTAAGCGCTCAATAAATACGATTGATGATGATGATGGTATTTATTACTCTATTTTACTTGTACATATCTATTCTATTTATTTTATTTTGTTAGTATGTTTGGTTTTGTTCTCTGTCTCCCCCTTTTAGACTGTGAGCCCACTACTGGGTAGGGACTGTCTCTATATGTTGCCAACTTGTACTTCCCAAGCGCTTAGTACAGTGCTCTGCACACAGTAAGCGCTCAATAAATACGATTGATGATGATGATATTTATTACTCTATTTATTTTACTTGTACATATCTATTCTATTTATTTTATTTTGTTAGTATGTTTGGTTTTGTTCTCTGCCTCCCCCTTTTAGACTGTGAGCCCACTGTTGGGTAGGGACTGTCTCTATATGTTGCCAACTTGTACTTCCCAAGCGCTTAGTGCAGTGCTCTGCACACAGTAAGCGCTCAATAAATACGATTGATTGATTGATTGATTAAGCGCTTACTATGTGCGAAGCACCGTTCTAAGCACTGGGGAGGTTTCAAGGTGATCAGGTTGTCCCACAGGGGGCTCACAGTCTTCATCCCCGTTTTACAGATGAGGGAACCGAGGCCCAGAGAAGTGAAGCGACCTGCCCAAAGTCACACAGCTGACAGTTGGCGGAGCCGGGATGTGAACCCGTGACCTCCGACTCCAAAGCCCGGGCTCTTTGCCACTGAGCCACGCTGCTTCTCATGTGCAGCTTTCTATGGGCAAAGTACTGTACTAAGCAGGTTGTTCCCCGTGGGGCTCACAGTCTTAATTTCCATTTTACAGATGAGGTCGCTGAGGCCCAGAGAATAATAACGATGGTATTTAGAGAAGCAGCGTGGCTCAGTGGAAAGAGCCCGGGCTTTGGAGTCAGAGGTCATGGGTTCGAATCCTGGCTCCGCCACAAGTCTGCTGTGTGACCTTGGGCAGGTCACTTAACTTCTCTGAGCCTGAGTTACCTCATCTGTAAAAATGGGGATTAAGACTGGGAGCCCCACATGGGACAGCTTGACCACATTGTATCCCCCCCAGCGCTTAGAACAGTGCTTTGCATATAGTAAGCGCTTAACAAATGCCATTATTATTGTTATTATTATTTGTGAAGCGCTTACTATGTGCACAGCACTGTTCTAAGCGCTGGATTTGCCCGAGGTCACACAGCGGACAAGCGGCGGAGCTGGGATTAGAACCTGTGATGTCTGACTCCCAAACCCTGGCTCTTTCCACTGAGCCACGCTGCTTCTCCCTCCTCTGACCCAGAATCCAATCAATCAATCAATCAGTTGTATTTATTGAGTGATTACTGTGTGCAGAGCACTGTACTAAGCGCTTGGGAAGTACAAGTTGGCAACAGCTCCCCAGCCTAGTGGGGAGCAACGACGGACTGGGGGCCGACTCTGCTCCTGCCATCCCCGTAAAATAATCCACGGCCCTCGCTTTGGTACCCGATGGGCTCGGCGGAGCGGCCAGCATTGAGGGAAGCTGGGGGACGGGGAGGTCCTGCCCGTTCTACTTTAATAAGCAGAAAATCATTCATTCAATCGTATTTATTGAGCGCTTACTGTGTGCAGAGCACTGGACTAAGCGCTTGGGAAGTACAAGTCGGCAGCATCTAGAGACGGTCCCTACCCAACAGTGGGCTCACAGCCTAGAAGGGGGAGACAGGCAACAAAACCAAACATATTAACAAGGTAAAATAAATAGAATAAATATGTACAAATAAAATAGAGTAATAAATACGTACAAACATATATGCAGGTGCTGTGGGGAGGGGAAGGAGGTAAGGCAGGGGGGATGGGGAAGGGGAGGAGGGGGTTCAGTGTGGGAAGGCCTCCTGGAGGAGGTGAGCTCTCAGTAGGGCTTTGAAGGGAGGAAGAGAGCTAGCTTGGCGGATGTGCGGAGGGAGGGCATTCCGGGCCAGGGGAATCAATCAGTCAATCAATCAATCAATCGTATTTATTGAGCACTTACTGTGTGCACAGCACTGTACTAAGCACTTGGGAAGTACAGGTTGGCAACATCTAGAGACGGTCCCTACCCAACAGTGGGCTCACAGTCTAGAAGAGGGAGACAGAGAACAAAACCAAACATATTAACAAAATAAAATAAATAGAATAGATATGTACAAGTAAAATAAATAGAGTAATAAATATGTACAAACATATATACATATTTTCAGGTGCTGTGGGGAAGGGAAGGAGGTAAGGTGGGGGGAATGGAGAAGGGGAGGAGGGGGAGAGGAAGGAGGGGGCTGAGTGTGGGAAGGCCTCCTGGAGGAGGTGAGCTCTCAGTAGGGCCTTGAAGGGAGGAAGAGGGCTAGCTTGGCAGATGTGCGGAGGGAGGGCATTCCGGGCCCGGAGGAGGACGTGGGCCGGGGGTCGACGGCGGGACAGGCGAGAGCGAGGCCCGGTGAGGAGATTAGCGGCGGAGGAGTGGAGGGTGCGGGCTGGGCTGGAGAAGGAAAGAAAGGAGGTGAGGTAGGAGGGGGTGAGGGGATGGACAGCCTGGAAGCCCAGGGTGAGGAGTTTTTGCCTGATGCGTAGGTTGATTGGTAGCCACTGGAGATTTTTGAGTCCCCCGGCCAACAGACGGTGGAGATGTGATTCCCCGTCTGATCCCTGCAGGCCGGGGCGGGAGCGGTGGAGAGGGCAGAGGCTAGAAGGCAGCACGGGGCCAGGGCAGCAATCAATCAATCAATCAATCAATCGTATTTATTGAGCACTTACTGTGTGCAGAGCACTGTACTAAGCGCTTGGGAAGTCCAAGTTGGCAACATATAGAGCCAGTCCCTACCCAACAGTGGGCTCACAGTCTAAAAGGGGCAGACAGAGAACAAAACCAAACATACTAACAGAATAAAATAAGTAGAATAGATATGTACAAGTAAAATAAATAAATAAATAACTAGAGTAATAAATATATACCAACATATATACAGGTGCTGTGGGGAAGGGAAGGAGGTAAGACTGGGGGGATGGAGAGGGGGACGAGGGGGAGAGGATTCTGGTAGCAGAGAGATTCGGGTCTTCTCAGGCAGCAAGAGTCCAGGCGGGCCGAAGGGGAGTGTTTGACCCGTCACGTTTCCCTCCTCCGCAGGAGTGAGATGGCCGCGGGCCGCTTTCTCTTCTTCTCCCTGGCCCTGGGCGCCCTGGGCTCCCTCTGCGTGCTCTTGACCGTCTATTGGGTGCAACACTGGCGTGGCGGCTTCGGCTGGGTCGACTCCGATGGCATATTCAACTGGCATCCCGTGCTGATGGTAGCAGGGATGGTGGTGCTCTACGGGGCGGGTGAGTAAGGAGCCGCCAAAAGAGGTGCTGGCTCCGCCACTCGTCTCCTACTGAGAGCTCACCTCCTCCAGGAGGCCTTCCCAGACTGAGCCCCCTCCTTCCTCTCCCCCTCCCCCCCCCCCCCCCCCACCCTACCTCCTTCCCCTCCCTACAGCACCTGTATATATGTTTGGACAGATTTATTACTCTATTTTACTTGTACATATTTACTATTCTATTTATTTTATTTTGTTAATATATTTTGTTTTGTTGTCTGTCTCCCCCTTCTAGACTGTGAGCCCATTGTTGGGTAGGGACCGTCTCTAGATGTTGACAGCTTGTACTTCCCAAGCGCTTAGTCCAGTGCTCTGCACACAGTAAGCGCTCAGTAAATACGATTGAATGAATGAATGCTGCATGACCTCGAGTGAGTCACTTCCCTTTGCCTCAGTTTCATAATAATAATAATAATGATGGTATTTGTTAAGCGCTTACTATGTGCAAAGCACTGTTCTAAGCTCTGGGGAGGTTACAAGGTGATCAGGTTGTCCCACGGGGGGCTCACAGTGTTCATCCCCATTTTCCAGATGAGGGAACTGAGGCCCAGAGAAGTGAAGCGACTTGCCCAAAGTCACACAGCTGGCAATTGGCGGAGTTGGGATTTGAACCCATGACCTCTGACTCCAGATAATAATAATGATGGCATTTATTAAGCACTTACTATGTGCAAAGCACTGTTCTAAGCTCTGGGGGGATACAAGGTAATCAGGTTGTCCCATGGGGGGGGCTCACAGGCTTCATCCCCATTTTACAGATGAGGGCACTGAGGCCCGGAGAAGTGAAGTGACTTGCCCAAAGTCACACAGCTGACAACTGGCGGAGCTGGGATTTGAACCCATGACCTCTGACTCCAAAGCCCGGGCTCTTTCCACTGAGCCACGCTGCTTCTCCAAAGCCCGGGCTCTTTCCACTGAGCCACGCTGCTTGGTATTCGTTCAGCGCTTACTATCAATCAATCAATCAATCAATCAATCGTATTTATTGAGCGCTTACTATGTGCAGAGCACTGTACCAAGCGCTTGGGAAGTACAAATTGGCAACATATAGAGACAGTCCCTACCCAACAGTGGGCTCACAGCCTATGTGCCAGGCACTGTACTGAGCACAGGAGTTCATATAAACAAATCAAGTCGGACACAGTCCCTGTCACTCATTCATTCATTCATTCATTCGTATTTATTGAGCGCTTACTGTGTGCAGAGCACTGGACTAAGCGCTTGGGAAGTACAAGTTAGCAACATATAGAGACGGTCCCTACCCAACAGCGGGCTCACAGGCTAGAAGAATGGGGGCAGAAAAGGGGGAAAGGTATGGGTGAGCCAGGGGGCTCACAGTATTAACCCCCATTTTGTCGATGAGGCAACGGAGGCGCAGAGAAGTAAAATGACTTGCCCAAGGTCACACAGCAGACAAGTGGCGGAGCCTTCTGACTCCCGGCCCGTGTCTATCCGCTAGGCCACACTGCTTCTCGTCGGTAAAATGGGGATTGAGACAGTGAACCCCACGTGGGACGTGGGCTGTTTCCAAACTGATTAGTCCTACCTACCCTGGCGTTTAGAACAGTGCCTGGCACATAGTAAGCGCTTAACAAATACCATGGAAAAGAAAAGGGCATGGAGGCTTGGGGTTGGGTGACTTGGATGATAATTATGGTACTTAATAATAACGATGGCATTTGTTAAGCGCTTACTATGTTCAAAACACTGTTCTAAGCGCTTGGGGAGGTTACAAGGCCATCAGGTTGTCCCGCATGGGGCTCACAGTCTTCATCCCCATTTTCCAGATGAGGGAACTGAGGCCCAGAGAAGTGAAGTGACTCGCCCAAAGTCACACAGCTGACAAGTGGCGGAGCCGGGATTTGAACCCACGACCTCTGACTCCAAAGCCCGGGCTCTTTCCATATTTATTTATTTATTTATTACATATTTATCACTCTATTTATTTATTTATTTTACTCGTACATTTCTATCCTATTTATTTTATTTTGTTGGTATGTTTGGTTCTGTTCTCTGTCTCCCCCTTTTAGACTGTGAGCCCACTGTTGGGTAGGGACTGTCTCTATCTGTTGCCAATTTGTACTTCCCAAGCGCTTAGTCCAGTGCTCTGCACATAGTAAGCGCTCAATGAATACGATTGATTGATTGATTGATTGATTGATTTCCACTGAGCCATGCTGTAGCACAGCAACCATCCCCTCAGGGGAGGGGGTTGCCCTTCTTCCCTTTAGGCCCCTACACCTTCCCCCAACCCAAACAGCCCCCCACCCCGCCACTGAAGATTGCCGGATGAGCCGGAGGCTTGGCACAGCCGTCGTCCCCGTCCCCCCCGCGCTTTAGCGGACAGAACACGGGCCTGGGAATCAGAAGGACCTGGGTTCGAATCCCAGCTCCGCCACTTGTTTGCTGGGTGACCATGGCCTTAACTTCTGTGCCTCAGTTACCTCATCTGTAAAATGGGGATGAAGACTGTGAGCCCCACGTGAGACCACGTGATCGCCTTGTATCTACCCCAGAGCTTAGAACAGTGCTTGACATAAACTAAGCACTTACCAAGTACTATTATTATTATTATTTTCAACCCCTCGTCTCCCCCAGGCAGCCGAAAGAACCGTATCTGGGGAATGCTTTAATCAATCAATTGTATTTATTGAGCGCTTACTGTGTGCAGAGCACTGGACTAAGCGCTTGGGAAGTACAAGTTGGCAACATATAGAGACAGTCCTTACCCAACAGTGGGCTTACAGTCTAGAAGTCTTTAAGCTCCTCGACTGAGGGGGCAAGGAGCAGGACGATGCGGTTCAAATCCCAGCTCCGCCAGTTGGCAGCTGTGTGACTTTGGGCAAGTCGCTTCAATCAATCAATCAATCGTATTTATTGAGCGCTTACTGTGTGCAGAGCACTGTACTAAGCGCTTGGGAAGTCCAAGTTGGCAACATAGAGAGACGGTCCCTACCCAACAGTGGGCTCACAGTCTAGAAGCTTCACTTCCCTGCGCCTCAGTTCCCTCATCTGTCAAACGGGGATGAAGACTGTGAGCCCCCCATGGGACAACCTGATCACCTTGTAGCCTCCCCGGAGCGTAGAATCAATCAATCAATCAATCAATCGTATTTATTGAGCGCTTACTGTGTGCAGAGCACTGGACTAAGCGCTTGGGAAGGACAAGTCAGCAACGTATAGAGACGGTCCCTACCCAACAGTGAGCTCACAGTCTAGAAGCTTCACTTCTCTGCGCCTCGGTTCCCTCATCTGTAAAACGGGGATGAAGACTGTGAGCCCCCCGTGGGACAACCTGATCACCTTGTAGCCTCCCCGGCACGTAGAATCAATCAATCAATCAGTCAATCGTATTTATTGAGCGCTTACTGTGTGCAGAGCACTGGACTAAGCTCTTGGGAAGGACAAGTCGGCAACGTATAGAGACGGTCCCTACCCAACAGTGGGCTCACAGTTTAGAAGCTTCACTTCCCTGCACCTCGGTTCCCTTAATCTGTAAAACGGGGATGAAGACTGTGAGCCCCCCATGGGACAACATGATCACCTGGTAGCCTCCCCGGCGCGTAGAACGGGCGCTTAATAAGTAATATTATTATTATTATATTATTATAATTATTATTGCACATAGTAAGCGCTTAATAAATGCCATTGTTACTATTATTATTACTGAGCGCTTAGTCCAGTGAGCTCTCAATAGATTAGAGAAGCAGCGTGGCTCAGTGGAGAAGAGCCCGGGCTTTGGAGTCAGAGGTCATGGGTTCAAACCCCGGCTCCGCCAATTGTCAGCTGGGTGACTTTGGGCAAGTCGCTTCACTTCTCTGGGCCTCAGTGACCTCATCTGTAAGATGGGGATTGAAACTGTGAGCCCCACGTGGGACAACCTGATCACCTTGTAACCTCCCCAGCGCTTGGAACAGTGCTTTGCACATAGTAAGTGCTTAATAAATGCCGTTATTATTATTATTATTGGTGGTCAGCACGACCGTTCTCCCCGCAGCATCACTGGTGTACCGGCTGCCCCAGTCCTGGGTGGGCTCCAAAGTGCCCTGGAAACTGCTCCACTCGGCCCTGCACCTGGCCGCCTTCGTCCTGGCGGTCCTGGCCCTGTTCGCCGTCTTCAGGTTTCACAGCCAGAAGAAGATCGCCAACCTCTACTCACTGCACAGCTGGCTGGGGATCACCACCGTTTTCCTCTACGCCTGTCAGGTGGGTGCCCTCTGCCCTCCCTTCATTCATCCAGTCCTATTTATGGAGCGCTCACTACGTGAGCCCATAGTTGGGTAGGGACCGTCTCTAGATGTTGCCAACTTGTCCTTCCCAAGCGCTCAGTATGGTGCTCTGCACGCAGTAAGTGCTCAATAAATACGATTGATTGATTGTGTGCAGAGCCCTGGACTAAGCGCTTGGGAATTCAGCAATAGAGAGACCATTCCTGCCCACGCCCGCTCTCCCCCCCCCTTCTAGACTGTGAGCCTGCTGTTTTGTAGGGACCATCTCTAGATGTTGCCAACTTGTCCTTCCCAAGCGCTTAGTACAGTGCTCTGCACACAGTAAGCGCTCAATAAATACGATTGATTGATTGATTGATAATTCAGCAATAAAGAGAGACCATTCCTGCCCACGCCCGCTCTCCCCTCCCCCTTCTAGACTGTGAGCCCGCTGTTGGGAAGGGACCGTCTCTGTATGTTGCCAGCTTGTACTTCCCAAGCGCTTAGTACAGTGCTCTGCACACAGTAAGTGCTCAATAAATACGATTGATTGATTGATTGATAATTCAGCAATAAAGAGAGACCATTCCTGCCCACGCCGGCTCTCTCCCCCTTCTAGACTGGGAGCCCGCTGTTGGGTAGGGACTGTCTCTATATGTTGCCAACTTGTCCTTCCCAAGCGCTCAGTACAGTGCTCTGCACACAGTAAGTGCTCAATAAATATGACTGACTGATTGATTGATTGTGTGCAGAGCCCTGGACTAAGCGCTTGGTAATTCAGCAATAAAGAGAGACCATTCCTGCCCACGCCGGCTCTCTCTCCTTTCTAGACTGTGAGCCCGCTGTTGGGTAGGGACTGTCTCTAGATGTTGCCAACTTGTACTTCCCAATCGCTTAGTCCAGTGCTCTGCACACAGTAAGCGCTCAATAAATACGATTGAATGAATGAAGTGACTTGCCCAAAGTCACCCAGCTGACAAGCGGCAGAGCCGGGATTTGAACCCACAACCTCCGACTCCCAAGCCCGGGCTCTTTCCACTGAGCCACGCTGCTTCTCTATGTCCTCCAAGGAAGGCTTCGAGGCAGAGGGAGTGTTGAGCAGCGTGGAATAAATAATAGCGATGGCATTTATTAAGCGCTTACTATGTGCAAAGCACTGTTCTAAGCGCTGGATGACATGTGGGTTGTTGAAAGGAAGCAGGGACAGCGTCCAGTTCAGGAAACGTGGGGATGTAGAGGAGGAATGATGTGCATCTAGCTTTATTTCTATTTATTCTGATGACTTGACACCCGTCCACATGTTTTGTCTTGTTGTCTGTCTCCCCCGTCTAGGCTGTGAGCCCGTTGGTGGGTAGGGACCATCTCTAGATGTTGCCAACTTGGACTTCCCAAGAGCTTAGTACAGTGCTCTGCACACAGTAAGCGCACAATAAATACGATTGAATGAATGAATGAATCTCTATATGTTGCCAACTTGTCCTTCCCAAGCCCTTAGTACAGTGCTCTCCACACAGTAAGCGCTCAATAATTACGATTGAATGAATGAATGAATCTCTATATGTTGCCAACTTGTCCTTCCCAAGCGCTTAGTCCAGTGCTCTGCACACAGTAAGCGCTCAAGAAATACGATTGAATGAATGAATGAATCTCCATATGTTGCCAACTTGTCCTTCCCAAGTGCTTAGTACAGTGCTCTGCACACAGTAAGTGCTCAATAAATATGATTGAATGAATGAATCTCTATATGTTGCCAACTTGTACTTCCCAAGCGCTTAATACAGGGCTCTGCACACAGTAAGTGCTTAGTACAGTGCTCTGCACAGTAAGTGCTCAATAAATACGATTGAATGAGTGAATGAATGAATGAATGAATGAGTGAATAAATAGGGACCGTCCCTAGCTGTTGCCAACTTGTACTTCATTCATTCATTCATTCAATCGTATTTATTGAGCGCTTACTGTGTGCAGAGCACTGGAAGTACATGTTGGCAACATAAGCGCTTAGTCCAGTGCTCTGCACACAGTAAGCGCTCAATTCACTCATTCAGTCGTATTTATTGAGCGCTTACTGTGTGCAGAGCACTGGACTAAGCGCTTGGGAAGTACACGTTGGCAACATAAGCGCTTGGTCCAATGCTCTGCACACGGGAAGCGCTCAATTCATTCATTCATTCAATTATATTTATTGAGCACTTCCTGTGTGCAGAGCACTGGACTAAGACCTTGGGAAGTACAAGTTGGCAACATAAGCGCTTAGTCCAGTGCTCTGCACACAGTAAGCACTCCATTCATTCAATCGTTTTTATTGAGCGCTTCCTGTGTGCAGAGCACTCGACTAAGTGCTCGGGAAGTACAAGTTGGCAACATCAACGCTTAGTCCAGTGCTCTGCACACAGGAAGCGCTCCATTCATTCACTCAATCATTTTTATTGAGCGCTTACTGTGTGCAGAGCACTGGACTAAGCGCTTGGGAAGTACAAGTTGATAAATACGATTGAATGAATAAGGAGGTGGCCGGAGTGGGAGAAGTGTGGGCGAGGCAGTGAGGAGGGACCCCCAAGGTGTGTCCTTGGTCCTTACCCGAATGCGCTGGGGTAGATACAGGGGAATCAAGTTGTCCCACGGGGGGCACACAGACTTTTTCCCCATTTTCCAGATGAGGGAACTGAGGCCCGGCGAAGTGAAGTTCACCTCACACTGAGCCCCCTTTTTCCTCTCCTCCTCCCCATCCCCCCCCGCCTTCCCTCCTTCCCCTCCCCACAGCCCCTGTATAGATGTTTGTACAGATTTATTACTCTGTTTATTTCACTTGTACATATTTTCATTCATTCATTCAATCGTATTTATTGAACGCTTACTGTGTGCAGAGCACTGGACTAAGCGCTTGGGAAGTACAAGTTGGCAACATATAGAGACGGTCCCTACCCAACAGCGGGCTCACAGTTTAGAAGGGGGAGACGGAGAACAAAACAAAACATATTAACAAAATAAAATAAATAGAATAGAATAGAATATTCATTCAATCGTATTTATTGAGCGCTTACTGTGTGCAGAGCACTGCACTAAGCACTTGGGAAGTACAAGTTGGCAACATATAGAGACGGTCCCTACCCAACAACGGGCTTATAGTCTAGAAGGGGGAGACAGACAACAAAACAAAACATATTAACAAAATAAAATAGAATAGAATAGAATATTCATTCAGTCGTATTTATTGAGCGCTTACCGTGTGCACAGCACTGTACTAAGCGCTTGGGAAGTACAAGTTGGCAACATATAGAGACGGTCCCTACCCAACAGTGGGCTCACAGTCTAGAAGGGGGAGACAGACAACAAAACAAAACATATTAGCAAAATAAAATAAATAGAATAGAATAGAATAATCATTCAGTCGTATTTATTGAGCGCTTACTGTGTGCAGAGCACTGGACTAAGCGCTTGGGAAGTACAAGTTGGAAACATCTAGAGATGGTCCCTACCCAACAGTGGGCTCACAGTCTAAAAGACTGTATGTTTTGTTTATTTTATTAATATGTTTTGTCTTGTCGCCTGTCTCCCCCTTCTAGACTGTGAGCCCGCTGCTGGGTAGGGGCTGCCTCTCTACGTTGCCGACTTGTCCTTCCCAAGCGCTTAGTCCAGCGCCCTGCATGCAGTAAGCGCTCAATAAATACAATTGATTGATTGATTCTAGACTGTGAGCCCACTGTTGGGTAGGGACCGTCTCTAGATGTTGCCGACTTGTCCTTCCCAAGCGCTTAGTCCAGCGCTCTGCACACAGTAAGCGCTCAATAAATACGATTGAATGAATGAATGATGAATGAATCCCTGTCTTTCCCGCCAGTGGTTGTCCGGTTTTGCCGTCTTCCTGCTGCCTTGGGCGCCCTTGGAGATGCGCAGCCTACACAAACCCATCCACGTGTTCTTCGGGGCCTCCATTCTCTCCCTGACCGTAGCCTCCGTCCTCTCCGGCATCAACGAGAAGCTCTTCATCAGCCTGTGAGTCCTGGGCCCGGGGGCGGGTTCTCCTCCTGGGCAAGCAGGGCGGCCATCTGGAGGAGGAGGACGAGGAGGAGAGTGCTAGCGAGACGAGAGGGGACCCCGCTGAAAGACCGAATCGGGGCCAGGACCACGGTCCCGGAGGGGAGAAGGGTGGAATTAATAATAACAATAATAATCATCAATCAATCCATCGTATTTAGTGAGCACTTACGGTGTGCAGAGCACTGGACTAAGCGCTTGGGAAGTCCAAGTTGGCAACATAGAGAGACGGTCCCTACCCAACAGTGGGCTCACAGTCTAAAAATCAATCAATCAATCAATCGTATTTATTGAGCACTTGCTGTGTGCAGAGCACTGGACTAAGCGCTTGGGAAGTCCAAGTTGGCAACATAGAGAGACGGTCCCTACCCAACAGTGGGCTCACAGTCTAAAAATCAATCAATCAGTCAATCGTATTTATTGAGCGCTTGCTGTGTGCAGAGCACTGGACTAAGCGCTTGGGAAGTCCAAGTTGGCAACATAGAGAGACGGTCCCTACCCAACAGTGGGCTCACAGTCTAAAAATCAATCAATCAATCAGTCGTATTGAGCGCTTGCTGTGTGCAGAGCACTGGACTAAGCACTTGCGAAGTCCAAGTTGGCAACATAGACAGTCCCTAGCCAACAGTGGGCTCACAGTCTAAAAATCAATCAGTCAATCAATCGTATTTATTGAGCGCTTACTGTGTGCAGAGCACTGGACTAAGCGCTTGCGAAGTCCAAGTTGGCAACATAGAGAGATGGTCCCTACCCAACAGTGGGCTCACAGTCTGGCATTTATTAAGCGCTTACTATGTGCAAAGCACTGTTCTAAGCGCTGGGGAGGTTACAAGGTGATCAGGTTGTCCCACAGGGGGCTCACAGTCTTCATCCCCACTTTACAGATGAGGGAACTGAGGCCCAGAGAAGTGAAGTGACTGGCCCCAAGTCACACAGCTGACAAGTGAGCCCACTGTTGGGTAGGGACCGTCTCTATATGTTGCCAACTTGTACTTCCCAAGTGCTTAGTACAGTGCTCTGCACACAGTAAGCGCTCAATAAATACGATTGATGATGATGATGATGAAGTGGCGGAGCTGGGATTTAATCCCATCACCTCTGACTCCAAAGCCCGGGCTCTTTTCACTGAGCCGCGCTGAATTGACAAGCATTCATTCATTCATTCATTCAATCATATTTATTGAGCGCTTACTGTGTGCAGAGCAGTGTACTAAGCACTTGCGAAGTACAAGTTGGCAACATATAGAGACAGTCCCTACCCAACAGTGGGCTCACAGTCTGGCATTTATTAAGCGCTTACTAAGTGCAAAGCACTGCTCTAAGCACTGGGGAGGGTACAAGCTGATCAGGTTGTCCCACGGGGGGCTCACGGTCTTCATCCCCACTTTACAGATGAGGGAACTGAGGCCCAGAGAAGTGAAGTGACTGGCCCCAAGTCACACAGCTGACAAGTGGCGGAGGCGGGATTTGAACCCATCACCTCTGACTCCAAAGCCCGGGCTCTTTCCACTGAGCCGCGCTGAATTGACAAGCATTCATTCATTCATTCAATCGTATTTATTGAGCGCTTACTGTGTGCAGAGCACTGGACTAAGCGCTTGGGAAGTCCAAGTTGGCGACATATAGAGACGGTCCCTACCCAACAGCGGGCTCACAGTCTAGTCTAGCAGCGTGGCCTGTTGGCTAGAACACAGGCCGGAAAGTCAGAAGGACCCGGGTTCTGATCCTGCCTCTGCCGCTTGTCTGCTGTGTGACCTTGGAGAAGTCATTTCACCTCTCTGGGACTCAGTTACCTCATCTGTAAAACGGAGACTAAGACTGCGAGCCATATGTGGAACTGGGATTGTGTCCAACCCCACTACCTTGTATCAGTCCCAGCGCTTAGTACAGTGCTTGGCACAAAGTAAGTGCTTAACAACGACCATAATAGCAATAACAATAATAATAATAATTGGTCCTGAGAAGCAGTGTGGCTCAGTGGAAAGAGCACGGGCTTTGGAGTCAGAGGTCATGGGTTCGAATCCAGGCTCCGCCACTCGTCAGCGATGTGACTTTGGGCAAGTCACTTCACTTCTCCGGGCCTCAGGTCCCTCATCTGTAAAATGAGGACTAAGACTGTGAGCCCCCCGTGGGACAACCTTGATCACCTTGTATCCCCCCCAGCGCTTAGAACAGTGCTTTGCACATAGTAAGCACTTATTTATTTATTTTACTTGTACATATCTATCCTATTTATTTTATTTTGTTGTTATGTTTGGTTTTGTTCTCTGTCTCCCCCTTTTAGACTGTGAGCCCGCTGTTGGGTAGGGACTGTCTCTATGTGTTGCCAATTTGTACTTCCCAAGCGCTTAGTACAGTGCTCTGCACATAGTAAGCGCTCAATAAATACGATTGATGATGATGATGAACAAATAACACCATTATCATTATTATTATTATGGAGAGGCCCAGACGGTCCCACCCATCGATTTTGGTGGTAGTACGACTGTCCTCCAGTCAGTCAGTCATAGTTACTGAGCGCTTACTGTGTGCAGAGCACTGTACTAAGCGCTTGGTCGGCAACATACAGAGACGGTCCCCACCCAACAACGGGCTCACAGTCTAGAAGGGGGAGACAGACAACAAAACAAAATTTCCTGAGTGCTGCCTGTGTGCAGAGCACTGTACTAAGCGCTCAAGAGAGTATAATATAACAAGCGCTGACTGTGTGTAGAGCACTGTACTAAGCACTCGAGAGAGTATAATAAAACAATTAACAGACACACTCCCTGCCCACATGATGATGGTATTGTTAATACTTTTAGACTGTGAGCCCACTGTTGGGTAGGGACTGTCTCTATATGTTGCCAACGTGTACTTCCCAAGCGCTTAGTACAGTGCTCTGCACACAGTAAGCGCTCAATAAATACGATTGATTGATTGTTAAGCGCTTACTGTGTGCAAAGCACTATTCTAAGCGCCGGGGAGGTTACAAGGGGATCGGGTTGTCCCTCGGGGGGCTCACAGTCTTCACCCCCGTTTTCCAGATGAGGGAACTGAGGCCCAGAGAAGTGAAGTGACTTGCCCAAAGTCACCCAGCTGACAAGTGGCGGAGCCGGGATTTGAACCCAGGACCTCCGACTCCAAAGCCCGGGCTCTTTCCCCTGAGCCACGCTGCACATGGAGCCTACAGCCTAGAGGTCCCCTCCAGGGAGGGGTGGGGGGAGGGAAAGGAGCCCCCTCCTCGTCCCCATCCCCCCCACCTTACCTCCTTCCCCTCCCCACAGCACCTGTATATATTTTTGTACATATTTATTACTCTATTTTATTTGTACATATTTACTCTATTTATTTTATTTTGTTACTACGTTTTGTTTTGTCGCCTGTCTCCCCCTTCTAGACTGTGAGCCCGCCGTTGGGTAGGGACCGTCTCTAGATGTTGCCAACTTATTCTATTTATTTTATTTTGTTAATATGTTTGGTTTTGTTGTCCGTCTCCCCCTCCTAGACTGTGAGCCCGCTGTTGGGTAGGGACCGTCTCTAGATGTTGCCAACTTATTCTATTTATTTTATTTTGTTAATATGTTTGGTTTTGTTGTCCGTCTCCCCCTCCTAGACTGTGAGCCCGCTGTTGGGTAGGGACCGTCTCTATATGTTGCCAACTTATTCTACTTATTTTATTTTGTTAATACGTTTTGTTTTGTCGTCCGGCTCCCCCTTCTAGACTGTGAGCCCGCTGTTGGGTAGGGACCGTCTCTAGATGTCGCCGACTTGGACTTCCCAAGAGCTTAGTCCAGTGCTCTGCACACAGTAAGCGCTCAATAAATACGATTGAATGAATGAATGAATGAATGAATGAATGAGCCCGGGGAGAGCCAACCGGCCCCTCTGACCCCACAGGAGAAACCAGACGGCCTCTTACCCCAGCCTGCCCGTGGAGGCCCGCTTTGCCAACACGATTGGGATGCTAGTGGTGGTCTTCGGGCTTCTGGTGCTCTATGTCCTCTTGGCGTCGTCCTGGAAACGACCGGAGCCCGGGGCGCTGACGGACAGACAGGTACGGGCGGGCCGGACCGGAGAGGGAGGCCGGGGGAGGATGTCCGGGGGGCCTTCTAACCCGTGAGCCCACTGTTGGGTAGGGACCGTCTCCATATGTTGCCAACTTGTACTTCCCAAGCGCTTAGTCCAGTGCTCTGCACACAGTAAGCGCTCAATAAATACGATTGACTGATTGATTGATTGACTCCAGACCATCGTCCGGGGACTCCGCGCCTATTATCAGCCATATTTATTGAGCACTTAGTGTGTGCAGAGCACTGTACTAAGAGTTTGGAAGAGTACTGTGTTTGGTTTTGCTCTCTGTCTCCCCCTTTTAGACCGTGAGCCCACTGTTGGGTAGGGACCGTCTCTATATGTTGCCAATTTGTACTTCCCAAGCGCTTAGTCCAGTGCTCTGCACACAGTAAGCGCTCAATAAATACGAATTAAAAAAAAAATACAACAGACACAATTCCTGCCCACAGAAAGCTTCTGGCCTGCAAAATTGGGCTGCCCCCTTCTAGCCTGTGAGCCCGCTGTTGGGTAGGGACCGTCTCTCGATGTCGCCAACTTGGACTTCCCAAGCGCTCAGTCCAGTGCTGTGCACACAGTAAGCGCTCAATAAATGCGAATGAATGGATGAATGAATACGATTGACTGATTGATTGGTTGATTGCTGAAGGCGGTGGGTACTTTCTAGGAGAATTGGGAGTTGCCCGTGTCTCATCGTTAACTCACACCCCCCCCGACTGTCTTTCCAGCCCCTGTTGCTCGAAAGGGAGTGAAGCCCGATGGGCCCCCAAAGGAGGTGGAACCTGCGACCCCCCGCGCACACAGACGGCGTTCTTTCCTCCGCCGGAGACTCTCTTCTCAATCAATCAATCGATCGATCGTATTTATTGAGCGCTTCCTGTGTGCAGGGCACTGGACTAAGCGCTTGGGAAGTACAAATTGGCAACATCTAGAGACAGTCCCTACCCAACAGTGGGCTCACAGTCTAGAAGGGGGAGAGAGAGAACAAAACCAAACATATCAACAGAATAAAATAAATAGAATAGATATGTACAAGTAAAATAAAATAAATAGAGTAATAAATCCGTACAAACATATATACATAGATACGGGTGCTTTGGGGAAGGGAAGGAGGTAAGGCGGGGGGGATGGAGAGGGGGAGGAGGGGGATTCAATATGATTGAATTGGGTGTGGATTAGGAGAAGCAGTGTGACTCAGTGGAAAGAGCCCGGGCTTTGGAGTCAGAGGTCGTGGGTTCAAATCCCGGCTCCGCCAATTGTCCGCTGTGTGACTTCTCTGGGCCTCAGTTCCCTCATCTGGAAAATGGGGATTAAGACTAGGAGGCCCCCGTGGGACAACCTGATCACCTTATAAACTCCCCAGCACTTAAACGATGCTTAGTATGTTTTATTTTGTTTGTCTCCACCCTCTAGACTGTGAGCCCGTTGTTGGGTAGGGACCGTCTATGTTGCCGACTTGTACTTCCCAAGCGCTTAGTACAGTGCTGTGCACACAGTAAGCGCTCAATAAATACGATTGAATGCATGAATGCTTTGCACATAGTAAGCGCTTAATAAATGCCATCATTATTATTATTATGAATTATTATTTGGGGTGTTAGTGGGACGAAAGGGACGCTAGATCTGTCTTGGAACAGGCCAGCAGGGGAAAGGATAGAAACAAAGAAGTGGCTGCGACCACAGAGAGTGGTGTTCGTGGTGTGACCCCCCCAACGCCCTCACTTTTTGCTCCCGCTGCAGCCGGGGCCCGGATCCGAATCCGGATCCCGGCCGGTCGAGCCCAGGGATCCGCTTTGCCGGCTCTGGGAAGGAGGAAGCGACCGCTTGGCAGGCGGTGGCCGCCCACGGTAACAGAGGAGTCGGGTACCGATTCTTGCCGAAACATGTTGGGCCTAGGGGAAGGAGTGCAGGAGCAGCGTGGCTCAGTGGAAAGAGCCCGGGCTTTGGAATCAGAGGTCATGGGTTCAAATCCCGGCTCCGCCAATTCATCATCATCATCAATCGTATCTATTGAGCGCTTACTATGTGCAGAGCACTGTACTAAGCGCTTGGGAAGTACAAATTGGCAACATCTAGAGACGGTCCCTACCCAACAGTGGGCTCACGGTCTAAAAGGGGGGAGACAGAGAACAAAAACAAACATACTAACAAAATAAAATAAATAGAATAGATATGTACAAATAAAATAAATAGAGTAATAAATCTGTACAAACATATATACAGGTGCTGTGGGGAAGGGAAGGAGGTAAGATGGGGGGGATGGAGAGGGGGACGAGGGGGAGAGGAAGGAAGGGGCTCAGTCTGGGAAGGCCTCCTTTGGGCAAGTCACTTCACTTCTCTGGGCCTCAGTTCCCTCATCTGTAAAATGGGAATTGAGTGTGAGCCCTCCGTGGGACAACCTGATTACCCTGTATCCCCCCAGCGCTTAGAACAGTGCTTTGCACATAGTAAGCATATTTATATGTATATATGTTTGTACATATTTTTTACTCTATTTATTTGTACATATCTATTTATTTTATTTTGTTAGTATGTTTGGTTTTGTTCTCTGTCTCCCCCTTTTAGACTGTGAGCCCACTGTTGGGTAGGGACCGTCTCTATATGTTGCCAATTTGTACTTCCCAAATGCTTAGTACAGTGCTCTGCACATAGTAAGCGCTCAATAAATACGATTGATGATGATGATGATAGTAAGCGCTTAACAAATGCTATTATTATTATTATTATTATTATTCTCCACAGGCGATGTCAGGCCTGTCGGACCTTTTCATCCAGCCAGTTTCATCCCTCGCCACCTCCCCGCCCAGAGGCAGAGGGCTGGTGGAGGGAATGCAGCCAGGAATCCCAACCTCCAGACGGAAATCTGGCCCGTTCCTTTCGCGCTAGCCCTGGCCGTCCAGTTTCTACAGCTTTGAGCCAGCCGGCCGCCTGGCCCGCCTGGCCAACCGTCGCCAAAGAGGAGAAGCAGCGTGGCTCAGTGGAAAGAGCCCGGGCTTTGGAGTCAGAAGTCATGGGTTCAAATCCCGGCTCCGCCACTTGTCAGCTGTGTGACTTGGGGCAAGTCGCTTCACTTCTCTGTGTCTCATCTATAAATGGGGATTAAAACTGGGAGCCCCCCGTGGGACAACCTGATCACCTTGGAACCTCCCCAGCGCTTAGAACAGTGCTTTGCACATAGCGCTTAACAAATACCATCGTTATTATTATTATTAAGTCACTTAACTTCTCTGGGCCTCAGTGACCTCATCTGTAAATGGGGATTAAAACTGTGAGCCCCCTATGGAACAACCTGATCACCTTGTAACCTCCCCAGCGCTTAGAACAGTGCTTTGCACATAGTAAGCGCTTAACAAATGCCATCATTATTATTATTATTAAGTCACAACTTCTCTGGGCCTCAGTTACCTCATCTGTAAAATGGGGATTAAGACTGTGAGCCCCCCGTGGGACAACCTGATCACCTTGTAACCTCCCTAGCGCTTAGAACAGTGCTTTGCACATAGTAAGCGCTTAACAAATACCATCATTATTATTATTATTGTCACAACTTCTCTGGGCCTCAGTGACCTCATCTGTAAAATGGGGGATTAAAACTGTGAGCCCCCTGTGGAACAACCTGATCACCTTGTAACCTCCCCAGCGCTTAGAACAGTGCTTTGCACATGGTAAGCGCTTAACAAATACCATTATTATTATTATTAAGTCACTTAACTTCTCTGGGCCTCAGTGACCTCATCTGTAAAATGGGGATTAAAACCGTGAGCCCCCCCGTGGGATCACCTTGGAAACTCCCCAGCGCTTAGAACAGTGCTTTGCACATGGTAAGCGCTTAATAAATACCATTATTATTATTATTATTATTAAATACCAGGTCCCTGCCCTGGGGACCAGTGCCAAGTGGAAGTGGGGGTGGGGGAGATCAATCAATCAGTCAATCAATCGTATTTATTGAGCGCTTACTGTGTGCAGAGCACTGTACTAAGTGCTTGGGAAGTCCAAGTTGGCAACATCTAGAGACGGTCCCTACCCAACAGTGGGCTCACAGTCTAGAAGGGGGAGACAGACAACAAAACAAAACATATTAACAAAATAAAATAGAATAGATATGTATCAGTAAAATAAATAGAGTAATAAATATGTACAAACATATATTGGGCACAGTCCCTGTCCCATGTGGAGCTGATCGTCACAATCCCCATTTTACAGAGGAGGGAACTGAGGCCCAGAGAAGTGACTTTCCCAAGGTCACACAGCAGACAGCTGGCAGAGCCGGGATTGGAACCCATGACCTTCTGACTCCCCCACTAGATTGGAAGCACTAGATGAAGAGAAGCAGCGTGGCTTAGTGGAAAGAGCCCGGGCTTGGGAGTCAGAGGATGTGGGTTCGAATCCCAGCTCCACCACCTGTCTGCTGTATGACCTTGGGCAAGCCACTGACCTTCTCTGGGCCTCAGTGACCTCATCTGTAAAATGGGGATTAGGACTGTGAGCCCCGCGTGGGACAACCTGATCACCTTGTATCTCCCCTAGCGCTTAGAACAGTGCTTGGCATATAGTAAGCGCTTAACGAATACCATCATTGCTATTATTACTGGGAAGAGGGGTGGGTTGGCGTGGGGAGGAGAGAAGGGCCGGACCTTCCTGAGCTCCAGATTTCATCCCAACAGTTCCCAAACGAGGGACGGGGCGCTCTGGCCTGAACTTTCTCTGACACTCATCGGTGGTAGTTAGCACCTCACAATCAATCAATCGTATTTATTGAGCGCTTACTGTGTGCAGAGCACTGGACTAAGCGCTTATAATAATGGCATTTATTAGGCGCTTACTATATGGAAAGCCCTGTTCCAAGCACTGGGGAGGTTACGAGGTGATCAGGTTGTCCCACGGAGGGGCTCACAGTCTTCATCCCCATTTGACAGGTGAGGTAACTGCGGCACAGAGAAGTGAAGTGACTTGCCCAAAGTCACACAGCTGACAACTGGCGGAGCTGGGATTCGAACCCATGCCCTCTGACTCCAAAGCCTGGGCTCTTTCCACTGATTTTGAACCAACAGAGAACCAACCTGCAGCAATTTAAAGTCAGTTTCCAGTAAAGAGTGAATTTTGTGAATCCCCTCAAAGCCCTACTGAGAGCTCACCTCCTCCAGGAGGCCTTCCCAGACTGAGCCCCCTCATTCCTCACCGTCCCCATCCCCCCCCGCCTTACCTCCTTCCCCTCCCCACAGCACCTGGATATATGTATTTATTACTCTATTTTACTTGTACGTATTTATTTATTTTATTTTGTTCATGTTTTGTTTTGTTGTCCGTCTCCCCCTTCTAGACTGTGAGCCCGCTGTTGAGTAGGGACCATCTCTAGATGTTGCCGACTTGTACTTCCCAAGCGCTTAGTCCAGTGCTGTGCACACAGTAAGCGCTCAATAAATACGATTGAATGAATGAATGGTCTGCAGCCTAGCTCTAGGCTTGGGGTGGGCGCTTCCCTCTCTCGCCCAAACATCTGGGCTTGGCGGCTTGTGCAGGCTCTTTGAAAAGCGAAAATTTGGGGAAGGAAGCAGACATATCATACTCTATTTGTGCTTCTCTTAGGTGATTTATTGGCTGCTACTTTACGGGAAACGAACAAAAACAGGACAAAATAAACCATGACCCCCTCCACCCCCATGTCTGATAAGGCATTTAAAAAAAAAACCCAACAAATTAGCCTTGTTGGCTAGAGAATGAGTGGGTGCCAGTAGAGAAAGTACCCCTTTAATGAAGCTCAGGGCTGGTGAGGTGGGGCGGGGGGAGATAAAAATGTGAAGGAGGCCAAGATCAGAGCTGGGCCTGTGGTCAAAGGTTTATCAAGAAGGAGAGGCTCTTTCGGAGGGAAAGTTTGGCAAGGAACGAAAGCCAAGGTGATAAAGAAGCCAACAGCACCAGGTGCTGTAAGCGTTCAACATTATGCAACGGACAGGCTCTTTTGGTGCCCGCTGTGGCCGGGACCGTGGGCTCAGCATTGTCTTTTCCAGCCACATGCGTCCTGCTGGGTGGATTTCGCCTTCAGATGTGTCGCCTTTGACCGTGAAGGACAACCCCGAGGGAGAGGGCTGGACGAGGGGAGGATCGGAGTCAGTGGGTCGGCTGGTGTTGGGAATCTGGCGGGGCCAGGCTGCTTCTTGGGGCCACCTCTGGGGAAGTGGGATGCAATCCTTGCCTCTCGGTAATCGGAGTCTTCGATGTCTTGAAAGGAGACCGTGTGGCTTAGTGGAAAGAGCCCGGGCTTGGGAGTCAGAGGTTCCAATCCCAGCTCTGCCACATGTCTGTTGTGTGACAGTGCTCTGCACACAGTAAGCGCTCAATAAATGCGATTGATTGACCTTGGGCAAGTCATTTAACTTCTTTGAGCCTCAGTTCCCTCATCTGTCAAATGGGGATGAAGACTGTGAGCCCTATACGTGGGACAACCTGATCACCTTGTATCCCCCCCCAGCGCTTTGCACATGGTAAGCGCTTAACAAATGCCAGCATTAATTATTATTACTACGTGGGCTGGAGAGTCCTGGCTACCTTCAAGGGGAGGGGAGGAGGGAGAAGAGGGGTGCTGCACTCTTATAAAACAAGATGGAGTTAGAAGGTCCAAATGGTGCTTAGAAAAGGAGGAGCACCGGGACCGTGAGCCGGAATGGTGAGAAGCCCTGGGTTTCGGAGAGGGAGGGGAGGATGGGTGGGTGATGGGCAGAGGGACACAAGAGGAGGAGGAGGAGGAAGAAGAGGATCACGCACTTGGTCAAAGGTTTATCAAGAAGGAGAGGCTCTTTCGGAGGGAAAGTTCGGCAAGGAACGAAAGCCAAGGTGATAAAGAAGCCAACAGCACCAGGTGCTGTAAACATTCAACATTACGCAACGGACAGCCTCTTTCGGTGCCCACTGTGGCCGGGGCTGTGGGTTCAGCATTGTCTTTTCCAGCCACACGCGTCCTGCTGGGTGAATTTCACTGTAAGGCCTCCAGAATGGCTCTAAGGATGGCTGCCGCTGCTACTGCCCCCGGATCCGGCTGATCCAGGCGGGAGGAGCCGACGTAACTGGCCCGGCCCGCTCCGGCTTCCATATGTCTGGTGGCGTCCGCGGCGGCTTCGGCTCTCTGAGAAGAAAGGCGAAGGAGCGGGGTTCAGGGCCCGGTGTGGGCTTCACCCTTTCTTTCTCCGTCGCTCTGCCCCAGGGTCCTTCCCGAGCGGCCCATCAACCCCGTGGAGGCCAGCCTGGGGAAAGTGTGCGGAGCAGCCTTTGGCTGGTCGGCCAGCAGATTCCTTCATGGGAGTGCAGTCACTCCCACTCGGAGGTATCGGAATACAGTCGGAAACGGTCGGAAACCCCGAACGCCGCTGCTCTCGGAGCACGCGCTTCTGCGATGGCAAACCGAACATCACGGCTACCTCGAAGATGGGATGGACCCGCTGCAGGTCAGGGAAGTTGCCTCGCTGTGCCCTGAGGCGCAGACCGAAGGCCTCCCGAGCCAGGATCTGGGCTTCCTTTCTGGGGAAAGGCTCGCCTCGGCTGCCCTTGCTAGATATCCCAATCGGGGATATCCTATGCAGAAGCTGGGAAGCAGCACTAGATATTCCAATCGGGGATATCCTAGGCAGAAGCTGGGAAGCAGGACCGCTCACGGACCTTACGTGACGATGAGGTCCTGTTGGAGGTGAGCATCATTTTAAATTTCACCAAGCAGGCTCATTTATGAAGCACTGAAATCAAAGATTTCTGCACTTTTAGATTGTGAGCCCGCTGGTGGGTAGGGACTGTCTCTATATGTTGCCAACTTGTACTTCCCAAGCGCTTAGTACAGTGCTCTGCACACTGTAAGCGGTCAATAAATACGATTGATGATGATGATGATGCACTCTCAAATTTCCAGGGATCACCAGAGATTCCCAGTGACACCACAGTGTCACGGCCCTCGGAATGAAAGCTTCCGTCCTACCTCGGTCTTAAAGGAACAGTGGGGGGCTCAGAAAACTCTTCCTTCTTTCTAGGGAAAGGCTCTCCTCGGCTATCTTTGCTGGACATCCCATCGGGGATATCCTAGGCAGAAGCTGGGAAGCAGGACCGCTCACGGACCTCACGTGACGATTAGGTCCTGTTGGAGGTGAGCATCATTTTAAATTTCACCGAACAGGCTCGTTTATGAAGCCCTGAAATCAAAGATTTCTGCACTCTCAAATTTCCAGGGATCACCAGAGATTCCCAGCAACACCGGAGTGTCACGGCCCTCGGAATGAAAACTCCCGTCCTACCTCGGTCTTAAAGGAACAGTGGGGGGGTTCACAAAACCCTTCCTTCTTTCTGGGGAAAGGCTCTCCTCGGCTATCTTTGCTAGACATCCCATCGGGGAAATCCTAGGCAGAAGCTGGGAAGCAGGACCGCTCACGGACCTCACGTGACGATTAGGTCCTGTTGGAGGTGAGCATCATTTTAAATTTCACCAAGCAGGCTCATTTATGAAGCACTGAAATCAAAGATTTCTGCACTCTCAAATTTCCAGGGATCACCAGAGATTCCCAGCGACACCGGAGTGTCACGGCCCTCGGAATGAAAACTCCCGTCCTTCCTCGGTCCTAAAGGTACAGTGGGGGGGCTCAGAAAACCCTTCCTTCGGCAGGATTAAGAGGGACCAGCAGTCTGCAACGATTCCGTATGGTGTCCGAATCCGAAACGGGAACGGGGTCCCGAGGGGATGCGTTTGTCCCAAAGGCAAACAGTTCCAGCAGTCTAAGGGCAGTCACCTGGGGAACTCGTTACCAGTGTGGTTCAAACGCTGCTCTGCCTCTTCTTCAGTGTGGATCCCAAATCGAGGGACGGGGGCAGTGGGGTGAGGTCGGGCGTCCGTGGGCAACCTTATAGTAACTTGGTTCAAAGATGGCCCTTCATACAGTACCCCGGGACTGGGGGAACCGACCCCGCTGCTCGGCCCCGACTGGAGTTTCCACTCGCCTGAGAAGGCGTTTCCTCTCGAGGGGCCGGGACCGCTTACCTCGACTCCCTTGGCCAACACTTGTAGCAAGTCGGCCCCCGGGCTCTTTAAGGCTTGGAGTTCCCGGCCTGCGGCCCACAGGGAGTCCAGCTGGTCGAGAAAAGAGCGCAAGGCTGAGCCCGCATATACCCCCCATCCCACCCCATTTCATTCACCTGTATATACGTATATACGTTTGTATGTATCTATTACTCTATTTTACTTGTACATATTTATTCTATTTCATTTTGTTAATATGTTTTGTTCGGTTCTCTGTCTCCCCCTTCTAGACTGTGAGCCCACTGTGGGGTAGGGACCGTCTCTAGATGTTGCCAACTTGTACTTCCAAAGCGCTTAGTACAGTGCTCTGCACACAGTAAGCGCTCAATAAATACGATTGAATGAATGAATGAATTCACTCAATCGTACTTGAGTTGAATTCACTCAACCTGTATATATGTATATATGTTTGTACATATTTATTACTCTATTTATTTATTTTACTTGTACATATCTATTCTATTTCATTTTGTTAATATGTTTTGTTTTGTTCTCTGTCTCCCCCTTCTAGACTGTGAGCCCACTGTTGGGTAGGGACCGTCTCTAGATGTTGCCAACTTGTACTTCCAAAGCGCTTAGTACAGTGCTCTGCACACAGTAAGCGCTCAATAAATACGATTGAATGAATGAATGAATTCACTCAATTGTACTTGAGTTGAATTCACTCAACCTGTATATATGTATATATGTTTGTACATATTTATTACTCTATTATTTATTTATTTTACTTGTACATATCTCTTCTATTTATTTTATTTTGTTAGTATGTTTGGTTTTGTTCTCTGTCTCCCCCTTTTAGACTGTGAGCCCACTGTGGGATAGGGACTGGCTCTAGATGTTGCCAATTTGTACTTCCCAAGCACTTAGTACAGTGCTCTGCACATAGTAAGCGCTCAATAAATACGATTGACGATGATGATCGTACTTACTGAGCGCCTACTGTGCGCAGAGCGCTGTACTAAGTGCTAGGGAGAGTACAACACGCCAATAAACAGACACATTCCCTGCCCGCAGCGAGTTTACAGTCTTCTGCTCCCACCCCTCCCTGGGAGAGACGAGGATAACCTGAGGCCCGACTGATGGATGAGGCCTGAGGATGACACGCAAATTCGTGAAGCGTTCCATATTTTTCGCCCATCCGCCAAGCTAGCTCTCTTCCTCCCTTCAAAGCCCTACTGAGAGCTCACCTCCTCCAGGAGGCCTTCCCACACTCAGCCCCATCCTTCCTCTCCCCCTCTTCCCCCTCCCCATCCCTCCCGCCTTACCTCCTTCCCCTCCCCACAGCACCTGTATATACGTATATATGTTTGTACGTATTTATTACTCTATTCTACTTGTACATATTTATTCTATTTATTTTATTTTGTTAACATGCCTTGTTTTGTTGTCTGTCTCCCCCTTCTAGACTGTGAGCCCGCTGTCGGGTAGGGACCGTCTCTCTACGTTGCCGACTTGTACTTCCCAAGCGCTTAGTCCAGTGCTCTGCACACAGTCAGCGCTCAATAAATACGACTGAATGAATGTATGAATGAATGAGCATTGGGGTCAGGGGCCGAGGGGAGGGAGGGGAGACACGCACCATAGTCCTGTCCCCGGGAGCGGCTTTCCCGTACCTGTCGGGGAAATCGGAGGATGATTAGAGCAGGAGCAGGTCCCACCGGGAGCTTCTGAACCCCGGTCCCCGTTAGGAGGGAAGAAAGCTCCCCGCTCTCCCGTCGGGAGCGATCCGGGGGATGAGGTGACCCGAGGCCCTCTTCCTCCGACGCACTCACCGCTGCATGGCGTCCAGCCCGGCGTCCATGGCGGTGGCCCAAGCCGGGAGGTCAGCCCGGGCCTTCAGGGGTCGCGCAGCCGCCGTCAGGAACAGGCCGTAGAGCTGGGAACCACAACGGGCGGAGTCTGAGCCGGACCACCTCACCCCAGCTCCCATCCCACGTGTGGTTCGTTGGAACGGCTCCGTTCCCGCCGGGCCCCTGCCGATCGGGGTCCCCGGGGCCCCGGCTTCGTACTCACGGCTCCCGACGAGCCCCCCATCTTCTCCAGCAGCAGCCGGGCCAAGCCGGAGAGCAGTTGGGAAGGGCGGGAGGGGACGGGCCCTTCCTGAAGCCACTCTTGGATCGCTGGAGAGAGAGAGAAGGACGCAGGACCCCGTGAGGAGGGGAAGATCAATCAATCAATCAATCAATCGTATTTATTGAGCGCTTACTATGTGCAGAGCACTGGACTAAGCGCTTGGGAAGTACAAATTGGCAACACATAGAGACGGTCCCTACCCAACAGTGGGCTCACAGTCTAAAAGGGGGAGACAGAGAACAGAACCAAACACACCAACAAAATAAAATAAATAGGGTAGAAATGCACAAGTAAAATAAATAAATAAATAGAGTAATAAATATGTACAACCATATATACATATATACAGGTGCTGTGGGGAAGGGAAGGAGGTAAGATCCTTCCCCTGTGACCGAGGGGTGGGGGAGAGAGCCCGGGGGACTCTCTACCTTTCATTCAACCGCATTTATCGAGCGCCTACTGTGTGCAGAGCACTGGACTAAGCGCTTGGGAAGTCCAAGTCGGCAACGTCTAGAGACGGGCCCTACCTGCCGACGGGCTCACAGTCTAGAAGGGGGAAGACGGACAACGAAACAAAACGTGCAGACGGGTGGCAGGACCATCAGAATAAACTGAATTACAGCGACGGGCACATCATTAACAAAATGGAGTAGTAAATATGTAGTAGTGATGTGTAGCAGTAGTAGTAGTGTTAAATCTGTAAATCTGTAAATAGTAGTAGTGGCAGCAGTGTGGCTCAGTGGAAAGAGCCCGGGCTTTGGAGTCAGAGGTCACGGGTTCGAAACCCAGCTCCGCCACTTGTCAGCTGTGTGACTTTGGGCAAGTCACTTCACTTCTCTGAGCCTCAGTTGCCTCATCTGTAAAATAGGGATTAAGACTGTGAGCCCCCCGTGGGACAACCTCATCACCTTGTAACCTCCCCAGTGCTTAGAACAGTGCTTGGCACATAGTAAGTGCTTAATAAATGTCATCATTAATATGTAGCAGTAGTAGTAGTATTAAATCTGTAAATATATAAGTAGTAGTAAATATGTAGTAGTAGCAGCAGCGTGGCTCAGTGGAAAGAGCCTGGGCTTTGGAGTCAGGGGTCACGGGTTCAAATCCCAGCTCTGCCACTTGTCAGCTGCGTGACTTTGGGCAGGTCACTTCACTTCTCTGGGCCTCAGTTCCCTCATCGGGAAAACGGGGATTAAGACCGCGAGTCCCCTGTGGGACAACCTGATCACCTTGTAACCTCCCCAGCGCTTAGAACAGTGCTTGGCACATAGTAGGTGCTTAATAAATGCCATCATCATTATTATTAGTAGCAGTAGTAAATATGCACAAGTGCCTGCCTAGATTCTACCCGGCCGTCTCTCGCCCTTTGGCCGTTCCCAAGCTGGGGCTGAGGAGGAAGCGCCAGGAAGGAACCCAAGGAGATGCCCCCTTTCCCACCTCTGATGAGAAGCGACTGGGGGAATGTGTGGCTCAGTGGAAAGAGCCCGGGCTTGGGAGTCAGAGGTCACGGGTTCTAATCCCGGCTCCGCCATGTCTGCTGTGTGACCTTGGGCAAGTCATTTCACTTCTCTGAGCCTCAGTGACCTCATCTGGAAAATGGGGATGAAGACTGTGAGCCCCCCGTGGGACAGCCCGATCACCTTGTAACCTCCCCAGCGCATAGAACAGTGCTTTGCACATAGTAAGTGCTTAATAAATGCTATCATCATCATCACCTTGTATTCCCCCGGCACTTAGAACAGTGCTTTGCACATAGTAAGTGCTTAATAAATGCTATCAATCAATCAATCGTATTTATTGAGCGCTTACTGTGTGCAGAGCACTGTACTAAGCACTTAGGAAGTCCAAGTTGGCAACATATAGAGACGGTCCCTACGCAACAGTGGGCTCACAGTCTAGAAGGGGGAGACAGAGAACAAAACCAAACAAATTAACAAAATAAAATAGAATAGATATGTACAAGTAAAATAAATATCTATCTTCATCATCATCACCTTGTGTTCCCTCCAGCACTTAGAACAGTGCTTTGCACATAGTAAGTGCTTAATAAATGCTATCATCATCATCACCTTGTATTCCCCTCAGCACTTAGAAGTGCTTTGCACATAGTAAGTGCTTAATAAATGCTATCATCATCATCACCTTGTACTCCCCTCAGCACTTAGAAGTGCTTTGCACATAGTAAGTGCTTAATAAATGCTATCATCATCATCACCTTGTATTCCCCCCAGCACTTAGAACAGTGCTTTGCACATAGTAAGTGCTAATACATGCTATCACATCATCACCTTGTATTCCCCCCAGCACTAAGAACAGTGCTTTGCACATAGTAAGTGCTTAATAAATGCTATCACCTTGTATTCTCCCAGCACTTAGAACAGTGCTTTGCACATAGTAAGTGCTTAATAAATGCTATCATCACCTTGTATTCCCCCCAGCACTTAGAACAGTGCTGTGCACATAGTAAGTGCTTAATAAATGCTATCATCATCACCTTGTATTTCCCCCAGCACTTAGAACAGTGCTTTGCACATAGCAAGTGCTTAATAAATGCTATCATCACCACCTTGTATTCCCCCCAGCACGTAGAACAGTGCTTTGCACATAGCAAGTGCTTAATAAATGCTATCATCACCACCTTGTATTCCCCCCAGCACTTAGAACAGTGCTCTGCACATAGCAAGTGCTTAATAAATGCTATCATCATCACCTTGTATTCCCCCAGCACTTAGAACAGTGCTTTGCACATAGCAAGCGCTTAATAAATGCTATCATCACCTTGTATTCCCCCCAGCACTTAGAACAGTGCTTTGCACATAGCAAGCACTTAATAAATGCTATCATCACCACCTTGTATTCCCCCCAGCACTTAGAACAGTGCCTTGCACATAGTAAGTGCTTAATACGTGCTATCATCACCTTGTATTCCCCCCAGCACTTAGAACAGTGCTTTGCACATAGCAAGTGCTTATTAAACGCTATCATCATCACCTTGTATTCCCCCCAGCACTTAGAACAGTGCTTTGCACATAGCAAGTGCTTAATAAATGCTATCATCATCATCACCTTGTATTCCCCCCAGCACTTAGAACAGTGCCTTGCACATAGTAAGTGCGTAATAAATGCTATCATCATCATCACCTTGTATTCCCCCCCAGCACTTAGAACAGTAAGCGCTCAACAAATACCAGCGATATTATTATTATTTTCATTATCAGAGGGAGGCGGGAAGCGGGCACGGACCGACCTCTGGCAGCTCTGCTGTGGGTGGTCCCGCAGTCCCCATCGCCGGCGGCCCGGTCCAGGGCGTTCAGCTGTTCCTCCATGTCCAGAAGGGTGGTACACACCCGCTCCAGGATTTTGGCTGCCTGCCGGCCGGCCGGGCCTCAACGAGAGTGAAGTGGGGGCGGGAAAAAGGGGAAGAGTCATCGGGAGAAGGAGAGGTCCAGGCCGGTCTGGCTCTGGCTCTTCTCCCACCCCCCTGAGCTAAGCACGACGGGACCCCCCTTCTCCTAAGAAACACGGCGGTGGTCTTAAGCGCTTACTATGTGCCAAGCGCTAACTGCTAAGGTGAGAGGCCGGGGGCCCTTCCCTTTCCCCAGCGTCCGTTCTGACCGCGGCCTCAGACGAGAGAAGCAGCGTGGCTCAGTGGAAAGAGCCCGGGCTTTGGGGTCAGGGGTCATGGGTTCGAATCCCAGCTCTGCCAACTGTCAGCTGTGTGACTTTGAGCAAGTCACCTCTCTGGGCCTCAGTTCCCTCATCTATAAAATGGGGATGAAGACTGTGAGCCCCCCGTGGGACAACCTGATCTCCTTGTAATCTCCCCAGTGCTTTGCACATAAATGCCATCATTATCATTATTACTATCATCATCAAGCCCCCTCGTGGGGTTGTCAGGGCTCCGTGGTACCTTCCGAGGCGGCCGGCTCCTCGGCCCTGGGGCTCTCAGTGGGGGCCGCCCTGCTCCGCTGGCGTCCCGACACGGGGACCTTGGCCACGTTGGGCCAGGCGGCCGCGGTCGTGTCGGCATCTAGGAAGGAGCAACGTCAGGGTCGTCGAGGGGCAGGCCATGGTTGGAGCCATCATCTCCCACCTCACCTCATCATCAATCGTATTTATTATCAATCACCTGGCTACTTTCCTACAACCCAGCCCGCGGGCTTCGCTCCTCCGGTGCCAACTTCCTCACCGTAACAGAGTGACGAGGGTGATGTGGGCGACCCCTCGCCCACATCCCGCCTCTGGCCTGGAACGCCCTCCCTCCTCAAATCCGACAGACAACGGCTCTCTCCCCTTTCAGAGCCTTATTGAAGGCCCATCTCCTCCAAGAGGCCTTCCCTGCTAAGCCCTCCTTTCCTCTCCTCCCGCTCCCTTCTGCGTCACCCCGGCCTGCTCCCTTTAGAGCAGCAGCGTGGCTCGGTGGAAAAGGCGCGGGCTTGGGACTCGGAGGTCATGGGTTCTAATCCCACCTCTGCCGCCTAAGCAGCGTGGCTTAGTGGATAGGACATGGGGCTGGGAGTCGGGAGGACCTGGGTTCTAATTTGACTTGGGGCAAATCACTTCACTTCTCTGTGCCTCAGTTCCCTCATCTGGAAAATGGGGATTAATCAATCAATCAATCATATTTATTGAGCGCTTACTATGTGCAGAGCACTGTACTAAGCGCTTGGGAAGTACAAATTGGCAACATAAGATTAAGACTGTGAGCCCCACGTGGGACAACCTGATTACGTGCATCTCCCCCAGCGCTTGGAACAGTGCTTGGCACGTAGTAAGCGCTTAACAAATACCAAAATTGTTGAGAAGCAGCATGGCTCAGTGGAAAGAGCCCGGGCTTTGGAGTCAGAGGTCACGGGTTCAAATCCCGGCTCCACCAATTGTCAGCTGTGTGACTCTGGGCAAGTCACTTCACTTCTCTGGGCCTCAGTTACCTCATCTGTAAAATGGGGATTAAGACTGAGCCCCCCAAGGGACAACCTGATCACCTTGTAACCACCCCAGTGCTTAGAACAGTGCTTTGCACATAGTAAGCACTTAATAAATGCCATCATTATTATTATTCACTCCGCCTCCCCCAGCCCCACAGCTCTTACCTACATATCTGTCATTGATTTATTTGCATTAATATCCGTCTACCCCTCTAAAGTGAAGTCTGGGGACTGAGCGGCACGGCGGGCGCTCACCGATCAGCTTCAGGAGGGGGTCGTCCACCAGCAGGAGGGTGAGGGAGACCCCCGCCATCTCCAGGGCTGACATGAAGGTGCCCACCAAGGCGCGGGCGATCTTCACCCCTCGGGCCTCTGCATCACAAGAGCGGGAGGGACGTTTCGTGAGTTCCTCGTCCGCTGTGGGACCTCGGGCAAGTCACTTCACAAATGGGGAGGAAGACGGTCAGCCCCCCGTGGGACAACCTAACCATTCATTCATTCATTCAGTCGTATTTATTGAGTGCTTACTGTGTGCAGAGCACTGGACTAAGCGCTTGGGAGGTACAATCAATCAATCAATCAATCAATCGTATTTATTGAGTGCTTACTGTGGGCAGAGCACTTGACTAATTTTATTTTGTTAGTACGTTTGGTTTTGTTCTCTGTCTCCCCCTTTGAGACTGTGAGCCCAATGTTGGGTAGGGACTGTCTCTATATGTTGCCAATTTGTACTTCCCAAGCGCTTAGTACAGTGCTCTGCACATAGTAAGCGCTCAATAAATACGATTGATGATGATGATGATGATGACTAAGCGCTTGGGAAGTACACGTGGGCAACATATAGAGACGGTCCCTACCCAGCAGCGGGCTCACAGTCTAGAAGGGGGAGACAGACAACAAAACAAAACATGTTAACAAAATAAAATAAATAGAATAAATATGTACAAGTAAAACAGTAATAAATCTGTACAAACATATGTACATATATCCAGGTGCTCTGGGGAGGGGAAGGAGGTAAGGCGGAGGGATGGGGAAGGGGAGGAAAATTGGAAATCTGTAGTCGGCAGGATTCGAACCTGCGTGGGGAAACCCCAGTGGATTTCTAGTCCATCGCCTTAACCACTCGGCCACGACTACTACATTCATTCATTCATTCATTCAATCGTATTTCTTGAGCGCTTACTGTGTGCAGAGCACTGTACTAAGCGCTTGGGAAGTCCAAGTTGGCAACATATAGAGACAGTCCCTACCCAACGGTAGGCTCACAGTCTAAAAGGGGGAGACAGAGAACGAAACCAAACATACTAACAAAATAAAATAGAGTAGATATGTACAAGTAAAATAAATAGAGTAATAAATACGTACAAACATATACACATATATACAGGTCATCTGAGTTCTCTGGGTCTCGGTTGCCGCATCTGGAAAATAGGACTGTAAGCCCCATGTGGGATAGGGATGGTGTCTAAGCTGATTAACTTGTATCTACCCCAGTGCTTAGAGCGGTGCTTGGCCCATAGTAACCACTTAACAAGTACCATAATTATTATTACGCGCTATAATTATACTAAGCGCTTAGTACAGTGCTCTGCACACAGTAAGCGCTCAATAAATACGATTGATTGATTATTACGATTAGGTTTCTGATACGGGCCAACGCCGCACAGCAGCCCCTAGCAACGGGCGAGGCGGCTCTCACCTGCCAAGTTCTCCGATCCCCTTCCAGGTCATCCCCCGGGCCCGGAATGCCCTCCCTCTGCCCACCCGCCAAGCTAGCTCTCTTCTTCCCTTCAAGGCCCTGCTGAGAGCTCACCTCCTCCAGGAGGCCTTCCCAGACTGAGCCCCTTCCTTCCTCTCCCCCTCGTCCCCCTCTCCTTCCCCCCATCTTACCTCCTTCCCTTCCCCACAGCACCTGTATATATGTATATATGGTTGTACATATTTATTACTCTATTTATTTATTTATTTTACTTGTACATTTCTATCCTATTTATTTTATTTTGTTGGTATGTTTGGTTCTGTTCTCTGTCTCCCCCTTTTAGACTGTGAGCCCACTGTTGGGTAGGGACTGTCTCTATGTGTTGCCAATTTGTACTTCCCAAGCGCTCAGTACAGTGCTCTGCACATAGTAAGCGCTCAATAAATAGGATTGATTGATTGATTGATTGATGGGGACGGAGGGGGAAGCGGCCCCCTCGATTTCCGACTCACCCAGGCAGCGGACGGCGGAATCGGCCACGACGCCCAGCTCCAGGTAGGACAGGCCACCCAGGTTGTTCACCACCAACACCACAGAGGAGCCTGGCGGGGACGAAGACGATGCCGCCACGTTAGCAACCCCGAGGAAACTCTTGCTCGGCGGGTGGGAGGCCGGGGGGGCTGCAGCCCGGGGGACTCACCGGGCTCCACTGGGACACGGGAAGCGTTGGCGGGGCTGCTCATGTGATCGATCACCGTCTTCACGACCTCATCCGCCGTCGCCATCTGCGTGAGGGAGAATGGGACTGAACCGGCGGGGTCTCGGAAGAAACCTGCCTGCCCAGGTTACAGTTTAGACTTGTGAGCCCGCTGTTGGGTAGGGACTGTCTCTATATCATCATCATCAATCGTATTTATTGAGCGCTTACTGTGTGCAGAGCACTGGACTAAGCGCTTGGGAAGTACAGATCGGCAACATACAGAGACAGTCCCTACCCAACAGTGGGCTCCTCACAGTCTAAAAGGGGGAGACAGAGAACAAAACCAAACATGCTAACAAAATAAAATAAATAGATATGTACATAGTTATTACTCTATTTTATTTGTACATATCTATTCTATTTATTTTATTTTGTTAGTATGTTTGGTTTTGTTCTCTGTCTCCCCCTTTTAGACTGTGAGCCCACTGTGGGATAGGGACTGGCTCTAGATGTTGCCAATTTGTACTTCCCAAGCGCTTAGTACAGTGCTCTGCACATAGTAAGCGCTCAATAAGTACGATTGATTGATTGATTGATATGTACGAATAAAATGAATAATTAGAGTAATAAATATGTACAAACATATATACATATATACAGGTGCTGTAGGGAAGGGAAGGAGGTAAGATGGGGGGATGGAGGGGGGGACGAGGGGGAGAGGAAGGAAGGAATATGGAATATGTTGCCAATTTGTACTTCCCAAGCGCTTAGTACAGTGCTCTGCACATAGTAAGCGCTCAATAAATACGACTGATGATGATGATGATGCCCAGGCCCTTGGGAGGAGAGCGAGTCCCGCCTACCTTTATCCTCTGCACCCCAGCCTCCCCGTGGATCCCTACGGAGAGAAGACGCACCAACATCAACAGCGGCCACGGCGATGGAGGGCTACATGATGATGATGGTGCTGATGGCATTTGTTAAGCGCTTACTATGTGCAAAGCACTGATCTAAGCGCTGGGGAGGATACAAGGTGATCAGGGTGCCCCACGTGAGGCTCACAGTAATCCCCATTTTCCAGATGGGGTAACTGAGGCCCAGAGAAGTGAAGTGACTTGCCCAAAGTCACACAGCTGACAATTGGCGGAGCTGGGATTTGAACCCATGACCTCGGACTCCCAAGCCCGTGCTCTTTCCATTGAGCCACGCTGCTTCTCACGTGGGCCCGGCCCTGCCGTTTCCCCTGGGCCGGGGACACGGAGTCCACCCGATGGATCGGCAGTCCCCAGAAGGGCGCCGCTCGGAGAGATCCACGTGGACAAACATCCCGGGGGCTAGATCCGTCCGCCGGACGGGGGGCGGATTCCGGTAATTGGGAAGCCAGGCTTACCCAGGCCCAACTCCATCTCCTCGGGGCCAAGCTGGAAGGTGGGCCTGGAGCCGGGCACGCTGCAGGAAGACAGGCTCACACCCAAGGTTCCTGGGAGGAGTAATCAATCAATCAATCAATCAATCAATCAATCGTATTTATTGAGCGCTTACTGTGTGCAGAGCACTGGACTAAGCGCTTAGTTCAATCGATGAATGAATCCCCTCCCTCCCTCATTCATTCATCCCCCCGCCTTACCTCCTTCCCCTCCCCACAGCACCTGTATATATGCTTGTACATACTTATCACTCTATAAATTTATTTATTTTACTTGTACGTATTTATTCTATTTATTTTATTTGGTTTATGTGTGTTGTCTGTCTCCCCCTTCTAGACCGTGAGCCCGCCGTTGGGTAGGGACCGTCTCTAGATGTTGCAAACTTGGACTTCCCACGCGCTTAGTCCAGTGCTCTGCACACAGTAAGCGCTCAATAAATACGACTGAATGAAAGTATTGATGGAGATCAATAGTGCTTGATACTAAGTGCTTGGGAGAGCATGATAGACAGAATTAGCGGATGCTTTCCCTGCCCATAACCAGTTTAATAATAATAATAATAATAATAATGATGGCATTTATTAAGCGCTTACTATGGGCAAAGCACTGTTCTAAGCACCGGGGGGCTACAAGGTGATCAGGTTGTCCCACGTGGGGCTCACAGTCTTCATCCTCATTTTACAGATGAGGGAACTGAGGCCCAGAGAAGTGAAGTGACTTGCCCAAAGTCACCCAGCTGACGATTGGAGGGGCCGGGATTTGAACCCATGACCTCTGACTCCAAAGCCCGGGCTCTTTCCACTGAGCCACGCTGCTTCTCTTGACTCTAGTTTAGAGTCTAGATAGGGAGACAGACGTTAATATGAGAGGAGAGGGGGCAGGAGAGCGTTAAAACCTCTCTAGTCCATGGCACTGAAGCCACCCAGACAAGCTCATCTGCAGTGTGTGACCTTGGGCAAGTCACTTCACGTCCCTGTGCCTGTTTCCTCGTCTGTAAAATGGGGATTAAGACGGTGAGCTCCATGTGGGACACGGACTGTGTCCAAACTGATTAGCTTGTATCGACTTGTATCTGCTTGCATAAGAAGCAGTGTGGCTCAGCGGAAAGAGCCCGGGCTTTGGAGTCAAAGGTCATGGGTTCAAATCCCAGCTCCGCTGCTTGTCAGCTGTGTGACTTTGGGCAAGTCGCTTCACTTCTTTGGGCCTCAGTTCCCTCATCTGTAAAATGGGGATTAAGACTGTGAGCCCCCCGTGGGACAACCTGATCATCTTGTAACCTCCCCTGCGCTTAGAACAGTGCTTTGCACATAGTAAGCGCTTAAGCAATGCCATTATTATTATTATCTACTTGTATCTGCTTGCATGAGAAGCAGCGTGGCTCAGTGGAAAGAGCAGGGGCTTGGGAGTCAAAGGTCATGGGTTCAGATCCCGGCTCTGCCAATTGTCAGCTGTGTGACTTTGGGCAAGTGCCTCAGTTACCTCATCTGTCAAAAGGGGATGAAGACAGCGAGCCCCCCATGGGACAACCTGATCACCTTGTAACTTCCCCAGCGCTTAGAACAGTGCTTTGCACATAGTAAGCGCTTAAAAAACACCCTTATTATTACCCCAGTGCTTAGAACAGTGCTTGACACACAGTAAGCACTTGACAAATACCATTATTATTATTATTAGATGTCTGGGTCCCTCGGTGGAATTACAGGTTCATTCATTCAATCATATTTATTGAGCGCTTACTGTGTGCACAGCACTGTACTAAGCGCTTGGGAAATACAAGTTGGCAACATATAGAGACAGTCCCTACCCAACAGCGGGCTCACAGTCTAGAACAGCAGAAGCTGTTTTCTGGGATCCTGGCCTTCTTAAGGCCGTCAGAGGATCTCAGCTTCCTTTCTTCAGGCAACGGGGCAACCGAGGCAGACCGGGACAGACTTTCTGGGGCCGCCATGGGTGAGAGCTTCCAAAAAGGAGCCGGACTCTCTCCAGGCTGAAACGCGCTTCCCACCCCGACCTCTGGCATCTGTCAGGGAGTCGTAGAAGATACCCAGGAGAGTCCGACCTAGCTAGAGCCCAGCTTGGGGGGTGGAGTGGGGATGTTCCCTCCCATTACGGGGCGATTCCCCCATTCACGAACCCCCGGACACTCACCCATGGCACTCGCGGCTGCCCTCGCTTGCCTTGCAATCTCTTCCAGCCCCACGCCGGCCTCGGCTAGAGCCCCGGCCACCTGCGGCGTCGTAACGATAATAATAATTGCGGTGTTGGTTAAGCGCTTACTATGCGCCAGGCTGGGGTAGCTACACGGTAATTGGGCCGGACACAGTCCCTGCCCCACGTAAGGCTCACGGTCTTAATCCCCATTTTCCAGACGAGGCCCCTGAGGTCCGGAGAAGTGAAAGTGACATGTGGGGGAGCCGGGATTCAACTCGGGTCCTCCTCCACCCAAGGGCACGCCTAGTCGGTTCCGCCTCGGTGGAGGCCGGGCGCGCCATCGCACGTCACCCCACGCCCCGCTCGGAGGGGACAGGCCACCCCGCATCTCCCTCTGTCCCCGCCGTTCGTCCATCACGGTGGGGCGAGGCGAACCGGCCCGGTGACTCGCAGCCCGAGGACGACGGAAACGTTGGACCCGAGCTTTGTGGGGGGACTAGTTGTGAAGAGCCCCCCCGGAAGCCCCCCGTCCGGCCGGGCCGGGAGGGAGGACTCACCTTGTGGATGAGCACTGTCCCGCACAGACCCCTCCGGCCCGCTTTCTTCTGGACGGCGAAGGCGCTGTCGTCCCCGACAACGACCATCTCCACGGCGATGCCTTCGGACCGGGCCTGCTCCAGGGCCAGCCCGAAGTTGAGCCGGTCTCCGGTGTAGTTCTTCACGATGAGGAGAGTCCCCGCTGCGGACGCCAAGCAAAATCAAGGGGCGTCCGCCCGCCGGGCTCTTCTCTCTCCGCCTCCCGCTCGCCGCCCTCTCCCCTACCCGTGCCGGCCTGGGCCACTGCCCGGATCGCCGCCAAGATGCTGCCCACGGCCGGGGAGGTGAACACGGCTCCAGCGACGACGCCGGTCAGCATCCCCTTCCCTACGAAGCCTGCGAAGAAGAGGAAGGGGCGTTCCGGGGTGGGATGGACGGGTGGCTTAAGCTCCGCTTCCACTCCAGCTTGGCTGATGGGAACCTCTCCTTGTCCGGCTGGGCCAGGAGTCCCGTCTCTTGTTCCCGGCTGGGCTGAAATCTGTTCTGACGGCGGGTCATCATCGTCAATCGTATTTATTGAGCGCTTACTGTGCGCAGAGCACTGGACTAAGCGCTTGGGAAGTACAAGTTGGCAACGTATAGAGAAAGTCCCTACCCAACAGTGGGCTCACAGTCTAAAAGGGTTGTGGAGAAGCCGGCTGCCCGGTGAGACCGCTCCTACTCCTGGGATCCCTGAGTGCCACTGTACTTCCCAGGCGCTTAGTGCAGTGCTCTGCACACAGTAAGCGCTCAATAAATATGATTGAATGAATGAATGTGGATGCGTAAGGAGAGAACTCTGAAGCCTGGTGGCGGGGGAAGTCACCTGCCCAACTTGCTGCTGCCCTCCTCCCCTCTCTGACCACTGTCTTTAACCTCTCGGTCTTCTCCAGGCCTTTAATGATGATGATGATGACGGCGTTTATTAAGCGCTTACTATGTGCAAAGCACTGTTCTAAGCGCTGGGGAGGTTACAAGGTGATCAGGTTGTTCCACGTGGGGCTCACAGTCTTCATCCCCATTTTACAGATGAGGGAACTGAGGCCCAGAGAAGTTAAGCGACTCGCCCGAAGCTGCACAGCTAAGTGGCGGAGCTGGGATTTGAACCCATGACCTCTGACTCCAAAGCCCGGGCTCTTTCCATCATCATCATCATCCATCGTATTTATTGAGCGCTTACTATGTGCAGAGCACTGTACTAAGCGCTTGGGAAGTACAAATTGGCAACATCTAGAGACAGTCCCTACCCAACAGTGGGCTCACAGTCTAAAAGGGGGAGACAGAGAACAAAACCAAACATACTAACAAAATAAAATAAATAGAATAGATATGTACAAGTAAAATAGAGTAATAAATATGTACAAACATATATACATATATACAGGTGCTGTGGGGAAGGGAAGGAGGTAAGATGGGGGGGATGGAGAGGGGGACGAGGGGGAGAGGAAGGAAGGGGCTGAGTGTGGGAAGGCCTCCTGGAGGAGGTGAGCTCTCAGCAGGGCCTTGAAGGGAGGAGGAGAGCTAGCTTGGCGGATGGGCAGAGGGAGGGCATTCCAGGCCCGGGGGTCGATGGCGGGACAGGTGAGAACGAGGTACGGTGAGGAGATTAGCGGCGGAGGAGTGGAGCTTTCCACTGAGCCAGTCAAATGTCCCCCATCCCTCCACCCTCCCACCCCCCTCCGGCTACGGCCCCATCTTCCTGCCACCGTTCATATCCAACTTGTACTTCCCAAGCGCTTAGTCCAGTGCTCTGCACCCAGTAAGCGCTCAATAAATACGATTGAATGAATGACTCATCCACCCCCTTCCACCCAGAAATAAATCATCCCCCTTTCTCCGGCCCTCCCTGAGGCCGCCCCCGGGGCCCCGAGCCCTTCACCTGCATGGGCGGGTTCGTGTCCCGACCCTCCTCCGGACAGCAGAGCCACGCGGCCCTTCAGACTCTCCAGGTCGGAGCGCAAGGCCACCCTGTGTCCGGGAAGGATCTGGAGGTCGGGATTACAGGCCACCAGCCCGGCCAGGGCATCATCAGCGCAGCCAAGCACCGAATTCACCAGCTTCTTGGAAGCCTGAAGGAAAGACCAGGAGAGGCAGTCGGTTCCAAGTCTTAATCGAATCCCATCTCCTCCAAGAGATTTCCTCTTCTCCCACTCCCTTCTGCATCCTTCTTTACGCTCGGATCCGCACCCTTCGTTTACCCCACAGCGCTTACGTCCACATCCATGGATTCACTCGTGGCTCGGTGGAAAGAGCCCGAGCTTGGGAGTCAGAGGTTATGGGTTCAAATCCTGGCTCCGCCACTTGTCAGCTGGGTGACTTTGGGCAAGTCACCGAGCTTCTCTGTGCTTCAGTGACCTCGCCTGTAAAATGGTGATTAAGGCTGGGAGCCCCACGTGGGACAACCCGATCACCTTGTATCCTCCCCAGCGCTTAGAACAGTGCTTTGCATATAGTAAGCGCTTAACAAATGCCATCATTATTATTATTAGCATTATTCATCCATTCAATAGTACTTAGTGAGGGCATACTGTGTGCAGAGCACTGGACTAAGCACTTGGAAAGCACCATTCATATTAATCAATCAATCAATCAATCAATCGTATTTATTGAGCGCTTACTGTGTGCAGAGCACTGTACTAAGCGCTTGGGAAGTACAAGTTGGCAACAAAACTTAATGTCTGTTTCCCCCTCCAGACTGTAAGTTCCTTGCAGGCAGGGAACGTCTGTCAATTCTATTATGGTGTACACTCCCAAGCGCTTAGAACAGTGCTCTGCACATTCATTCATTCACTCAATCGTATTTATTGAGCGCTTACTATGTGCAGAGCACTGGACTAAGCGCTTGGGAAGGACAAGTTGGCAACATATAGAGACGGTCCCTACCCAACAGTGGGCTCACAGTCTAGAAAGGGGAGACAGAGAACAAAACAAAACATATTAACAAAATAAAATAATTAGAATATGCACAAATAAAATAAATAAATATGATTGATTGGTTGATTGATTGGTCAAGGGGCCCCAAATCTGCCCAACTGAAGCATTTTCCTTGGGGGCATCGGTGGCCACGTGACCCTGTCTCCGTTGGCCTTAGCGGATAGAGCACGGGCCTGGGAATCGGATAGCGGATAGAGCACGGGCCTGGGAATCGGACGGACCTGGATTCTAATTCCCGCTCCACCACTTGTCTGCTGCGTACCTCACCTGTAAAATGGGGATGAAGACTGTGAGCCCTAACTCGAGTCCAACTTAATTACCTTGTATCTCCCCCAGCGCTTAGAACAGTACTTGACCCATAGTAAGTGCTTAACAAATACCAGCACCATCCTCATTATTATCATTATTTCAAAACTGTCACAATTTGGCTACCGGCTGGGGATGGCCCTGATGAGGGTCTATCTCGCCGACAACCTCTTGCCCACATCCTACCTCTGGCCTGGAATGCTTTTTCCCTCCTCATATCAACCCCAGCGCTTAGAACAGTGTTTCGCACAGAGTAAGAGCTTAACAAATACCATCATTATTATATCAGACCGATGATTGCTCTCCCCCACTTCAAAGCCTTACTGAAGATACATCTCCTCCAAGAAGCCTTCCCTGACTAAGCCCTCCTCTCTTCTTCTCCCACCCCCTTCTGCGTCACCTTGACTTGTTCCTTTCGTTCATTCTCCCTCCTGGCCCCCATTTTCCTCTCGTCCTCCCCATTGCCCTCCAGCCCTACCTCCTTCCCCTCCCCACAGCATCTGTATATATTTGTACAGATTTTTTACTTGTATATATTTACTATTATTCTATTTATTTTGTTAATGATGTGCATATAGCTTTAATTCTATTTGTTCTGGCGGTTTTGACACCTGTCTACATGTTTTATTTCGTGTCTGTCTCCCCCTTCTAGACTGTGAGCCTGTTGTTGGGTACGGACATATATACAGACATATATATATATATATATATGTGTGTGTATGTATATCTATATATATATTGACTCTCCTTGAGTGACACCATTCAGTCGTATTTATTGAGCACTTACTCTGTGCATGTATATATATATATATATGTATATATATATATATATATATATACGTATATATATATATATATACACATGTAATTTATTCACGTCTATTAATGTCTGTCTCCCCCCCAGACTGTGAGCCCACCGTGAGCAGAGAATGCATCTGCTGTACTCTCCCAAGCGCCTAGTACAGTGCTTTGCACAGAGTAAGTGCTCGATAAATACGACTGAATGGTCTCACTCAAAGAGAGTGAAGGGTGTCATCAGCTACGGAAAACGTGCAGTGACAGGCATAGAGAAGCAGCGTGGCTCAGTGGAAAGAGCCCGGGCTTTGGAGTCAGAGGTCATGGGTTCAAATCCTGGCTCTGCCAATTGTCAGCTGTGCGACTCTGGGCAAGTCACTTCACTTCTCTGGGCCTCAGTTCCCTCATCTGTAAAATGGGGATTAAGACTGTGAGGCCCCCCGTGGGACAACCTGATCACCCTGTAACCTCCCCAGCGCTTAGAACAGTGATTTGCACATAGTAAGCGCTTAATAAATGCTATTATTATTATTATTATTATCTCCCCCTCCCCTTGAATTGGCTGCTGGGAGGAAGCCCCCTAGCCAGGCAGAGAGAAAGGTCATTTGAGGAAGATAACTGGTTAATAATAATAATAATGGCATTTATTAAGCACTTACTATGTGCCAAGCACTCTTCTAAGCGCTGGGGAAGATACAAGGTGATTGGGTTGTCCCACGTGGGGCTCACGGTCTTCATCCCCATTTTCCAGATGAGGGAACTGAGGCACAGAGAAGTGACTTGCCCAAAGTCACCCAGCTGACAATTGGTGGAGCCGGGATTTGAACCCATGACCTCTGCCTCCCAAGCCTGGGCTCCTTCCATTGAGCCACCCCGCTTCTCTGTAGTAGCCAGTGGAATCCCAATGACTGCAGCTTTCTAAGCCCCGTTCAATCGCATTTATTGAGCGCTTACTGTGTGTGCACAGTGCCGTACTAAGCGCTCCGATCAATCAATCAATCAATCATACTGAGCGCTTACTGTGTGCACAGCACTGTACTAAGCACTTGGGAAGTACAAGTTGGCAACACACAGAGACGGTCCCTACCCAATAGCGGGCTCACAGTCTAGAAGGGGGAGACAGAACAAATCCAAACATATTAACAAAATAAAATAAATAGAATAGATATGTACAAGTAAAATAGAGTAATAAATATGTACAAACATATATACATATATGTACATATATACATATGCCGAAAGGGGAAATCGGGACCCATTCTTCCAGCCCGCTGCATCTCTTAGCTGCAGCGGGGAGACCGTCATGGGATTTGGCTGGGATTTCAACAGATTTCCAACAGCCACATTCTCCCCGGGTCAACCATATCATTCATTCATTCATTCAATCGTATTTATTGAATGCTTACTGTGTGCAGAGCACTGTACTAAGCGCTTGGGAAGTCCAAGTTGGCAACACATAGAGACGGTCCCTACCCAACAGCGGGCTCACAGTCTAGAAGGGGGAGACATCAAACATATTAACAAAATAAAATAAATAGAATAGATATGTACAAGTAAAATAGAGTAATAAATATGTACATAGATACATATATACACATATATACATATGTCTATACATGTATACACATGCATATATACATATGCCGAAAGGGGAAATCGGGACCCATTCTTCCAGCCCGCTGCATCTCTTAGCCGCAGCGGGGAGACTGTCGTGTTGCCTACTTGTACTTCCCAAGCGCTTAGCACAGTGCTCTGCACACAGTAAGCGCTCAATAAATACGATTGATGATGATGATGATGATGGGGTTTGGCTGGGATTTCAACAGATTTCCAACGGCCACATTCTCCCCGGGTCAACCACATCATTCATTCAATCGTATTTATTGAGCGCTTACTGTGTGCAGAGCACCATACTAAGCTCTTGGGTAGTACAAGTTGGCAACACATAGAGACGGTCCCTACCCAACAGTGGGCTCCCAGTCTAGAAGGTATCGAGGTGAGCCAACCCCCCAGAGTGCCGAGGAGGGCCAGATGGGACTCACCTCCATGGGGACGACGGCAGGAAGGCAGGATTCGCAAGGATTCCCCTCGGAGGAGTCCGGTCACGTAGCCGATCCGAGGCTGAAGACCCGGAGGCCGAATGGAGGGGACGGGGCCTTCCCGGCACGGGACAGTCCTCCTGAGAAGTACGGCCTGGTGAGGTTTTGGGATGGACGTGAGAAGAGGAGGCAGCAGAGGAGGGCTGAAGAGAGGAGCTAAATAATAATAATGATCCAATCAATCAATCAATCGTATTTACTGAGCGCTTACTGTGTGCAGAGCACTGATCCAAGCCTAAAACTCAGGGGCAGAGGCACAACTCTGCAGCCCGAATGCCTCTGTCTCTATCGGAGACTTTGCTCCGAGTCCAAACTCCCCATCCCCGGCTAGGGGGATTGGGAGGGGGGAAAGAGAGTTTGTCCAAGGTTCACGCGGGCTTTATCGAGTTATTCCCTGCAGGAAAATCAATCACGAGAGAGATACTTTTAGACTGTGAGCCCCCTTTTAGACTGTGAGCCCCCTTTTAGACTGTGAGCCCACTGTTGGGTAGGGACTGTCTCTATATGTTGCCAATTTGTACTTCCCAAGCGCTTAGTACAGTGCTCTGCACATAGTAAGCGCTCAATAAATACGATTGATGATGATGAGATACTTAGCAGACCAGCAGTCTAGATGATAATAATAATAATAATAATAATGGCATTTATTAAGCACTTACTATGTGCAAAGCACTGTTCTAAGTGCTAGGGAGGTTACAAGGTGATCAGGTTGTCCCTCGTGGGACTCACAGTCTTAATCCCCATTTTCCAGATGAGGGAACTGAGGCCCAGAGAAGTGAAGTGACTTGCCCAAAGTCACCCAGCTGACAACTGGCGGAGCCGGGATTTGAACCCCTGACCCCTGACTCCAAAGCCCAGGCTCTTTCCGCCGAGCCACGCTGCTTCTCAGATCCGGGCCCTGGAGCCGAGTGAGTCCATGGGACCGGACAAACATTCCCAAACATTCCCAAATGTTTTAGACTGTGAGCCCACTGTTTTAGACTGTGAGCCCACTGTTGGGTAGGGACTGTCTCTATATGTTGCCAATTTGTACTTCCCAAGCGCTTAGTACAGTGCTCTGCACATAGTAAGTGCTCAATAAATACGATTGATTGATTGATTGATTGATTGCCAAATCGTCTTCTTAACAGTGGACATTCAGAGAGACTATACCGTCCCGTCCCCTCCCAGCTCCTGTCTTCCTATTGTCCGTCGCTCTGCCCATCAGCGCCCGGCCATCGGTGTCTCGCCCCGCTTTGTACCACCCTCACAAGTCATGGGTCAACGGCCCCCGTCCCACACGGGGCTCACGGTCTCAATCCCCATTTTACAGATGAAGGAACTGAGGCCCAGTGAAGTGACTTACCCAAGGTCACACAGCAGACAAGTGGCACCAGGCCGGTGCTGTAGCCGCGGCCACGGTAGTTCCCCTGACACGACTGATCCAGCCAGAGAAGCAGCGTGGCCTAGTACAGTGCTCTGCACGCAGTAAGCGCTCAATAAATACGATTGGATGAATGAATAGAGCACGGGCCTGGAAATCAGAAGGATGACAGTGCTTTGCACATAGTAAGCGCTTAAGAAATACCATCATTATTATCTCCAACTGCGTTTCACTGGTCAGGTTTTTGGGCTCTTGTGCCCATCTCTGCTTTGACCAGAGTGCGTGCGCAGAGGTGCTGTCTTTTCCTGTTGAGCAAGATGACCAAAAGGGGTCACTGAGGCAAGAAGCAGGGTGGCTCAGTGGAAAGAGCCCGGGCTTTGGAGTCGGAGGTCGTGGGTTCAAATCCCGGCTCTGCCACTTGTCAGCTGGGTGACTTTGGGCAAGTCACTTCACTTCTCTGGGCCTCAGTTACAAAGTGGGGATGAAGACTGTGGGCCCCCTGTGGGACAACCCGATCACCTTGTAACCTCCCCAGCGCTTAGAACAGTGCTTTGCACATAGTAAGCGCTTAATAAATGCCATTATTATTATTGTTATTCTCTGGGCCTCTGTTACCTCATCTGTAAAATGGGCATGAAGACTGTGAGCCCCCTGTGGGACAACCTGATCACCTTGTAACCTCCCCAGCGCTTAGAACAATGCTTTGCACTAAGTAAGCGCTTAATAAATGGCATTATTATTATACTCTGGGCCTCTGTTACCTCATCTGTAAAATGGGGATGAAGACTGTGAGCCCCTTGTGGGACAACCTGATCACCTTGTAAACTCCCCAGCGCTTAGAACAGTGCTTTGCACATAGTGAGCGCTTAAAAAACGCCATTATTATTATTATTATTCTCTGGGCCTCTGTTACCTCATCTGTAAAATGGGCATGAAGACTGTGAGCCCCCTGTGGGACCACCTGATCACCTTGTAACCTCCCCAGCGCTTAGAACAGTGCTTTGCACATAGTGAGCGCTTAAAAAACGCCATTATTATTATTATTATTCTCTGGGCCTCTGTTCCCTCATCTGTAAAATGGGGATGAAGACTGTGAGCCCCCTGTGGGACAACCTGATCACCTTGTAAACTCCCCAGCGCTTAGAACAGTGCTTTGAACATAGTGAGCGCTTAATAAATGCCATTATTATTATTATTATTCTCTGGGCCTCTGTGCCCTCATCTGTAAAATGGGGATGAAGACTGTGAGCCCCCTGTGGGACAGCCTGATTACCCTGTAACCTCCCCAGCGCTTAGAACAGTGCCTTGCACATAGTAAGCGCTTAATAAATGCCATCATTATTATTACAAGTTGGAAACATCTACAGACGGTCCCTACCCAACAACGGGCTCACAGCCTAGAAGGGGAAGACAGACAACAAAACAAAACATATTAACAAAATAAATGAGACAGAATAGCCAATATGTCCAAGGAAAATAAACAGAGTAATAAATCTGTACAAACATATATAGAGGTGCTGGGCGGGCCGGGTGTCTGTCCATCCGGGTCCCTGGCGCGGGGCGGAGCCAATCGCCTGGCGCGCCTCCTGCCGGCGGCCAATGGGAGGGCTGGGTGTCTTTCCATCCGGGTCCCTGGCGCGGGGCGGAGCCAATCGCCTGGCGCGCCTCCTGCCGGCGGCCAATGGGAGGGCCGGGTGTCTTTCCATCCGGGTCTCTGGGGCGGGGCGGAGCCAATCGCCTGGCGCCCCTCCCGCCGGGGGCCAATGGGAGGGCTGGGTGTCTTTCCATCCGGGGCCTTGGGGAGGGACGGGGCCAACGGCCTGGCGCACTTCTCGGCGGCGGTGGCCAGTTTCTTTCTTTCCTTCTTTTTTTTTTTTCCTTTCTTTCTCTTCCGTCCCCTACATTCCCCGGAAACCGCCCTCTCAAAGGTCACCAATGACCTCCTGCTAGCCAAAGCCAACGGCTCCTACTCTGTCCTAATCCTCCTCGACCTCTCAGCTGCCTTTGACACTGTGGACCACCCCCTTCTCCTCAACACGTTATCTGACCTTGGCTTCACAGACTCCGTCCTCTCCTGGTTCTCCTCTTACCTCTCCGGTCGTTCTTTCTCAGTCTCTTTTGCGGGCTCCTCCTCCCCCTCCCATCCCCTCACTGTGGGGGCTCCCCAAGGTTCAGTGCTTGGTCCCCTTCTGTTCTCGATCTACACTCACTCCCTGGGTGACCTCATTCGCTCCCACGGCTTCAACTATCATCTCTACGCTGATGACACCCAGATCTCCATCTCTGCCCCTGCTCTCTCCCCCTCCCTCCAGGCTCGCATCTCCTCCTGCCTTCAGGACATCTCCATCTGGATGTCCGCCCGCCACCTAAAGCTCAACATGTCGAAGACTGAGCTCCTTGTCTTCCCTCCCAAACCTTGTCCTCTCCCTGACTTTCCCATCTCTGTTGACGGCACTACCATCCTTCCCGTCTCCCAAGCCCGCAACCTTGGTGTCATCCTCGACTCCGCTCTCTCATTCACCCCTCACATCCAAGCCGTCACCAAAACCTGCCGGTCTCAGCTCCGCAACATTGCCAAGATCCGCCCTTTCCTCTCCATCCCAACCGCTACCCTGCTCGGTCAAGCTCTCATCCTATCCCGTCTGGACTACTGCATCAGCCTTCTCTCTGATCTCCCATCCTCCTGTCTCTCTCCACTTCAATCCATACTTCATGCTGCTGCCCGGATTATCATTGTCCAGAAACGCTCTGGGCATGTTACTCCCCTCAAAAATCTCCAGTGGCTACCAATCAATCTGCACGTCAGGCAGAAACTCCTCACCCTGGGCTTCAAGGCTGTCCATCCCCTCGCCCCCTCCTACCTCCCCTCCCTTCTCTCCTTCTCCAGCCCAGCCCGCAACCTCCGCTCCTCCACCGCTAATCTCCTCACCGTACCTCGTTCTTGCCTGTCCCGCCGTCGACCCCCGGCCCACGTCATCCCCCGGGCCTGGAATGCCCTCCCTCTGACCCTCCGCCAAGCTAGCTCTCTTCCTCCCTTCAAGGCCCTACTGAGAGCTCACCTCCTCCAGGAGGCCTTCCCAGGCTGAGCCCCTTCCTTCCTCTCCCCCTCGTCCCCCTCTCCATCCCCCCATCTTACCTCCTTCCCTTCCCACAGCACCTGTATATATGTATATATGTTTGTACATATTTATTTATTTATTTTACTTGTACATATCTATTCTATTTATTTTATTTTGTTAGTATGTTTTGGTTTTGTTCTCTGTGTCCCCCTTTTAGACTGTGAGCTCACTGTTGGGTAGGGACTGTTTCTATATGTTGCCAACTTGTACTTCCCAAGCGCTTAGGACAGTGCTCTGCACACAGCAAGCGCTCAATAAATACGATTGATGATGGGCAGTGTCTGTCCATCCGGGTCCCTGGAGGAGGGCGGAGCCAACGGTTTGGCGCCCCTCCGGGCGGCGGCCAATGAGCGGGCCGGGTGTCTTTGCATCCGGGTCCTCGGAGGGCTTGGCGCCCCTCCCGGCGGCGGCCGCCAGTGGGCGGGCTGAGTCTCTCTCATCCGGGTCCTGGGGGGGCGGAGCCAATCGCCTGGCGCCCTTCCCAGTGGCCGCCAAAGTGTCTCTCTCCCCCCCACCCCCAGCCACATCCGGGTCCTTGGGGAGGGGCGGGGCCAACCCCTTGGCTCCCCTCCCGGCGGCGGCCAATGGGCGGGCCGGGTGTCTGTCCATCCGGGTCCTCGGGGCGCTTGGCGGCCAATGGGCGGGCAAGGTATCTGTGCATCCGGGTCTTTGGGGCGGGGCGGAGCCAATCGGCAAGCGCTCCTCCCGCGGCGGCCAATGGGCGGGCCGAATGTCTGTCCATCCGGGTCCTTGGGGCGCTTGGCGCCCGCCCTCTGTGAATCCGGGTCTTTGGGGCGGGGCGGAGCCAATCGGCAAGCGCTCCTCCCGCGGCGGCCAATGGGCGGGCCGGGTGTCTGTCCATCCGGGTCCTTGGGGCGCTTGGCGCCCGCCCTCTGTGAATCCGGGTCTTTGGGGCGGGGCGGAGCCAATCGGCAAGCGCCCCTCCCGCCGCGGCCAATGGGCGGGCCGGGTGCCTGTCCATCCGGGTCCTTGGGGGCGGGGCGGAGCCAATCGTCAGGCGCCCAATGGGCGTGCGGCGCCTGTGTGTGCATCCGGCTCCATCCGGGTCCCCGGGGTTGGCGTCGGTCCCGTGATGCCCCGCGGCGCGTGTGGGAGTTGAGGGCGGCCTCCTCCTCCTCTTTCTCCTCAGCGTCCTCCTTCTCCTCGTCGTCGTCGTCCTCGTCGTCCTCCTCACCGTCGTCCCCGTCCCCCCGCCCCCGGCGGGACCGAGCGGCCTGGCCATGTCCTACAACTACGTGGTGACGGCGCAGAAGCCCACCGCCGTCAACAGCTGCGTCACCGGTGGGTCCCCCCCGGCCGGGACGCGCGACAGTCACCGCCTCACTCACTCACTCAGCCTGTCAGCCATTCCGTCCTATTTACTGAGCGCCAACCGCTCCAGTCAGCCCGTCACTCATTCAGTCATTCCATCCTATTTATTGAACGCTAACCGCTTCAGTCAGTCAGGCATTCAGTCATTCCATCCTATTTACTGAGCGCTCCCTGTGCGCACGGCCCTGCGATAACCGCTTCAGTCAGTCATTCCAACCTATTTACTGAGCGCTCCCTGTGTGCGCGGCCCTGCGCCAACCCCTTCAGTCAGCCATTCATTCCAACCTATTTACTGAACGCCTCTCCTGCGTGCACGGCGCTGCGATAACTGCTTCGGTCAGTCAGTCATTCCATCCTATTTACTGAGCGCTCCCTGTGCGCACGGCCCTGCGATAACCGCTTCAGTCAGTCATGCCATCCTATTTACTGAGCGCTCCCTGTGTGCGCGGCCCTGCGCTAACCCCTTCAGTCAGCCATTCATTCCAACCTATTTACTGAGCGCCTTTCTTGTGTGCACGGCGCTGCGATAACCGCTTTAGTCAGTCATTCTAACCTATTTACTGAGCGCTCCCTGTGTGCACGGCGCTGCGTCAACCGCTTCAGTCAGTCCGCCATTCAGTCATGCCCTCCTATTTACTGAGCGCCTTTGCTGTGCGCACAGCACTGCGCTAACCGCTTCAGTCAGCCATTCATTCCAACCTATTTACTGAACGCCTTTCCTGTGTGCACGGCGCTGCAATAACCGCTTCAGTCAGTCAGTCATTCCATCCTATTTACTGAGCGCTCCCTGTGTGCACGGCCCTGCGCCAACCGCTTCAGTCAGCCATTCTTTCCAACCTATTTACTGAACGCCTTTCCTCTGTGCACGGCGCTGCGATAACCGCTTCAGTCCTTCAGTCATTCCATCCTATTTACTGAGCGCCTTTACTGTGTGTACGGCCCTGCGCCAACCGCTTCAGTCAGCCATTCATTCCAACCTATTTACTGAACGCCTTTACTGTGTGCACAGCGCTGCAATAACCGCTTCAGTCAGTCATTCCATCCTATTTACTGAGCGCTCCCTGTGTGCACGGCCCTGCGCCAACCGCTTCAGTCAGCCATTCTTTCCAACCTATTTACTGAACGCCTTTCCTCTGTGCACGGCGCTGCGATAACCGCTTCAGTCCTTCAGTCATTCCATCCTATTTACTGAGCGCCTTTACTGTGTGTACGGCCCTGCGCCAACCGCTTCAGTCAGCCATTCATTCCAACCTATTTACTGAACGCCTTCACTGTGTGCACGGCGCTGCAATAACCGCTTCAGTCAGTCATTCCATCCTATTTACTGAGCGCTCCCTGTGTGCACGGCCCTGCGCCAACCGCTTCAGTCAGCCATGCAGTCCAACCTACTTATTGAGCGCTTACTGTGTGCGCGGCGCTGCGCTAACCGCTTGTCAGTCAGTCCGCCATTCAGTCATTCCGTCCTATTTACTGAGCGCCTTTACTGTGTGCGCGGCCCTGCGCTAACCGCTTCAGTCAGTCAGCCCGTCCGTCAGTGGTTCCATCCTATTTACTGAGCGCTTTCACTATGTGCACGGCCCTGCGCTAACCGCTTCAGTTCATCAGTCCTTCAGGCATTCCATCCTATTTACTGAGCGCTCACTGTGTGCACGGCGCTGCGCTAACCGCTTCAGTCAGTCCGCCGTTCAGTCATGTCGTCCTATTTACTGAGCGCTCCCTGTGTGCGCGGCCCTGCGCCAACCGCTTCAGTCAGCCATTCATTCCAACCTACTTACTGAACGCCTTTACTGTGTGCACGGCGCTGCGCTAACCGCTTCAGTCCGCCATTCAGTCATGCCACCCTATTTACTGAGCGCTCACTGTGTGCACAGCACCTCGCTAACCCCTTCAGTCAGCCATTCCTTCCAACCTATTTACTGAACGCCTTCACTGTGTGCACGGTGCTGCGATAACCGCTTCAGTCAGTCAGTCATTCCATCCTATTTACTGAACGCCTTTACCGTGTGCACGGCCCTGCGCTAACCCCTTCAGTCAGCCATTCCTTCCAACCTATTTACTGAACGCCTTCCCTGTGTGCACGGCGCTGCGATAACCGCTTCAGTCAGTCATTCCATCCTATTTACTGAACGCCTTTACTGCGTGCAGGGCCCTGCGCTAACCCCTTCAGTCAGCCATTCCTTCCAACCTATTTACTGGACGCCTTCACTGTGTGCACGGCGCTGCGATAACCGCTTCAGTCAGTCAGTCATTCCATCCTATTTACTGAACGCCTTTACTGCGTGCAGGGCCCTGCGCCAACCCCTTCAGTCAGCCATTCCTTCCAACCTATTTACTGGACGCCTTCACTGTGTGCACGGCGCTGCGATAACCGCTTCAGTCAGTCATTCCATCCTATTTACTGAACGCCTTCACTGTGTGCACGGCGCTGCGATAACCGCTTCAGTCAGTCAGTCATTCCATCCTATTTACTGAACACCTTTACTGTGTGCACGGCCCTGCGCTAACCCCTTCAGTCAGCCATTCATTCCAACCTATTTACTGAACGCCTTTACTGCGTGCAGGGCCCTGCGCCAACCCCTTCAGTCAGCCAGGCATTCCAACCTATTTACTGAACGCCTTCACTGTGTGCACGGCGCTGCGATAACCGCTTCAGTCAGTCATTCCATCCTATTTACTGAGCGCCTTTACTGTGTGCACGGCCCTGCGCCAACCCCTTCAGTCAGCCATTCCTTCCAACCTATTTACTGGACGCCTTCACTGTGTGCACGGCGCTGCGATAACCGCTTCAGTCAGTCAGTCATTCCATCCTATTTACTGAACGCCTTTACTGTGTGCACGGCCCTGCGCTAACCCCTTCAGTCAGCCATTCATTCCAACCTATTTACTGAACGCCTTTACTGCGTGCAGGGCCCTGTGCCAACCCCTTCAGTCAGCCATTCCTTCCAACCTATTTACTGGACGCCTTCACTGTGTGCACGGCGCTGCGATAACCGCTTCAGTCAGTCAGTCATTCCATCCTATTTACTGAACGCCTTTACTGCGTGCAGGGCCCTGCGCTAACCCCTTCAGTCAGCCATTCATTCCAACCTATTTACTGAACGCCTTTCCTGGGTGCGCAGCGCTGCGCTAACCGCTTCAATCAGTCATTCCATCCTATTTACTGAGCGCCTTTACTGTGTGCACGGCCCTGCGATAACCGCTTCAGTCAGTCATTCCATCCTATTTACTGAACGCCTTTACTGCGTGCAGGGCCCTGCGCCAACCCCTTCAGTCAGCCATTCCTTCCAACCTATTTACTGAACGCCTTCACTGTGTGCACGGCGCTGCGATAACCGCTTCAGTCAGTCAGTCATTCCATCCTATTTACTGAACGCCTTTACTGTGTGCACGGCCCTGCGCTAACCCCTTCAGTCAGTCATTCATTCCAACCTATTTACTGAACGCCTTTACTGCGTGCAGGGCCCTGCGCCAACCCCTTCAGTCAGCCATTCCTTCCAACCTATTTACTGAACGCCTTCACTGTGTGCACGGCGCTGCGATAACCGCTTCAGTCAGTCAGTCATTCCATCCTATTTACTGAACGCCTTTACTGTGTGCACGGCCCTGCGCTAACCCCTTCAGTCAGCCATTCATTCCAACCTATTTACTGGACCCCTTCACTGGGTGCACGGCGCTGCGATAACCGCTTCAGTCAGTCATTCCATCCTATTTACTGAGCGCCTTTACTGCGTGCAGGGCCCTGCGCCAACCCCTTCAGTCAGCCATTCCTTCCAACCTATTTACTGGACGCCTTCACTGTGTGCACGGCGCTGCGATAACCGCTTCAGTCAGTCAGTCATTCCATCCTATTTACTGAACGCCTTTACTGCGTGCAGGGCCCTGCGCTAACCCCTTCAGTCAGCCATTCATTCCAACCTATTTGCTGAACGCCTTTCCTGCGTGCACGGGCACTGCGCTAACCGCTTCAGTCAGCCAGGCATTCCAACCTATTTATTGAGCGCTTACTGTGTGCACGGCACCGCGCTAACCGCTTCAGACAGTCCGCCGTTCAGTCATGCCCTCCTATTTACCGAGCGCCTTTGCTGTGCGCACAGCACTGCGCTAACCGCTTCAGTCAGCCATTCATTCCAACCTATTTACTGAGTGCTTACTGTGTGCACGGCGCTGCACTAACCGCTTCAGTCAGTCAGCCCGTCAGTCAGTCATTCCATCCTATTTACTGAGCGCTTTCACTGTGTGCGTGGCCCTGCGATAACCGCTTCAGTCAGTCAGCCATGCCATCCTATTTACTGAGTGCTCTCTGTGCGCACGGCGCTGTGCCAACCGCTCCAGTCAGCCCGTCATCCTAACCTATTTATTGAGCACTTACTGTGTGCACGTCGCTGCGCTAACTGCTTCAGTTAGTCCGCTATTCAGTCATGCCCTCCTATTTACTGAGCGCCTTTACTGTGTGCGCGGCCCTGCGCTAACCGCTTCAGTCAACCAGCCCGTCCGTCAGTCATTCCATCCTATTTACTGAGCGCTTTCACTATGTGCACGGCGCTGCACTAACCGCTTCAGTCCATCAGTCATTCAGTCATTCCATCCTATTTACTGAGCGCCTTTACTGTGTGCACGGCCCTGCGCTAACTGCTTCAGTCAGTCAGCCCGTCCGTCAGTCATTCCATCCTATTTACTAAGCGCTTTCACTATGTGCACGGCGCTGCGCTAACTGCTTCAGTCCACTCATTCAGTCATTCCATCCTATTTACTGAGCGCTTTTACTGTGTGCACGGCCCTGCACTAACCGCTTCAGTCAGTCAGCCCGTCCGTCAGTCGTTCCATCCTATTTACTGAACGCTTTCACTATGTGCACGGCCCTACACTAACCGCTTCAGTCCATCAGTCATTCAGTTATTCCATCCTATTTACTGAACGCTCCCTGTGTGCACGGCACTGTGCTAACCGCTTCGGTCAGCCCGTCAGTCAGTCATTCCATCCTATTTACTGAGCGCTTTCACTGTGTGCACGGTGCTGCACTAACCGCTTCAGTCAGTCAGTCCGCCATTCAGTCATGCCATCCTATTTACTGAGCGCCTTTACTGTGTGCACGGCCCTGCGCTAACCGCTTCAGTCAGTCAGCCCGTCCGTCAGTCGTTCCATCCTATTTACTGAGCGCTTTCACTATGTGCACGGCCCTGCGCTAACCGCTTCAGTCCACCAGTCATTCAGTCATTCCATCCTATTTACTGAGCGCTTTCACTGTGTGCACTGCGCTGCGCTACCCGCTTCAGTCAGTCCTTCAGTCATTCCATCCTATTTACTGAGCGCTCACTGTGTGCACGGCCCTGCGCTAACCGCTTCAGTGAGTCAGTCATTCCATCCTATTTACTGAGCACTCACTGTGTGCACGGCAATGCGCTAACCGCTTCAGCCAGTCAGGCAGTCATGCAGTCGTATTTATTGAGCGCTTATTGTGTGCACAGCAGTGGACTAAGCGCTTCAGTCAGTCGTCAGCCGTTCATTCATTCCATCGTATTTACTGAGCGCTTACCGTGTGCACAGCACTGGACTAACCGCTTAAGGCAGTCAGCCGTTCATTCATTCCATCCTATTTATTGAGCGCCTACTGTGTGCACAGCACTGGACTAAGCGCTTAAGTCAATCAGCCATTCATTCATTCCATCCTATTTACTGAGCGCTTACCGTGTGCACAGCACTGGACTAACCGCTTAAGGCAGTCAGCCGTTCATTCATTCCATCCTGTTTATTGAGCGCCTACTGTGTGCACAGCACTGGACTAAGCGCTTAAGGCAGTCAGCCATTCATTCATTCCATCCTATTTACTGAGCACTTACTATGTGCACAGCACTGAACTAAGTGCTTAAGTCATTTATTCACTTATCCCTTCCACCGTAGTGAGCGCCTACTGTGTGTACAGCACTGGGCTAAGCGCTTAAGTCAGGCAGTCAGTCATTCCATCGTATTTAATGAGCAACTACTGTGTGCACAGCACTGGACTTAACGCTTAAGTCAGTCATTCATTCCATCGTATTTATTGAGCGCTTACTGTGTGCACAGCACTGGACTAAGCGCTTAAGTCATTCATTCATTCTATTGTATTTATTGAGCGCTTACTGTGTGCACAGCACTGGACTAACCACTTAAGTCAGTCGGTCATACCATCATATTTATTGAGCACTTACTGTGTGCACAGCACTGGACTAACCACTTAAGTCAGTCAGTTGGTCATACCATCATATTTATTGAGCTCTTTCTGTGTGCACAACACTTTACTAAGCACTTAAGTCAGTCAGTCATTCATTCCATCGTATGTAGCGAGCGCTTACTGTGTGCACAGCACTGAACTAAGCAATTGTCAGCCATTCATTCATTCATTCCATCCTATTTATTGAGCGCTTACTGTGTGCAGAGCACTGGACTAAGCGCTTAGGTCAGTCATTCATTCCATCATATTTATTGAGCACTTGTATATGTATATATGTATACATGTATACATATGTATATATGTTTGTACATATTTATTACTCTATTTTACTTGTACATAGCTTTTCTATTTATTTTATTTTGTTAGTATGTTTGGTTTTGTTCTCTGTCTCCCCCTTCTAGACTGTGAGCCCACTGTAGGGTAGGGACCGTCTCTAGATGTTGCCAACTTGGACTTCCCAAGCGCTTAGCACATTGCTCGGCACACAGTAAGTGCTCAATAAATACGATTGATTGATTGATAAATCTCTGAAAATATATGCAAGTGCTGTGGGGAGGGGAAGGAGGTAGGGTGGGGGGAGATGGGGAGGAGGAGAGGAAAGGGAGGGCTCAGTGTGGGAAGGCCTCCTGGAGGAGGTGAGCTCTCAGTAGGGCTTTGAAGGGAGGAAGAGAGCTAGCTTGGCGGGTGGGCGGAGGGAGGGCATTCCGGGCCAGGGGAGGACGTCGGCCAGGGGTCATTTCATCGTATTTATTGAACGCTTACTGTGTGCAGAGCACTGTACTAAGCGCTTGGGAAGTACAAGTTGGCAACATATAGAGACGGTCCCTATCCAACAAACGGGCTCTCAGTCTAGAAGGAGGAGAAAGAGGACAAAACAAAACATTTGAACAGCTGTCAAGTTGTCAGAGCAAATAGAATTAAAGCTCAATCCACATCATTAACACAATAGAATAGTAAATATGTACAAGTAAACCCAAATCTCACCCTATTTACTCACAGGCAATTGTTATAAACTTAAAAAAGAAAAACTAAGACCGTATATTCCCATCACCGTTATTTGGGCCCTGTTCTTACATCTTTGCAATCTTCTTTTGTGCAACTGGTCTCGACGCGGGTGTCGAACCGCCTAACGGTCCCATCTTCGCCGCAGGAGAGAAAAGCGTAGGGATCATTTGGAGCGGTCGTGATCTCATAGTTAGTTCTCATAGGGTCGACGGCGGGACAGGCGAGAACGAGGCCTAACGGTGAGGATTTTAGCGGCAGAGGAGCGGAGGGTGCGGGCCGGGCTGGAGAAGGACAGAAGGGAGGGGAGGGAGGAGGGGGCGAGGGCATGGACAGCCTGGAAGCCCAGGGGGAGGAGTCCATACCATCCTCCCTTCCCACCCCGCCACGACGAGGCGGGACAGGGCGGGAACTGCCCCGGGGCAGCCCGGGAATTCAGTCAGTAATAATAATTATAATCGTAATAGTATTTGGTAACCGCTTACTATGTGCCAAGCACTGTTAGGATATTCATTAAGCACTAATGATGGCATTTGTTAAGCGCTTGCTATATGCAAAGCGCCGTTCTAAACGCTGGGGAAGATACAAGGTGATCAGGTTGTCATCATCATCAATCGTATTTATTGAGCGCTTACTATGTGCAGAGCACTGTACTAAGCGCTTGGGAAGTACAAGTTGGCAACATATAGAGACAGTCCCTACCCAACAGTGGGCTCACAGTCTAAAAGGGGAAGACAGAGAACAAAACCAAACATACTAACAAAATAAAACAAATAGAATAGATATGTACAAGTAAAATAAATAAATAAATAGAGTAATAAATATGTGCAAACATATATACATATATACAGGTGCTGTGGGGAAGGGAAGGAGGTAAGAAGGGGGGGATGGAGAGGGGGACGAGGGGGAGAGGAAGGAAGGGGCTTAGTCTGGGAAGGCCTCCTGGAGGAGGTGAGCGCTCAGTAGGGCCTTGAAGGGAGGAAGAGAGCTAGCTTGGCGGATGGGCAGAGGGAGGGCATTCCAGGCCCCGGGGGATGACGTGGGCCGGGGGTCGATGGCGGGACAGGCGAGAGCGAGGTACGGTGAGGAGGTTAGCGGCGGAGGAGCAGAGGGTGCGGGCTGGGCTGGAGAAAGAGAGAAGGCAGGTGAGGTAGGAGAGGGCAAGGGGATGGATGGCCAGCCTTGAAGCCCAGGGTGAGGAGTGTCCCGCGAGGGGCTCCCAGTCTTCATCCCCCTTTTACAGGTGAGGGAACTGAGGCCCAGAGAAGTGAAGTGACTTGCCCAAAGTCGCCTAGCTGACAGGTGATGGAGCTAGGATTAGAACCCATGATCTCCGACTCCCAAGCCCGGGCTCTTTCCACTAAGCTACACTGGGGAAGAGAGGGCGTCAGGGTCCCCCGCACGTGAGAACCATTCATTCATTCAGTCGTCTTTATTGAGCACTTACTGTGTGCAGAGCACTGTAGTAAGCGCTTGGGAAGGTACAGTACAGCAATTGAGAGACAATTCCTGCCCATGATGAACTCACAGCATGGGTGGCGGGGGGAGAGACAGACATTAATGCAAATAAAGCATCAATATAAATACATAAAATGACGTATATGTGTGTGTGTGTATATATATATACATATATGTATATACATATGTGCTATGGGGTGGAGAGCAAAGGGAGCAAGTCAGGGAGATGCAGAAGCGAGGGAAAGATGAAGAAAAGTGGGGCTTAGTCTGGGAAGGCCTCTTGGAGGAGATGGTCCTCGGTTAGGCTTTTAAGTGGGGGAGAACCAGGGGAGGAGATCAATCAATCAATCAATCGTATTGAGCGCTTACTGTGTGCAGAGCACTGTACTAAGCGCTTGGGAAGTACAAGCTGGCAACATATAGAGACAGCCCCTACCCAACAGTGGGCTCACAGTCTAGAAGGGGGAGACAGAGAACAAAACCAAATGTACTAACAAAATAAAATAAATAGAATAGATAGGTACAAGTAAAATGCCGAAAGGTGCCAAACTTGGGTCTGGGGTCGTGAGGTTGGAGCAGGCTTGGAGAAGAGAAGCAAAATTTAGGGTTCGTTCCCCAAACAGGTAGCTATTCTGATAGTGGACTCTCCCAAGCGCTTAGTACAGTGCTCCGCGCACAGTAAGCATTCCATAAATACGATGGAATGAATAGCTCCCCTGGCCGTGTGTGGGATGGTTAACTTGGGGATTGTTGTGGAGTTATTGTTTATCAACTCTGAGAGCCAGCGATGTAATAATGATAATAATAACTATGGTATTTAAGTGCTTACCATGTGCCAGGCACCGTACTAAGCGCTGGGGTAGATGCAGGCAAATCAGGTTGGACACGTGGGGCTCACAGTCTCAATCCCCATTTTGCAGATGAGGTCGCTGGGGCACAGAGACGTAAACTGACTTACCCAAGGTCCCACAGCAGACAGGTGGCGGAGCCAGGATTAGAACCCACGACCTCCTGACTCCCTCGGCCTTGCTCCGTTCACTCCGCCCTGCTGCTTCTGCTGATGTACAAGACCTAAAAACAGAGCAAGCAATCAAGGGGATTTATTGAGTGCTTACTACGTGCAGATGAATTAAGCACTTGAGCGACTGCCACAGAGCTGGCAGTCACGCTCCCCGCATCTGAGGATTTTTCCGTCTACCGGGAGAAGCACAGAGGAAAATAAATTGCAGGCGGAGGGAGCAGCGGAGTATAAGAATATTTTCATAAATGCCATGGGGGTGGGGGGAGTGCTTAGATTGGGGGACCCCTCAGGGGACAGGGACTGTGTCTCATTTCTGCTCGCGTGTTCACTCCCACATTTAATATTTTGCTTGCACACAGTTGACGTTTAATACTTTCACCACTTCGTCTGTCCAATCAATCAATCAATCGTATTTATTGAGCGCTTACTATGTGCAGAGCAAGGGCTTAGAGGATACAGATCTGAGTGCCTAGGCGACCCCGAAGGCAGGACCCCTTCTATCAATCAGTCAATCAGTCGTATTTATTGAGCGCTTACTGTGTGCAGAGCACTGTACTAAGCGCTTGGGAAGTACAAGTTGGCAGTAGACTGTGAGACTTCTAGACCGTGAGCCCACTGTTGGGTAGGGACCGTCTCTATATGTTTCCAGCTTGTACTTCCCAAGCGCTTAGCCCAGTGCTCTGCACACAGTAAGCGCTCAATAAATACGATCGATGATGATGATGTTGCCAGCTTGTACTTCCCAAGCGCTTAGCCCAGTGCTCTGCACACAGTAAGCGCTCAATAAATACGATTGATGATGATGACATAGGATCGTAGTAGGGCTTTGATTTAAGTCTCTCCTCGTTGGGGCGAACGGTTGCGGTTAATGAGACCGTGATGTGGGTTGTGAACCTAAACCTATCCGACCTATATTGTGTCTACTTCAGTTCTTAGGGCAATGCTTGGCAATCAATCATGTGGAAAGAGCCCGGGCTTTGGAGATAGAGGTCATGGGTTCAAATCCCAGCTCCGCCAACTGTCAGCTGTGTGACTTCGGGCGAGTCACTTCTCTGGGCCTCAGTTACCTCATCTGGAAAATGGGGATTAAAGCTGTGAGCCTCCCTTGGGACAACCTGTTCACCTTGTAACCTCCCCAGTGCTTAGAGCAGTGCTTTGCACATAGTAAGCGCTTAACAAATGCCATCATTATTAATCATATTTATTGAGCGCTTACTGTATGCAGAGCACTGTACTAAACGCTTGGAAGAGTATACTGTAACAGAGTTGGGAGACCTGTTTCCTGCTCATAATGAGCTTAAAGTTTAGTAAGCACTTAATAAATGCCATAATTATTAATTACCATTATCCCAAACATCCATGGAGCCAAAGACCTGACGAGTGTGCTATTCTAGCAAGGATAAGCGCTTAGTACAGTGCTCTGCACACAGCGCTCAATAAATACGATTGAATGAATGAATGCGCACAGTAAATGCTCTATAAATACGATTGAACGAATGAATGAATAAGCCTAAACAGGAGGAAGATGAACTATTGATAATCAGTGGTATTTACGATTGATGATGATTGAGGATGATGCACACAGTAAGTGCTCAATAAATACGATTGAATGAATGAATGCACACAGTAAGGGCTCAATAAATACGATTGATTGAATGAATGAATGAATAAGCCTAAAACAGGAGGAAGATGAACTATTGATAATCAATGGTATTTATAGAGCGATTACTGTGCAGCACACTGTACTAAGCGCTTGGGAGAGTACAATACACAGAGGTTATTAGGTTGCTATCTACTTGAGGACAGTGACTTTTCCTTCCTTGGTAACCCTTCACCCTCTTCCTATCTTTAGCCCCAGGACAGTAGTCTGTATTTAGCGGGTGCTCAGTAGATTCCTTTGTCTTGAATGCCAGAAAGTGTGAAAGAGAAGACCGTAAAGAAGCCTTGAATTAGTGGACTTGGGTTCAACGGTTTACCTTCTGTCAGCAGAAGAGTCTGTAGTGAAAAGAATATTAGAAGGAAGGAGAGATTTTCTAGCACAGTCCGTATTAAAGTGACCTGTTCTCCACCCATGTCCACTTTTCACAGTCTCATTTCAGTGTCGCGTTGCTTGCTCAGTCGGCGCGAGAGCCATGCAGATATCTCGGGGGCTGGGGCATGTTCAAGGTGTTAGCAGTGGTGGGGGAAGAGAGGGAAAGGGAGAACTGGAGACTTGGACCAGTGGGCACACACCAGGGCACTGCCAGGTTGCAGGTTCCATCGCAGGCTGTCGTCGGGCATTTCTTTCAGGGCATTTCACTTCTGCCGAAGACCTGAACTTGCTGATTGCCAAAAACACCCGACTGGAGATCTACGTGGTGACGCCGGAGGGGCTGCGGCCCGTCAAGGAGGTGGGCATGTACGGCAAGATCGCCGTCATGGAACTCTTCCGTCCCAAGGTACGTGCCGCCAACTCGGCTCGCTGCGTGGTGTGGTCTTTGGTTGTGCTGAGGAGAAGCCCCCGGACTGAGCTCTGAATAGGCCAGATTTTTGGCGTCCGGCCCAGTCCCGTACAGACCTGTTGGGCGTCTAACTTTCAGGGTCTAACCCGACCCAACTCCTGACATTTAAAAAGATTTGCTGGCTGCCACTGTCGGTGTGGTTTTTCTGGGGAAGATGAACTCAAAACCCAGGAGAAATCTAGCCTCTTCCCGCTTAGCCCCTCGTAACCTCCCCAGCGCTTAGAACAGTGCTTTGCACATAGTAAGCGCTTAATAAATGCCATCATTATTATTATTATTATTAGCCAGGCAGCGGGAGGCGGGAGAAAGAAGGGGACAGGGTCTGTCTAAGTACAGTCTAATATGGCTCCGTAGGTTTGGGCCTCCTGAGCTCTCTGGGCCAGGTCCAGCAATGGCAAGACTAATCTGGGGCAACGTTTAATCGCAGGAAAAATGGTAGTAATTCCTAAGCTCTGAAAACCATTCTCTTTCCCATCGCCACCTTCCCTCGCTCCCCGATTCACTTGCCTGTCAACACCCCCTCTTTGAAAAAAGCTCCACCTACCCCCCTCTTTTATCTTGGTAAGAGGGGCATAGGTGAGAAGGGCTTCACACTCCTCATCATCATCAACAATCGTATTTATTGAGCGCTTACTGTGTGCGGAGCACTGGACTAAGCGCTTGGGAAGTACAAGTTGGCAACATATAGAGACAGTCCCTACCCAGCAGTGGGCTCACAGTCTAAAAGGGGGAGACAGAGAACAAAACCAAACATACTAACAAAATAAATAGAATAGATAGGTACAAGTAAAATAAATAAATAGAGTAACAAGTATGTACAAATATATACATATATACAGGTGCTGTGGGGAAGGGAAGGAGGTAAGATTGGGGGGGGATGGAGAGGGGGACGAGGGGGACTCACTTCCTTTGGTGATTTGATCAAACTCAGATCTCTCTCTGCAGCTAGAGGTTAGGGAGAGGGAAATGCTCCGGGCCTGGAGTCCCAGTAGCCAAGCAGGAGGGTGCCCAGCACGGCGCTTTGGTCAGCAGGAGAGGGTCTTGAACCCACCCAGAGAGCTGGAGTTTAAGGCGGAGGACCCCCCCCCCTACTCTGTGCATGTGCTGAGCGTGGGTTGACCAGCTGAGAAAATGAACTCCTAGCTTCCTCGGGCCCCTGGGTGGGAAGTATCCAGCGCTTAGAACAGTGCTTTGCACATAGTAAGCGCTTAACCAATGCCATCATTATTAAGTACCCAAACCTTCCGGCCTTCCTTATCAGTCCCCAGGATGAACTACACGGTAAGCGCCTGCACTTTATCATGCCTGAAACACATTCAGGCACCTTCCACTCAAAGTTTTCAGTAGAAAAGGTGAAGCTTGAAATGGGACTTTTCCAACCGCTCTCTTCTAGGGAACCATAGTGATGGAGCGACTTGTAAACCGCACGACTACTAACCATTTATTGAGCACCAACGAGGCGGTAATTGCCGTGCGGAACACAGAAGATAGGCCCGGTCCTCAGCTAGAGGGTTTTTCAATGGGAAAACCCAATCACTACCTAGCGATGGGACGGAGATACGTGCGGGCGTAGGGAGGATGAGAACAGTGAGAGGTAAAATGAACTAAGCGCCGTTTGGAAGTATTATCGTAGTGAGTATTGGGGTTGGAAGGATTAGAAGGCGGCCAGTTGCCAGATAGATTGGGAAGAAGGGAAGTAAAAGTGGAGTTTTGGGGAGGAAGTAGGAGTCAAGAGGAAGAAAGTCTACTGAGCTGAAGTGGAGAAAGTCACAGAGTCACGGGGGAAGTGTATGTGGAGCAGATTGCTGGAGAGCCGAAAAGTGAGGCAAGAACTTCCTTTCTGTATCCTTGCGAATGCCCCTGTTGGATAAAAATAAATAAATAAATGATGGCATTTGTTAAGCGCTTACTATGTGCGAAGCACTGTTCTAAGCGCTGAAAGATTTTTCATCTCACCCCTCTTTGGTGATTTATTTTAAACACTCCCGTGTATTTACAATTTTTTTTAGTTTTCAGAGCAGAGAGGGGATTAGAACCCAGGTCTCCAGCCTTTCCAGGCTGTTACCTTCCCTCTTGGTTTTGCCTCATGTTCATATGTGGGTATTTGAGATTCACTGACATCATTTCCAGCGGTATTTAGAGGGAGAAGCTGAAAGTCAGCTCCTGGTGGGGAAGACTCTCTCCTAAGAGCGTTGGGTCGGTTGTCCATCCACAGGGGGAGAACAAAGACCTCCTGTTCATCTTGACGGCAAAATACAACGCCTGCATCCTGGAGTACAAGCAGAGCGGCGAGAGCATCGACATCATCACCCGAGCCCACGGAAACGTCCAGGTGAGCGGTCCACCCGGCCCGAAGGAGAGGTCTTTGGGCCTCAGACACCCATGGAGGAGGATTCTAGCTTCCCAGACGGTATCTCTGACCAGAGGAGCAGAATGGGGAACAAAACATTCCACGACCGCGTTTTTGACTAGTCCTGGTGTTAGTTAAATTCCAAGTGATGAGGAGAACTTGACAGATGAAATCCAAGTATTTTGGATTTCACCCTCCTACGCTCCTTGGATGCTGGTGTTTTAGGAAGCAGGCATCTCAACTTGTACTTCCCAAGCACTTAGTACAGTGCCCTGCACACAATAAGCGCTCAATAAATACGATTGATTGATCTACAGGTTTTATGGAGCCGGGACTCATCCTGGGTTTCACCCTACCTCTCGGCTTGTTCTTTCTTAACTTTCAAACTTCCTTTCTGGGTTTGTCTTCCTCTCCTCACCTGTTCGTTCGTTCAGCCGTATTGATTGAGCGCTTATTGTGTGCAGAGCACTGTACTGAGCACTTGGACAAGTGCAATTCAACAACAGAAAGAGACAATCCCTGCCCACAGTGGGCTCCCAGTCTAGACGGGGGGACACAGACATCAAAACAAGTAAACAGGTATCAATAGCATCAATAGAATTCGAGATATACATACACATCAAACAAGTAAACAGGCATTAATATAAATAAAAAGAATTAGAGGTAGGTGCATGTATACACAAGTGCGGTGGGGCAAGGGGGTTAGAGCCAAGGGAGCGATATGGAGCGCTCATTTTGTTTTTTTTTTTTTTAATGGCATTTATTAAGGGCTCACTGTGTGTCAGGCACTTTTGTGAGTGCTGGGATAAATAGAAATCAGGCTGGACGCCGTCCCTGTCGCGCATGGGGGTCACAGTTATAGCTGAAGGGAGAACAAATATTGAATCCCCATTTTTTTTTTTTTTAACAGTTGAAACTGGGGCACAGAGAAGTTGACGTGCCTATGGTCTCACTAAGCAAGCAAGTAGCAGAGCTGGCGTTGGAACTCAGGTCTTCTGACTTGGAGGCCTGTGCGCTCTCCACTAGGCCACACTGCTTTTACTTTGCTCACTTCTCTGTGCCTCAGAAGCAGCACGGTGTAGTGGGTAGAGCGTGGCCCTGGGAGACAGACGGCCATGGGTTCTAATCCTGGCTCCACCACGTGTCTGCTGTGTGACCTTGGGAAGTCACTTCACTTCTCTGGGCCTCTGTTACCTCATCTGTAAAATGGGGATGAAGACTGGGAGCCCCCTGTGGGACAGGGACTGTGTCCAACTTGATTAGCTTGTATCTACCCCAGCTCTTAGTACAGTACTTGGTGCATAGTAAGTGCTTAAGAAATACCATTGTCATTATTATTATTATTATTATTCTTAGACTGAGGGGTCCTATGTGGAACAGAGACTGAACCATCTGTATATCTTTCCCCCAGAACTTCGGGCAGTGCTTGGCATATAGTAAATAAATAAATAAATTTATTTATTAAATTTATTTATTTTATTTTTACATATTTATTCTATTTCATTTTGTTAATATGTTCTGTCTTGTTGTCAGTCTCCCCGTTCTAGACCGTGAGCCCGCTGTTGGGTCGGGATCGTCTCTATATGTTGCCAACTTGTACTTCCCAAGCACTTAGTACAGTGCCCTGCACACAGTAAGCGCTCAATAAGTATGATTGAATGAATGAATGAATAGTAAGCGGTTAACGATTACCTTAGATTGATGATGGTCGTTTTTATCATTACACTCATTTGGGAAGTCCAGCCACTCACATGGTTTCTTTCATTCAGTCATATTTATTGAGCACTTACTGTGTGCAGAGCACTGTACTAAGCGCTTGGGAAGTACAAGTCGGCAACATTTAGAGCCGGTCCCTACCCAACAACGGGCTCACGGACTAGAAGCGGGAGACAGACAACAAAACAAAACATGGAGACGGGTCAAAATCGTCAGAACAAATACAGTTAAAGCTAGATGCACATCATTAACAAAATAAATGGAATATTAAATATGTACAAGTAAAATAAATAGAGTAATAAATCTGTACAAAGATAGGGCTTCCCATACCAACCTCTTTTCAGCTTCCACCCGAATGTGTACTTTGCATTTCTTTCTATTCAGGATACCTCAGTTGGAATGATCCGCCGTTCCTTTAGCTTCTTATGTCCTAAACTGAATTCATCCTCTCTCCCTAAAACGTCCTTCCTGTCTCAAAAGCTTTCAGCCATGGGGTCATCTTTGAGGCCTTTCTCTCATTTCTCTCTCTCTCTCATTTCTCTCATTTCTCACCGGCAATCACCCAGTCTCTAAATCCCGCAGGTTAGGTAGTTTCTGGGTTTGTCTTCCTCTCCTCACTTGCGTGGATGGTAATATTTCACCCGTCCTCCCCTTCCACTCTACTGTGACTATGACACATCTCTATATGTTGCTGACTTGTGCTTCCCAAGCGCTTAGTCCAGTGCTCTGCACACAGTAAGCGCTCAATAAATACAATTGAATGAATGACCTCTCCCGCCCACCTCGGTTCAAGCCTTCATTTCCTTCATGCTGCAGCAGCCTCTCACTGGCCTCCCAGCATGAATCCTTTCAAAAAAAGTGCCATTTTAAGCTCATCATTCTTTTCAGAAATCTTCAGTGGCTTCCCATTGCTTCTGTAAAGTAAAAATGAATGACCTTTAGTTTCAGTCGATCCATCAATGCCGTGTATTGGTAGAGGCTTACAGTCTCCAGACCGTAAGCTCATCGTGGGCAGGGAATGTGAATGTGTCTGTTTATTGTTGTAGTCTCCCAAGCGCTTAGTACAGAGCTCTGCACACAGTAAGCGCTCAGTAGATACAGTAGAATGAATGAATGTATTGAGTGCTTACTGTGTGCAGAGCAGTGTGCTAAGCAGTCGGTCAGGGCTTACTGTGTGGAGAGCCCTGTACTGAGTGCCTGGGAGAGTACAGTATAACAATAAACGGACACATTCCCTGCCCACAGTGAGTTTACAGTCTAGCACTTTGGAGAGTATGATGCAGCAGAGTTGGTAGTAATAATAATAATATTAACGATAATAATAATGGCATTTATTGAGCACTATGTGCAAAGCACTGTTCTAAGCCCTGGGGTAATAATAATAATAATAATGATGGCATTTGTTCAGCGCTTACAAAGTGCCAAGCACTGTTCTAAGCCCTGGAATAATGATGTATTTGTTAAGCGCCTACTCTGTGCCAAGCACTGTTCTAAGTGCCGGGGGGGATACAAGGTGATGAGGTTGTCCCACATGGGGCTCCCAGTCTTCATCCTCATTTTCCAGATGAGGGAACCCAGGCCCAGAGAAGTGAAGTGACTTGCCCAAAGTCACCCAGCTGACAAAGGGTGGAGCGGGATTAGAACCCATGACCTCTGACTCCCAAGCCCGGGCTCGTTCCACTGAGCCATGCTGCTTCTCGGTACTTGATGGTACTTGATAGTAGATAGTTCTTGGCCCCCAAGGAGCCCATTGCATCCCAACTTGCACTGTTTGCTCCTCCCAATAGGCCCCCTAACCGTCCCTGACTCTTGACTCAGTGCTCTCAACCCTTCTCCCCTCTTCCCCACTGTGTGGAGCATCATTTCCCCCCCCAGCTTTTCCAGACCACATCCATCCCCCTCAAAACCCCCTTAAAAAGTCAGCTCCTCCAGGAGGTCTTCCCTGATGATCTCCCCACCTTCTTGTCAGTCGCTTCAGTACTCCTAAGCACTTAGCTGTAATTGCCTTACTTGTCTACGTATGTTAATTATTTCTGTCAGCTTTTTACTCTCAATTATTTGCCAATACCTGTGGTGGGCCGAAGGACACCCCTCGGGAAGGCCGAGTACAGCTAATAATAGACCTCTAGGATCACAGTTCTAGTCTGATCGCTAGATAAGAACCGCAATACCTTAAATTTGTGTAGCCCCCGTATTTTCCAAAGCGCTTTTGTGTCACGTCTGAATTTTATTGTACCGTACTTTCCCAAGTGCTTAGTGTCGTGCTGTGCACACAGTCAGTAAATACCACTGATCATTTGATTGCTTTGTGGCCACAACATTCCTGTAGGGAGAGCGCAGGCGTGATTGTCCCCATTCGTTCTGTAGGTGAGGAAACTGAGGCCCACAGTCGGAAAGTAGCTTGCTTAGGGTCTTACAACAGAGAAGCGGTAGAGCCCGGACCCGATCCGGGTCTCCTGACCGCTGTGTCCCGCTATCCGATCGTCTCCCTGCCCCTCCTTACCCGGGATAGGGTCTTCACTGTCCAGGTGACATGGGAACTGTGGACCCGACCGAGTGACTTACCTACCGGGGTCCCGTCGGGGTGCTTGGCCGCTTTTCCGATTCCCCGCTCCCCTCCCAGGACCGGATCGGCCGTCCCTCCGAGACGGGCATCATCGGCATCATCGACCCCGAGTGCCGAATGATCGGGCTGCGCCTCTACGACGGCCTCTTCAAGGTCATCCCCCTCGACAGAGACAACAAAGAGCTCAAAGCCTTCAACATCCGTCTGGAAGAGCTGCAGGTCATCGATGTGAAGTTCCTGCATGGCTGCCAGGCTCCCACCATCTGCTTCGTCTATCAGGTACTGCTTGGGGTGGGCGGTGGGGGGGAGGAGGGATGAGGGATGAGGGGAGCACTGTGCCGTCTGCTCCCAAGGGAAGAGGGGATCACCACCTGCTTGAGGAACCGGAGTGGCAGCCGCCTGGATTGGACGTCCCGTAGTGAGTTAGGGTGGGATTCCTTGGGGGCTCCTCTGATGCTTGTCTTGTCTGCCCGTTACGCAGGTGGGCGGCTTTTATGTGAAGAAAGGCCTCCGGGGATGATCTGGGTCAGCAGACCTTGATTGATTGTTTGGTGTGAGGTATTGGAGGGGAGATAATAATTATTTTGGTATGTGTTAAGCGCTATGTGCAAAGCATTGTTCGAAGTGCAGGGGAGGATGCAAGGTGATCGGGTTGTCCCATGTGGGGCTCACAATCTTAATCCCCATTTTGCAGATGAGGTAACTGAGGCCCAGAGAAGCGAAGTGACTTGCCCATAGTCACACAGCTGACGGATTTGAACCCATGACCTCTGACTCCCGAGCCCGGGCCCTTTCCACTGAGCCACGCTGCTTCTCTGCGGATCCTGGGAATTGCTTTCTTTTCCGTGTGGCGCTCATTTCCCTTCGATTTGAACCCCGAAGGAGTGGTCTGGAAACTGCCTCGGAAAACAAGCGTACCCAAGGAGCAGTGCTTGGTTTTAGGAGTTCACTTTTGGCTCCCATTCCACCCTGACTAGCCTGGCTACTTGCCTAAAGCTTCAGGAGCAGGACACCTCCCAGAACCACGGAAGAAGGAGCCCCAAGCTCGAGAAGCGGCCTGGCCTAGTGGAAAGATTTTGGGCTAGGGAGTCAGAGGGCCGAGGTTTTAATCCCGGCTCTCCCGCTCTGTGACCTTGGGCAAGTCGCTTCACCCCTTTGTGCCTCGGTGACCTCATCTGTAAAATGGGGATCAAGACTGTGAGCCCCATGAGGGACAGGGACTGTGTCCAACCTGACAGACTTGTGTCTACACCAGTGGTTATCGGGGTGCTTGGCACAAAGGAAGTACTGAACAGATACCTTTAAAAATAAAAAAAGCCTGGATCTCACCAGCTCATTGGAATCAGAAATCAGCGTAGATGGCCTGATTTCTCACTATCCTAGGCAGGGCTCCATTTCAAGCAGAAGTTAAGGATTACAGTACCAAGACAAGGCAGTGTGAAGACTCTTCAGAAGCGTCTCGTCAATCTACAGCTCAGTCCAGTGATAGTCTGATTTGGCATATCAACCAGACTGGTACCACGCTTCTGGAGGCACTGAAGAATACATGCTTTTTGATGCTAATGGGATTAGAACCACTAGTTAACCCTATCTATCAATCAGTCAGTGATATTTATGGAGCGTTACTGTGTGCAGAGCACTGTACTAAGTGCTTGGGAGAGTACAGTGCTCTGCACACAGTAAGCGCTCAATAAATATGATTGAATGAGTGAATGAGAGTATAATATCCTGGTTCCGAAAGAGCTTCTCTCTTTCCCACTGGCAGCCTGTAAAGCTAACATATCATCATCATCATCATCAATCGTATTTATTGAGCGCTTACTATGTGCAGAGCACTGTACTAAGCGCTTGGGAAGTACAAATTGGCAACACATAGAGGCAGTCCCTACCCAACAGTGGGCTCACAGTCTAAAAGGGGGAGACAGAGAACAAAACCGAACATACCAACAAAATAAAATAAATAGGATAGATATGCACAAGCAAAATAAATAAATAAATAAACAGAGTAATAAATATGCAATAAACAAATAATAAATAAATAAATAATAAATATTAATAAATATTAAATAAATTAAATAATAATAATAATACATTTATTATAAATAATAAATAAATAACATATGTGTTGCCGGCTTGTACTTCCCAAGCGCTTAGTACAGTGCTCTGCACACAGTAAGCACTCAATAAATACGATTGATTGATCTAACAACTCTACCATAGTGTACTTTCCCAGGCTCTGCACACAGTAAGTGCTCAGTAAATACCACTGATTTAACACATCCACAGATCTTTAAGGTTTCTAGAGCTGAATGGAGTAGAGTGGGAGGTGATGGGGGGAGATTGCACTTGAGCGGCTTGGGTCTGCTGAAGAACGTTAACTCTCAGAAGTTACTGTTATTATTAAGTAATCCTGTCAGTTTGCTGTGCCCCCTTCCCCCGAGTTAACTGCACACATCTCCCGTGCCCAGGACCCTCAAGGACGCCACGTGAAGACCTACGAGGTTTCCTTGAGAGAGAAGGAATTCAACAAGGGCCCCTGGAAGCAGGAGAACGTGGAGGCCGAAGCGTCCATGGTGATCGCAGGTTGGTTGGGTTTTCCGGAAGGCCTGCCTTCGCCAGCTCTAACAATCGATCAATCGTATTTATTGAGCGCTTACTGTGTGCAGAGCACTGTACTAAGCGCTTGGGAAATACAAGTCGGCAACATATAGAGACAGTCCCTACCCAACAGCGGGCTCACAGTCTAGAAGTCCAGCTGGCTGTTGGGATTTTCCCACTCATCTCCAGCTTCTGTTGATTCATTTCAGCCTGCAACTCAGCTCCGACCCTGCTCGTATGATTTTTCCCTGTTCTCCCAATTCCTGGGACTGCCTTTCTTTTGGCCTACCTGTTAGTCCACCGTGGAGTGTTTTTCCCCACTTCCTCGCTTGTAACCACAGCCCGGTTTTTCTAGGAGATCCCCTTTAATAATTCACTGAGGCGTTACTCTCCCTAATCCCGATTTTGAGGTGGGCTAAGGAGGCATGGGGATTTAGAAACAAGGGAAGGACAGCAGCAGAGGAGATGGTTGAAGCCTCGGAAGTGGAAAGTACCGAACGCATTCGGGAAGGTGTGGGTCTCTGGACTGCATTGCCTTCCTGCACGGGGATTGGGGTGGGAAATCACGGGATGTACCCATGCCTCTCTATGTGAAATTGTTGAAGGCATCTTCAAGAGACGGGTGAGTATTGTAATGCTGCTCTCCATGCTCCTTAATCTAGTCTGTTGCTCTCCCACAGTCCCAGAGCCCTTTGGAGGTGCCATCATCATCGGGCAGGAATCCATCACCTACCACAACGGGGATAAGTACCTGGCTATCGCCCCTCCCATTATCAAGGTGAGCTAATAATAATAATAATAATAATGGCATTTGTTTAAGCACTTACTATGTGCCAAGCACTGTTCTAAGCGCTGCAGGGGTTCAAGGTAGGTTGTCCCACGTGAGGCTCACACTTTTAATCGCCATTTTACAGATGAGGTAACTGAGGCCCAGAGAAGTGAAATGACTTGCCCAAAGTCACACAGCTGACAAGTGGTGGAGCCGGGATTAGAAACCACGACCTCTGACTCCCAAGCCCGGGCTTGTCCCACTGAGCCACGCTGCTTCTCTAAGATGCCAAGTCTTTCTTTCCCCCAACCTTCCCTTTGGCACTGCAGCAGCTGATCCATCTCCAAGCTCCGGAAGATTCATTCAGTTGTATTTACTGAGTGCGTATTGCGTGCGGAGCACTGTACTGAGCGCTTGGGAGACGACGATGCAACAATAAACAGATACATTCCCTGCCCACAGTGGGAGGAGATAGAGCGGATGGATGAGAACTGGAGACTGGGTAACCAAGGCTCCTTTCTCTTGCACTTTGTAGGGAACGGTAGTAGCAGCGTGGCTTAGTGGAAAAGAGCACGGACTTTGGAGTCAGAGGTCATGGGTTCAAATCCTAGCTCCGCCAACTGTCAGCTGTGTGACTTTGGGCAAGTCACTTCTCTGGGCCTCAGTTATCTCATCTGTAAAATGGGGCTTCAGACTGTGAGCCCTCCGTGGGACAACCAATCACCTTGTAACCTACCCAGCACTTAGAACAGTGCTTTGCACGTAGTAAATGCTTAATAAAATGCCGTCATTATTATTATTATTATATATCCAGCATCCACTTGGGGTTGGGCACTGTAATACGTCCTTGGGAAGTATTCAGTATTATAGTGACGTCTTCTCTGCCCGCCAGGAGCTTTCACTTGTATTATTATTATTATCATCATCAAATGCCTTCGAGTTGTTTCCGATCCATGGCGACCCTGTGGATATATTTTCTCTAGAGCGTCCTATCTTCTACCATAATCCGTAACCTTGCTAACAATTCTACAGTTGTCGCTGTTATGGTTTCTATCCATCTAGCTGCCAGTCTGCCTCTTCCATGTTTTCCCTGGAGATTTTCCAGCATTAGCGCTCTTCAGAGAATCAGTCCACCTGATGATGCATCCAGAATGTGCTAATGTGTTGAGTCATTTGGCCTTCCAAAGACCACCTTGAATTAATTTGCTCCCAAACCCATTTATTTGTTTTTATTTATTTGCGAAAGCCTTCTCCAACACCACATTTCAAAAGAATCGATGCTCTTTCTATCCCATTTTTCACCGTCCAGCTTTCCGATCCATAAACTGTCACTGGAAACACCGTAGAATCGTGTTTTTGTCGCAGTTGCTACATCAGCACATTTCATGATTTTTTTCCAGCCTCTTATCAATAATAATGATTAATAATAATAATAATAATAATAGTAATGATATCTGTGGTATTTGTTAAGCACTCTCTGTGTACCAGCCACTGTATTAAGTGCTGGGGCAGAGACAAGCAAATAGGGTTTGGACAAAGTCCCTGGCCCACGTGGGACTCACAGTCTCAATCCCCATTTTCCAGATGAGGGAACTGAGGCCCAGAGAAGTGAAGTGATTTGCCCAAGGCCACACAGCAGACAAGTGGCGGAGCCAGGATTGGAACCCATAACCTTCGGACCCCAAGGCCCGTTCTGTATCTGCTACGTCATGCTGCTTCCAATAATAATACCTTAGTTTGCTATACTGTTTTTATCTCCAAAGTGCTCTCACATTAATTAGATCATTTCAACCATTACAAAAACCCTGTGAGTAGGGAGAGAAGGCAGATCTTATAAGAAATGAGGCGTACTTCTTGACTACTAGTTCCTTTATTATTGATTATCGATCCCAGGAAAGAAGAATTGTCAGCACTCTTAATCATATTTATTGAGAGTTTACTGTGTACGGAGCACTGTACTAAGCGTTGGGGAAAGTACAATCTAATCATCATCATCATCAATCGTATTTATTGAGCGCTTACTATGTGCAGAGCACTGTACTAAACGCTTGGGAAGTACAAATTGGCAACATATAGAGACAGTCCCTACCCAACAGTGGGCTCACAGTCTAAAAGGGGGAGACAGAGAACAAAACCAAACATACTAACAAAATAAAATAAATAGAATAGATATGTACAAATTAAATAAATAAATAAATTGAGTAAAAAAATATGTACAAACATATATACATATATACAGGTGCTGTGGGGAAGGGAGGGAGGTAAGATGGGGGGATGGAGAGGGGGACGAGGGGGAGAGGAAGGAAGGGGCTTAGTCTGGGAAGGCCTCCTGGAGGAGGTGAGCTCTCAGCAGGGCCAGAACATAATAATGGAACAGACACAGTCCCTGCCCACAGTGAGCTTCCAGTCTACAGGGCGGAGACCAATAGAAAAGTATTTACAACTAGAGGGAGCAGAATAAATTGAAAAGACATAAGTGCCCAAGAGGGTGTAGTATTCCCTATCTCTTTTCTGCACAGTTAGAGCCCTGAAAGTGGAACAGTCTCCCCGCTCCAGAGTTGAAACTCCCTGTGGGCAGGGAATGTGTCTACCAACTCCGTTATATTGTACTCCCCCCAGCACTTAATACAGAGCTCTGCACACAACTCCGTTATATTGTACTCCCCCCAGCACTTAATACAGAGCTCTGCACACAGTAAGTGCTCAATAAATAATAATAATAATCATAGTGATGGTGTTTGTTAAACGCTTACTTTGTGCAAAGTACTGTTCTAAGCTCTGGGGGGATACAGGGTGATCAGGTTGTCCCATGGGGGGCTCACATCTTAGTCCCCATTTTACAGATGAGGGAACTGAGGCCCAGAGAAGTGAAGTGACTTGCCCAAAGTCACACAGCTGATAAGTGGCGGAGCCGGGATTAGAACCCATGACCTCTGACTCCCAAGCCTGTGCTCTTTCCACTGAGCCATGCTGCTTCTCATGATCATCATCATCATCATCATCAATCGTATTTATTGAGCGCTTACTATGTGCAGAGCACTGTACTAAGCGCTTGGGAAGTACAAATTGGCAACATACAGAGACAGTCCCTACCCAACAGTGGGCTTACAGTCTAAAAGGGGGAGACAGAGAACAAAACCAAACATACTAACAAAATAAAATAAATAGAATAGATATGTACAAATAAAATAAATAAATAAATGATTGAATGGGGGTCTGTAAAGAGTGTTGTGTTCCACAGGGAATGTCAAAGTACATGTGTTTTTACTTTGAAAGTCGTATGAACTTGACTCAATTTCGGGTACTTATGTGTTCCTTGCCAACCGAGGGCATCTCTGAACTGCTTTTTTTAGATTTCCTTGTTTTACTTTCTCCTGGCACGTTGGTTTGTGCTTGGTAAAGGGGCCAAAGGGTTAGGCCGGGGCCTCATCTCCCATTCCTCCTCTTCCCCGGTGGCAGCAAAGCACCATTGTGTGCCACAACCGTGTGGATCCCAACGGCTCCCGCTATCTGCTCGGAGACATGGAAGGTCGCCTTTTCATGCTGCTTCTGGAGAAGGAGGAGCAGATGGATGGCACCGTCACCCTCAAAGATTTGCGAGTGGAACTCCTCGGAGAGGTAGGGTTTGTCCCTTCAGGCCTAGCGCCACTACTGCCCTGCCACCAGACGTCTTCACCACCCTCGTCGGTCTTCACCGCCCTGTCCTCTTTGGTGCTCTCGGGTGGACCCGGCCTTTGACTCAGTCCAGGATGGGGTGTGGGGAGCCAAAATGTTGGGCCTGAGGGTCACCCTCGCTCTGCTCCTGTAGAGGTGGGACTTGGGCAAGGGTATCCGGCCGGGAAAACCAACCCTTTGAAGCCCCCGGGTAGCTCAGGGTCGGGGTGAACTCCCTCTTCCCCCACCTTCAACTCCTGCGGTGAGCCAGCCCTAGACAGTGCAGGGTGGGAGGAAGAGAGAGAGAGAGAGAGAGTAAGAAAGAGAGAGGGAAGGAGACAGGCCTTGACCATAGAAAATGGAGGAAGGAAACAAGGTGAAAAAAGTCACCTGGGATGGAGAGGCAAAAGAGAGGAGACGTCAGTGGTCGTATGTTTTGCAGGGAGGCCCCCCGGACGTATCGGGGCTAGAAAGAAATAGAGATGCGAAGCGTGGAAGCAAGCAGCTTTCCGGGTGAACCCCTGAATTATAGTCTCCGTCTCGGTTCTGGATTGCTCGCACTCCAGGAGGCTGCCATCTCTACCCCACAGGGGTCGTCTCCCTTGTGGAGTCTCCTACCTTAATAACGGCATTTATTAAGCGCTTACTATAACAATGATGGTGTTTTTTTAAGCGCTTACTATGTGCAAAGCACTGTTCTAAGGGCTGGGGAGGTTACAAGGTGATCGTGTTGTCCCACGGGGGGCTCACAGTTTTAATCCCCATTTTACAGGTCACCGAGGCACAGAGAAGTTAAATGACGTGCCCAAAGTCACACAGCTAACAGTTGGTGGAGCCGGGATTTGAACCCATGACCTCTGACTCCAAAGCCCATGCTCTTTCCATCATCATCGTCATCATCAATCATATTTATTGAGCGCTTACTGTGTGCAGAGCACTGTACTAAGCGCTTGGGAAGTACAAGTTGGCAACATATAGAGACAGTCCCTACCCAGTAGTGGGCTCACAGTCTAAAAGGGGGAGACAGAGAACAAAACCAAACATACTAACAAAATAAAATAAATAGATATGTACAAGTAAAATAAATAGAGTAATAAATATGTACGAACATATATACATATATACAGGTGCTGTGGGGAAGGGAAGGAGGTAAGATGGGGGGGATGGAGAGGGGGACGAGGAGGAGAGGAAGGAAGGGGCTCAGTGTGGGAAGGCCTCCTGGAGCAGGTGAGCTCTCAGTAGGGCCTTGAAGGGAGGAAGAGAGATAGCTTGGCGGAGGGTCAGAGGGAGGGCATTCCACTGAGCCACGCTGCTCGTCAATGTGCAAAGCACTGTTCTAAGCGCTGTCTTCTTCTGTCTGTCACAGACCTCCATCGCTGAGTGCTTGACGTACCTCGACAACGGCGTAGTGTTTGTCGGCTCTCGCCTCGGGGACTCCCAGCTTGTGAAGGTGAGGGCCCCTCCCGACGCCCTGTCTCCTGGCCTCCTCCGCTCTCCGTGAGTCTCGTTTGGAGGGTTAAGTTTCTCCTCCTCTGTTTTGGCCGTTTCTCAGAACCCGCAACGGTCAGATCGCCATCTGGCCCAGCCTCGGCTCAGCCTGGCCCCTCGCCATTCACAGTACCGCTGACATCTTCCATCTGTCCTGCCCCCTCTGCCCCACGGATCACTGAGTCGAGGGGTCCTTTGTCAAACGGTTCTGTCTGGTTGCCAGTCCGTTTTAGGAGGAGGGGAGGTTCCCGTAAACGGCAACCTCCGGGCGGGTTGAAGAAAACCCACTCCATTCGGAGTCCTTCTGGATGACGAAGGCCACGTTTCTGGGCTCCCCTGAAGAGTAACGTCTCGGTTTGTTCCTAGCTTAACGTGGACAGCAACGAGCAAGGGTCCTATGTGGTGGCCATGGAAACCTTTACCAACCTGGGACCCATCGTGGACATGTGCGTGGTGGACCTGGAGAGGCAGGGACAGGGGCAGGTAAGGTTGCCGCTCCTTGGAAGACGCGGAAAATCCACCTCTCCGCAAAGAGGGAAGGGGGCTCGTCCTTCCCAGCTCTCCTAGTGAACATGGTGGGAGGTTTGGCTGTTGAGGTGCGAGAGAAAGCCTTTCCCTTGCTTTGCCCCAGTGGGTTGGCTTATTCAGTCAGTCAGTCGTATTTATTGAGCGCTTACTGTGTGTAGAACAGTATCCTAAGCGCTTGGGAAAGTACGATATAACAATATAACAGACACACATTCCCTGCCCACAGTGAGCTTACAGTCTAGAGGCTTAGGACCCCTAGATGACTGGATTTTTTTTTTTTCCTTAACGCTATCTGTTAAGTGTTCACTATGTGCCAGACACTGAATGACGCGCCGGGGCAGATAGAAAATAATCAGGTCGGACACAGTTCACGTCCCACATGGAGCTCACAGTCTTAATCCCCATTTTACGGATGAGGTAACGGAGGCCCGGAGGAAATAGAGTGACCTGCCCAGGATCACACAACAGAAAAGTGGCAGAGCCGGGATTAGAACCCAGGTCCTTCTGAATCCCAGGCCTGTACTCTATTATAATAATAATAATGGCATTTATTAAGTGCTTACTATGTGCAAAGCACTGTTCTAAGCACTGGGATCAAGATCAGGTTGTCCCACGGGGGGCTCACAGTCCTAATCCCCATTTTCCAGATGAGGGAACTGAGGCCCAGAGAAGTGAAGTGACTTGCCCAGAGTCACACAGCTGACAATTGGCGGAGCCGGGATTTGAACCCATGACGTCCGACTCCAAAGCCCGGGCTCTTTCCACTGAGCCACGCTGCTTCTCTAGTTCAGCAGCCTCCACCTCCGCCCCAGGCACGCTGGCCCGGCGTGGGGGTAGGGTTAGTGTCAGAGAAAGACGCCCATCTCCCGGGTCTTATGAGGCCTTTGCTCTGTCCGCAGCTGGTCACCTGCTCTGGTGCCTTCAAAGAGGGCTCCCTGCGGATCATCCGCAACGGAATCGGAATCCACGAACACGCCAGCATTGACTTGCCGGGCATCAAAGGTTCATAACTCGGGCCCGGGGTTGGGGGGTCCCCAGGGAGGGGAGGGGAGCGGAATTGGGGGTCGGGGGGAGCCAAGGGGTCAGTCTGGCCCTTGGGTTTGGAGAGGGAGGGCAGACCCACCTCCGTCTCATCTGGAGGATGGGTCTCCAGGTCAAAGAGAACCACCACTTCCACTCTTGAACAGTAATAACTGTGGTATTTGTTGAGCTCTTCCTACATGCCAGACGCTGTTCTAAGCGCTGGTGTAGATAGAAGATAAGCTGGACACAGTCCCCGTCCAGCATGGGGCTCACAGTCTTAATCCCCATTTTGCAGGTGAGGGAACTGAGGCACAGAGAAGTTAAGCGACTTGGCCCAAGATCACACAGCAGACACGTGGCGGAGCCGGGAGTGGAGCCTGGGTCCTTCTGACTGTTAGGCCCGAGCTCTATCCACTAGGCTATACCGCTTCTGCTTTCACAGAGAAATTGGTTGTGGAGGAGAACCGCGGGAGGGCGAGGTAGCCTCCAATGGCCTGAGGGGTTTCTTCAAGAACCGGGTTCTGGGCCCGGTCCCCGGGATTGAAATTTAGTACTTTCCGTCTTCTTTTCCAGGTCTGTGGCCCCTGAGGTCCAACTCCAGCCGGGAAACCGATGACACCTTGGTTCTGTCATTTGTGGGCCAGACTAGGTGAGCTAGCGAAAACCCTTCGGTGGTTGAAGACTAAAGCACTCGCTCTCTCTTCTGCATCACCTGTGTCCTGGGATCTGGACTCTCGATAGTCACCCCACTCAGCCCCACAGCACTTACGTACAGATCTGAAATTAATTTTAACGTCTGTCTCTCCCTGAAGAGTCAGGCAGGGTACTCTCGATAGTCACCCCACTCAGCCCCACAGCACTTACGTACAGATCTGAAATTAATTTTAACGTCTGTCTCTCCCTAAAGAGTCAGGCAGGGTACTCTCGATTGTCACCCCACTCAGCCCCACAGCACTTAGGTACAGATCTGAAATTAATTTTAACGTCTGTCTCTCCCTAAAGAGTCAGGCAGGGATCCTGATTACCAACTGTGTTGTACATCGTCCTCACCCAAATGCTTAGTACGACACGCGGCACACAGTAAGCGCTCAGTCGGTACCGCCCAGTGGGTCGCGGAGGAGGAGGCTGCTCTCGGCCTGACCCTAATTTTCTGTTCCATTCACAGAGTTCTGATGCTGAACGGGGAGGAGGTGGAGGAAACAGAGTTGACGGGATTTGTGGATAATCAGCAAACCTTCTTCTGTGGAAATGTGGCCCATCAGCAGCTGATCCAGGTAACCGCCTGAAGCTAACCGCATCTTTCCGCTTTCTCGGTGTACACGTTCGCACCCTAGGGCTGTGGGTAGAGAGAGCTCCTCAGTCACTCAGCCTTCGCAGGACAGGGTTCTGCTTGCTGTCTTCTCACCTTATTTTTAAAACTCTAAATAATAACAGTAATAATTACGGTGTGTGGTAAGCGCTTGCTATGCGCCAGGCAATGTTCTAAGTGTTGGGGTAGATGGAAGATTATAAGGTTGGACACAGTCCCTGTCCCACGTGGGGCTTACCTACAGTCACAATCCCCATTTTATAGATGAGGAAACTCTTAAGACACAGAGAATTTCAATGATTTGTTCCGGAGCCGGGATTAGAACCCATGGCCTTTTGATTCCCGGGCCCGTGCTCTAGCCACGGTGCCGTGCTGCTTCTCAGCAGGGAGAGGGGGAATTTGTGGCAGCTTGGAAGGGGATTGAGAACGACTGGAAGACGGGAGGCTAAGGGGCTCCTCAGATCATTCATTCATTCATTCAATCGTATTTATTGAGCGCTTACTGTGTGCAGAGCACTGGACTAAGCGCTTGGGAAGTAGAAGTTGGCAACATATAGAGACGGGTCCCTACCCAACAGTGGGCTCACAGTCTAGAAGGGGGAGACAGACAACAAAACAAAATATATTAACAGAATAAAATAGAATAAATATGTACAAGTAAAATAGAGTAATAAATACATACAAACATATATACATATATATACACAGGTGCTGTGGGGAAGGGAATCAATCAATCGTATTTACTGAGCGCTTACTGTGTGCAGAGCACTGTACTAAGTGCTTGGGAAGTACAAGTTGGCAACATATAGAGACGGTCCCTACCCAACAGTGGGCTCACAGTCTAGAAGGGGGAGACAGACAACAAAACAAAACATATTAACAGAATAAAATAAATAGAATAAATATGTACGAATAAAATAGAGTAATAAGATCACAGTCTCAGGGGCCTTCAGAGAGAAGCAGGGTGGCTCAGTGGAAAGAGCCCGGACTTTGGAGTCAGACGTCATGGGTTCAAATCCCAGCTCCGCCAAGTGTCAGTTGTGTGACTTTGGGCAAGTCACTTAACTTCTCTGTGCCTCAGTTACCTCATCTGGAAAATGGGAATTAAGACTGTGAGCCCCCGGTGGGACAACCTGATCACCTTGTAACCTCCCCAGCGCTAAGAACAGTGCTTTGCACATAGTAAGTGCTTAATAAATGCCATCATCATCATAATCATTGAGAGAGAGGAGGGCTCTTTCCAGCCCCTGCCCTCACTGATAGAAGGCAGGAGCCAGCAATTCTCAGCATGCCAGTTCTGTCTGGTGGATATACTGCTCAATCAATCAATCAATCAATCGTATTTATTGAGCGCTTACTATGTGCAGATCACTGTACTAAGCGCTTGGGAAGTACAAATTGGCAACACATAGAGACAGTCCCTACCCAACAGTGGGCTCACAGTCTAAAAGGGGGAGACAGAGAACAAAACCAAACATACCAACAAAATAAAATAAATAGGATAGAAATGTACAAGTAAAATAAATAAATACATAAATAGAGTAATAAATATGTACAAACATATATACAGGTGCTGTGGGTAAGGGAAGGAGGTAAGACGGGGGGATGGAGAGGGGGACGAGGGGGAGAGGAAGGAAGGGGCTCAGTCTGGGAAGGCCTCCTGGAGGAGGTGAGCTCTCAGCAGGGCCTTAGCTCTGCTCCTGCCGAGCATCGCAGTGCGCTGTTTTTCAGGGCTTTGGAGTGGAGCCTGTAGCCGGTCTTTGCCCGTGCTTGCCACCCTGGCAATGTCGGGGGCTCCTCGGGTGTTTCAAGCCCTTCCCACTGGGTCTGTTAGCCGGTTACCCGCTTAATCCACCTCCCTCTCGCTGACCCTCGGCTCTTTCATTCATTCGTTGTCGTATTTATTGAGCTCTTACTGTGTGCGGAACACCGTTCTAAGCGCTTGGGAGAGTATAATATAACAATAAACGGACACATTCCCTGCCCACAACGAGCTTTCAGTCTGGAGTCTTTGAGTCTCCGCTTTTCTAAGACCAAACCCAAATCTCCTGACTACTTTCAAAATCTTTATAACTCAATCCATTTGAAGAGCCCACCCTGCAACTCTCAGGCCTCTAGACCGTAAGCTGATTGTGGGCAGAGAACGTGTCTGCCAACTCTCCCACGCTTTTAGTAGAAGCGGCGTGGCTTAGTGGAAAGAGCCCGGACTTTGGAGTCAGAGGTCATGGGTTCAAATCCCGGCTCCACCAATTGTCAGCTGTGTGACTTTGGGCGAGTCACTTAACTTTCTGGGCCTCAGTGACCTCATGTGTAAAATGGGGATGAAGACAGCCCCCTGTGAGACAACCTGATCACCTTGTAACCTCTCCAGCGCTTAGAACAGTGCTTTGCACATAGTAAGCGCTTAACAAATGCCATCATTATTATTATTAGTACAGTGCTCTGCACACAGTAAGTGCTCAGTAAATACCGTTGATGATGATCACAGAGTCTCTGCGTATTCTAAGGTAGAAATAGATGCGGGGAAAGAAAAATGGTGAGGTCCCTTCTCGGGCTCCTGTGCGGCAGAGTTCTCAGGGTCCTCTCGGCCTGTGGCTGGGCCACCGCCACCACCCACGACGGTCCTCTGCGGCTTCCCTCCCGTCTAGATCACGTCAGCCTCGGTTCGACTGGTCACTCAAGAGCCCAAAGCCCTGGTGAGCGAATGGAAGGAGCCTCAGGGAAAGAACATCAGCGTGGCCTCGTGCAACAGCAGTCAGGTGGTGGTGGCTGTGGGGCGGGCCCTCTACTACCTGCAGATCCATCCCCGGGAACTGCGGCAGATAAGGTGAGCGGGGGACCTCCCGACCCGCCCCCCCTAGAAGCCAGCTCCTCCTTCCCCGTCCTTTCCCTCCCGGCTGAGCGCCGCTTCCCCCTTCCTTAGCCACACGGAGATGGAGCACGAAGTGGCCTGCCTGGACATCACGCCGCTGGGGGACAGCCACGGGATGTCGCCGCTCTGTGCCATCGGCCTCTGGACGGACATCTCGGCCCGCATCCTGAAGCTCCCCTCCTTCGAGCTGCTGCACAAGGAAATGCTCGGGGGAGGTAAGAGCGGCCCCGCCGGGAGGGCCGGGTGGCCGGGGCGGGGCCGGGAGGGAACCTAACTCGACTCGGTGTCCCTGGCAGAGATCATCCCTCGCTCCATCCTGATGACAACTTTTGAGAGCAGCCATTACCTCCTGTGCGCCCTGGGAGACGGAGCCCTTTTCTACTTCGGGCTCAGCATCGAGACGGGTGAGGGCCGGGGCTGGAAAGGGCCCGCCTCTCTCTGAAGGCCCCCCAGACTGTGAGCCGTGGAACCCCTTAGCCACCTGTCTTTCCGTCGTTCTTCCCTTCCCCTTAGCCGCCCATCTTCCCGTCCTTCTTCTCAATCCCCTTCCAAGTTGCTACGGGTTCCCGCGCTCCCTATAGAGAGGCAGCGTGGCTCAGTGGAAAGAGCCCGGGCTTGGGAATCGGAGGTCATGGGTTCCCATCCCGGCTCCGCCACTTGTCAGCTGTGTGACTTTGGATGAGTCACTTCACTCCCCTGTGCCTCAGTTCCCTCATCTATAAGATGGGGATTAAGACTGTGAACTCCCTGTGGAATGACCTGATTACCTTGTACCTTCCCCAGTGCTTAGAACAGTGCTTTGCACATAGTAAGTGCTTGGCAAGGGCCATCATTATTATAGTGGATAGAGCACGGGCCTGGGAATCAGAAGGTCATGGGGTCTAATCCCGGCTCTGCCACTTGTCTGCTGTTTGACCCTGGGCAAGTCACTTCATCAGTCGTATTTATTGAGCGCTTACTATGTGCAGAGCACTGTACTTCACTTCTCTGTGCCTCAGTGACCTCATCTCTAAAATGGGGATTAAGACTGTGAGCCCCCTGTGGGACGATCCAATCACTTTGTAACCTCCCCAGCTCCTAGAACAGTGCTTTGCACATAGTAAGCGCTTAATAAATGCCATTATTATTGGTAGTTTCCTCATCTGTAAAATGGAGATTAAGACCGTGAGCCCCACGAGGGACAGGGACTGTGTCCATCCCTATGATCGGGTATCTACCCCAGCGCTTAGAACAGCGCCTGGCACATAGTAAACGCTTAACACATACCTTAATTGTCATTGCTGTTGTTATTTATTGCTCCCTGTCTCCCGATGACCGCAGCAGGGGTATTGGGCGCCCACGACGGCCCTTTTGCTCTCTGTCCCGCAGGCCTGCTGAGCGACCGTAAGAAGGTGACCCTGGGCACCCAGCCCACGGTGTTGAGGACTTTCCGCTCCCTCTCCACCACCAACGTCTTCGCCTGCTCTGACCGCCCCACCGTCATCTACAGCAGCAACCATAAGTTGGTCTTCTCCAACGTCAACCTCAAGGAAGTCAATTACATGTGTCCTCTCAACTCAGATGGCTACCCTGACAGGTGAGCCCCAACTCCCGCTCCGTGGAGGAGGGGCAAAGGCCGGTTGCCCGGGCCCAGGGCATCGCTCCTTTTTCAAACCCGCGCGCCCAGGGAGATGGGCTGCCAGAGAGGGATCGGGGAAGAGCTGGTAGTGTTGCGGCCGAGGAAGAGGCGTGGGGGTGGCGTTTTCGCGGCCTCCTCCGGGAGCTCCTCGTTCTAAACCCAGCTAGCAGCGTGGCTCAGTGGAAAGAGCCCGGGCTTTGGAGTCGGAGGTCATCGGTTCAAGTCCCGGCTCCACCACTTGTCAGCTGTGTGACTTTAGGCAAGTCACTTCACTTCTCTGGGCCTCAGTTACCTCATCTGTAAAATGGGGATTAAGACTGGGAGCCCCACGTGGGACAACCTGATCACCTTTCCATCCCCCCCCGCCTTACTTCCTTCCCTTCCCCACAGCACCTGTATATATGTTTGTACGTATTTATTACTCTATTTTACTTGTACATATCTATTCTACTTATTTTATTTTGTTGATATGTTTTGTTTTGTTCTCTGTCTCTCCCTTCTAGACTGTGTGTGCCCACTGTTCGGTAGGGACCGTCTCTGTGTGTTGCCAACTTGTACTTCCCAAGCGCTTAGTACAGTGCTCTGCACACAGTAATCAATCAATCGTATTTATTGAGCGCTTACTGTGTGCAGAGCACTGTACTAAGCGCTTAAGCGCTCAGTAAATACTATTGATTGATTTATCACCTTGTGAATTCCCCAGTGCTTTGCACATAGTAAGCGCTTAATAAATGCCATCATTATTATTATTATTATTCCCCGCCCAGCTTGGCGCTGGCCAACAACAGCACCCTCACCATCGGCACCATCGACGAGATCCAGAAGCTGCATATCCGCACCGTCCCGCTTTACGAGTCTCCCAGGTGAGCCCGGTTGGGAGCGTCGAGGGGCGGCGGCCCCGCCGAGGGGTGACCCGAGGCCACCCTGCCATTTCCAGACTGTGAGCCCGCTGTCGGGTAGGGACCCTCTCTATCTGTTGCCGACTTGTCCTTCCCAAGCGCTTAGCCCAGTGCTCTGCACACAGTAAGCGCTCAATAAATACGATTGAATGAACGAATGAATGACCCTCTGCTTGCCTCTCACAGGAAGATCTGTTACCAGGAGGGGTCACAGTGTTTTGGGGTACTCTCCAGCCGCATCGAGGTGCAGGATGCCAGTGGAGGGACCACTGCCCTCAGGCCCAGCGCTAGCACGCAGGTCAGTTGCAGTTACTCCGGGAGAGCAGGTCATTAACGGGGCAGAGGCAATGTGGATTTGGGGGTCGCCTTTTGGCGGGAGCCCCCGTTGACTGGTTAATTAATTAATGATGGCATTTATTAAGCGCTTACTATGTGCAAAGCACCGTTCTAAGCGCTGGGGGGGTACAAGGTGATCAGGTTGTCCCACGGGGGGCTCACAATCTTAATCCCCATTTTACAGATGAGGTAACTGAGGCACAGAGAAGTGAAGTGACTTGCCCAAAGTCACACAGCCGATAAGTGGCGGAGCCGGGATTCGAACCCAGCCCGGGCTCTTTCCACTGAGCCACGCTGCTTCTTGGTTGAAAAAGGACTTGCCGGTTTCCCTCCGCCACGGCTGGGTGGCTTCCCAGACTGCCCTCTCTCCTCTTCCTCCACGCCCATCTCCCAAATCTCAGGAACCACAATTTCGGGGGTGGGTGGGAGCTTCTTCGATCTAGGGTTCTCACCTGCTTCGAGGGCTTTTTATTCATCCTTCTGCTCTCCCAGCATTCCTGGTATTTCTGGAATGTTTCTCTCCCCCCCCCCCCCCCCGGAACGTTGATGCTTTTGTTCCCTTGCCCTGTCGGAGGGCTGGGTCCGAGCATCACCCTCAGAATAGAAGCAGCGTGGCTCAGTGGAAAGAGCCCGGGCTTTGGAGTCAGAGGCATGGGTTCAAATCCCGGCTCCGCCAATTGTCAGCTCTGACTTTGGGCAAGTCATTTAGCGCCTCTGGGCCTCAGTTATCTCATCTGTAAAATGGGGATGAAGACCGTGAGCCCCCCGTGGGACACCCTGATCACCTTGTAACCTCCCCAGCGCTTAGAACAGTGCTTTGCACACAGTAAGCGCTTAATAAATGCCGTAAAAAAAATGCTACAGAGGCTGCAGTCTCCATTAATCCTTCTCCCGCCTAGCGGGAGCCACAGCTGTAGCTGTTCTCTTCCATCGATCTTGATTCCCGCCGAGGTCCCGAGCTGCTCGGGTCTGGGTGTCAGTTCTCCCAAGTCTACGGGACTCTGGGGGCTTTAAATTTGGTCTCCCTAGAGAACCGTCCGTTGGGTGCCTCCGTTTCATTCACCTACCGAGCCGCAGCTGTTTTCTCAACCGATTCTCTCTCTTTTTTTCTTATTTCTGGTTGGGTCTCTAGCCCTCATTCACCAGTGATTCTCCCTTCTTCCTCCATTTCCTCCTCCTCCTCCCTTGCTCCTGGGGGTGGGGAGGCCGAGGGAGTGACCTCGGCCCTCTCTGTTCCCAGGCTTTATCTAGCAGCGTCAGCTCCAGCAAGTTATTCTCCAGCAGCACGGCCCCACACGAGACCTCCTTTGGAGAGGAGGTTGAGGTGCACAACCTTCTCATCATCGATCAGCACACCTTTGAAGGTACCCCGTGCCCTTGTCTCCTAATCCATTTCACACCGCTGAAATCAGGAGGGATCAGCCACGGAAAGTCGCCCGGGGAAGGGGTGATGGAGGAAGAGGTGGGAGCCTGGAGTGCAGGTAGCGTGGAGCAGGGAAAGCCACAAGGACAATGGCAGACAGGCCAACGTCTCCGCTTCCGAGCCCCTCTCCCATCAATCCAGACTCACCACCGGTATTCCTGGGGCCCCCTCCCCGCTCATCCCTCCAGACTCCTCTTCCTTTTTCATGGTAGACTTTGGCTGCCGTATCGGCTCTGGTAACCTGTGAACGAATAAGCGGGCAGGAGGGGGAATATATTCCCCAGTTTGCTGCTCAGACGGGAGGCAGGTTGTTCTTGTGAACAGGGCATCGAGGGAGATATTGTGTAGCTGAAGCAGTAGATATGCCGGGAAAGGAGAGTTGGGAGGTCTGCACGGGTGAGTGGGGAAGCTGTGTGGAAAGAGCACAGACTTGGAAGTTAGAGGACCTGGGTTTTAATCCTTGGCCCTGCCACTTGTCTGCTGTGTGACTTTGGGCAAGTCCGTTATGTATCAGTGCCTCAGTCACCTTGTCTGTGAAATGGTGATTAAGACCGAGAGCACTGTCCTAAACCCAATTATCTGGTATCTACCCCAGTGCTTACTAGAGTGCCCGGCACATGATGATAATAATAACGTTGGTATTTGTTGTTAATAATAATAATAATGATGTCATTTATTAGCGCTTACTATGTGCAAAGCACTGTAGGCACTTACTATGTGCCAAGCACTGGTCTAAGCGCTGGGGTAGATACAAGGTCTTGAGGTTGTCCCACGTGGGGCTCACAGTCTTCATCCCCATTTTCCAGATGAGGTAACTGAGGCCCAGAGAAGTGAAGTGACTTGCCCAAAGTCACACAGCTGACAAGTGGCGGAGCCGGGACTAGAACCCATGACCTCTGACTCCAAAGCCCGGGCTCTTTCCACTGAGCCACTCATTCATTCATTCATTCAATTGTATTTATTCATTCATTCATTCATTCGTATTTATTGAGCGCTTACTGTGTGCAGAGCACTGGACTAAGTGCTTGGGAAGTACAAGTTGGCAACATAGAGAGACGGTCCCTACCCAACAGCAGGCTCACAGTCTAGAAAGGGGAGACAGAGAACAAAACAAAACATATTAACAAAACATAAATAGAATAAGTATGTACAAGTAAAAGAAATAGAGTAATAAATATGTACGTACATATATACATATTTACAGGTGCTGTGGGGAGGGGAAGGAGGTAAGGTGGGGTGATGGGGAAGGGGAGGAGGGGGAGAGGAAGGAGGGGGCTCAGTCTGGGAAGGGCTCCTGGAGGAGGTGAGCTCTAAGTAGGGCTCTGAAGGGAGGAAGCATAGGAAGCGCTCAACAAATACCATGAAAAAGAAGCCATCAGATGGGATTTTCTTTCTCCTCCTCTCCAGTACTCCATGCCCACCAATTCCTGCAGAATGAGTATGCTCTCAGCCTGGTCTCCTGCAAGCTGGGCAAAGATGCCAACACCTACTTCATCGTGGGCACTGCCATGGTGTACCCCGAGGAAGCCGAACCCAAGCAGGGCCGCATTGTCGTCTTCCAGTACTCAGATGGTAAGTGCAGGGGGGCCTGGCTTTTCCAGGGGAAGTAGAAGCCTTAAATCCCTTCTCCGCCTGAGGTCTGCGGCCCCCGAGGACCTTCCGTTTATTTCCCTTCTCCTCACTCCCTGGCGGAGTCCCAGGAAGTCTCCCTCAGTCCTGCCCAGCTTCTGAAAAATGGTAAAATCTGGGGCCCGGAAAGGTGGATTGAGCATTGACATCTGACATCTATTCCCTTCAGACCCAGCTCTCGGGGTTCTTTTCTGAGGTTCAGCACTACCTCGTGCATTGGGAAGACAGACACTTCCCTCATTTTCCCCCTTTCATTTGGAAGTTAGGGGACCTGGATTTTAATCCTTGGCCCTGCCACTTGTCTGCTGTGTGACTTTGGGCAAGTCTGTTATATATCAGTGTCTGTTTCCTTAGTGACATGGCAGGAGTCACGCCATCTTGTCCGCGAAGGATTTTGAATTGTCACCGTGTTACTTGGCTAGCCGGAGTTATTCTAGTTTTCAGCTCTGATCCCGCTACAGGTCTTTGTCAGCTGAATAATTCCTTTTTGTTAGGTGATTTAGGGTTACTAAGTAGATGCCAGTTGCCCGTAATAATAATAATAATAATGATGGCGTTTATTAAGCGCTTACAATGTGCAAAGCACTGTTCTAAGCGCTGGGGAAGTTACAAGGTGATCAGGTTGTCCCACGTGGGGCTCACAGTCTTAATGCCCAGTGTACAGATGGGGGAACTGAGGCACAGAGAAGTGAAGTGACTTGCCCAAAGTCACACAGCTGACAAGTGGTGGAGCCGGGGTTTGAACCCATGACCTCTGACTCCAAAGCCCGGGCTCTTTCCACTGAGCCACGCTGCTTCTCTAGCTAAATATGGTTTGTCCTAGAACTGGAGAGTCACCACACTCCATTTTCGGTTTGCCATTTTGCCCACCCAACTGGTCCTGGCATTACGCAAGGAAGAGAATTGTGATTGATTAAATTCCCTGTTACCGTCCCTGAACAATAAATTCGAAGTGCTTACGATTAAGTTCCCCCTGAATTGCAAACGGACTACTGGTAACGGGCGTGTTTCATGGGAGGGGATCCCCTGTTTGAAATGCTTTTTTGGTTCGTTTTTCACCAAAATACGGGAATTTCCGTCGGAGCGACAGCCCTGTATCCCATAGCCTTTGGTTTTTGCCTGTTGCGGTTCTGCTGACCCTGGATACTCTCAGGAAGGAATAGACGGTGGCAGGGGAAAACTGCAGTATTAAAAAGAGCTCTGTTTTCTGTAGGCCTATTAGCCAAACTGCCCGGTCCCACTGGGGAGATTTTGGTGCCCCGTAATCTCGGGAATAATAATAATAATAATGGCATTTGTTAAGCGCTTACTATGTGCAAAGCACTGTTCTAAGCACTGGGGGGTTACAAGGTGATCAGGTTGTCCCACACAGGGCTCACAGTCTTTATCCCCGTTTTACAGATGAGGGAACTGAGGCCCAGAGAAGTTAAGTGGCTTGCCCAAAGGGAATGGATATGGGCTACCCGTTTGTTGCCCTTGGAGGATTTTATTAGCCGCTTGCCAGGGGAGTGGAAGAACGGGCCAGTAACGGCTTGGGACAAAGGAGACGAGTGGAATAATCGTCAACGGAAGATGAGTACATGAGGCCATTTTGGCGGCTCACGGGAGATCTTGTTTTTCCTCAGGGAAGCTGCAGACTGTGGCTGAGAAGGAAGTGAAAGGGGCAGTGTACTCCATGGTGGAATTCAACGGGAAGTTATTAGCCAGCATCAACAGCACGGTGAGATTTCCCTGTCCTCCTCCGTCACCACCGCCCTTGCCCAAGCTGGTCATTAGCAGCATTGTTGAATACTTCCTGGTAAAGCCCCTTGCCAGTGACGGGTAACTCAAATCAGACAAGGCCTGAGAGGGAAAGCACTCAATTAGGGGTGAGACCGCCTCAATTGCAGCGTATTCCTTGGCCGTGCAGACTTATTCATATTTCGGCCTCTGTTCCCCCCGGTTAGGTAAGTCAGAAGGGATTATGGGGAATGCCGTGACAAAGGGTAAGTATGAAATCGCCTTGAAGCCAAGGAATAGCAAAGGAGGAGGGGATAAAAAAATCAAGGCAGGAGGCAGCGGGGGCACAGTGAACGTTTGTCTTAGCTCCCTCAGATCCCGCTTACTCAGTCCAAACCAGGTTTTTTTCGGTCCATCTTGACAAAGGAAAGAGACCCCAGGAGGTTGCAAAGAACGTGTCCACCAACTCTGTTGTAGTGCAGTCTCCCAAGTGCTCTGACGCAGTAAGCGCTCAATAAATACGGTCGATTAATTAAATTGGAGAAGGGGGAAAGATCCGGCCTGTTTCCGGGGAGACCCCAGAGCAGTGGAGCCGGCCCGTTTGCCCTGCTTGGGGCTCTACGGGTGCTCCCTGGGTCGCCCCCTCTCAGTTTCTGGCCACTCCTCTCCCTCCCCAAGGTGCGACTGTACGAATGGACGGCAGAGAAAGAGCTGCGGACGGAGTGCAATCACTATAACAACATCATGGCCCTCTACCTGAAGACCAAGGGGGACTTCATCCTGGTCGGCGACCTGATGCGCTCAGTGTTGCTGCTTGCTTACAAGCCCATGGAAGGCAACTTTGAGGAGGTAATGGGGAGACTTCTCTAGCAGATCACTGAGGGCTTGAAAAGGCGTGGGGGTTGACCGGATCGTCCACTGTCACCGCAGGCTTCCGGGCCTGGTTATTACTCCCCTTACAGCTTCCCATCTGAATTTAGCCTCTTTTCTTTCTGACTGCTCCTTGGGACCTTCCTTTTCGTGGTTCCTTGAACCATGTCTAGTCCAGTCCATTGCCAGTCCTATGTGGGGACCGCTTTTAAGCGATCCCCTGCCCTTTCCTCCAAAGGGAGCTCGTATTTTTTTTTTCCTTACGGTATTCAAGTACTTACTGTGTGCCAGGCACCGTACTATTTACTATTCTATTTTATTTTGTTAATATGTTTTGTCGTCTGTCTCCCCCTTCTAGACGGTGAGCCCGCTGTTGGGTAGGGACCGTCTCTATATGTTGCCAACTTGTACTTCCCAAGCGCTTAGTACAGTGCTCTGCACACAGTAAGCGCTTAATAAATGATTGAATGAATGAATGAATGTACTAAGCGTCAGGGTAGATACAAGGTAATCAGGTTGGATACAACCCAAGTCCCACCTGGGGCTCACAGTCTTAATCCCCATTTTCCAGAGAAGCAGCGTGGCTTAGCGGAAGGAGCCCGGGCTTGGGAGTCAGAGGTTGTGGGTTCTAATCCCACTCCGCCGCTTGTCAGCTGGGTGACTTTGGACATGTCCCTTCGCTTCTCTGTGCCTCAGTGACCTCATCTGTAAAATGGGGATTCAAACTGTGAGCCACGTGGGACAACCGGATTGCCTTGTATCTACCCCAGTGCTTAGAACAGTGCTTGGCACATACTTCTGAAGCACTTAGTACAGTGCTGTGCACTCAGCAAGCACTCAATAAATACGATTGAATGAATAGTAAGCACTTAATAAATGCCATTATTATAACAGGTGGGGTAACTGAGGCTCAATGTGGGCAGGGAACATTTCTCCCACCTCTGTTGTAGCGCTTGGTAAATGCCATTGATGATGATGGAGAAAGCGTGATGTTTGTCCAGGCTGAAGACAGAGAATCACACACCATTCTTGGGGTGGATATGTAAGAAAGCTAGGGAAGAAGTGAAAATGAGGCTGTGACCTTTCATAAAGTGGGGACAAGGGTGTAGGGTCAAAGCAGAGCTTAGTCCAGTGCTCTGCACACAGTAAGCGCTCAATAAATACGATTGAATGAATGAATACTAAAGATGTCAAATTTTCTGGATACGAGTTCCCGAAAATTGGGTCTCTGAGCCCCGTAATGGGGAAAGTGCCCAGACTGCTGAAGAGACACAGCACGGCCTAGTGGATAGAGCCTGGGCCTGGTAGAGGACCTGAGTTCTAATCCTGGCTCCGCCCCATACCTGCTGGGTGACCTTGGGCAAGTGAGTTCCCTTCTCTGTGCTTCAGTTACCTCAGCTCTAAAATGGGAAGGAAGACTGGGATTAAGTGCTTAGTGCAGTGCTCTGCACACAGTAAGCGCTCAAAAAATAAAATCGAATGAATGAAGGAATGTGGGACGTGGATTGGGTCCAGCCTGATTAGCTTGTTTCTACCCCAGCGCTTAGTACAGTGTCTGGCCTGTAGTAAGCTCTTCACAAAGGCCATTTTAAAGAAGACTGGGGTCCTCTTAACTGTCTTCTTCTTGGTCTCGTTGTCCTGATAAAGATTGCCCGGGATTTCAACCCCAACTGGATGAGCGCTGTGGAGATCTTGGACGACGACAATTTCTTGGGGGCCGAGAATGCCTTTAACTTGTTCGTGTGTCAGAAGGATAGGTGAGTGACCTCCGGTGAGGGTAAAAGCAGCCCTTACGTGGTGCGGGCCTTTCCAGATCTGCTGCAAAAGGCTCTGAGGAACCAACTAAACTTCCCTTTTCGACGTCTGTGGAGAAATGTCCGCCTGACCAAGACACATTCTTCCTTGGAACCATTGACGAGACTCTGAAAAGTCTCAACAGAAAGTACAGACTTGATTTAAGATGAGGCAGGGGACATCAGTCTGGGAAATCTGGGAGTCAGGCCCGCGTCTGCCTATGGCTCTCACGCTGCCCTGTTGGGAAAAGGAAGCCGGCCCGAACGGGGACTTAAATCCGGGTTGTTCCATGACGGTTTCCCCTAAATTGACTTGGGGAACTAGGATTTATTATGGGGTCCTTAATAGGCCTGCCAGTCAGTCGCGAGAATTTCCGGACACCCAGGAGATGCCCGGCAGGTGAAGAAAGCAAATGGGGGTTGGCCAAAATAGCCACTCTTCACACCAGTTGGAAGGTGGCCAAAGTCCCAAGCCCCGTTCACCCCAAGGCGTTGTTTGGACCATTTACTCAATCAATCAATCGTATTTATTGAGCGCTTACTGTGTGCAGAGCACTGTACTAAGCGCTTGGGAAGTACAAGCGCGGGGCTGGGTAACGTTCATCCCCGTAGTCATATTTGGCAATTCGAGGGAGAACTTGCCCACGCTGTCCCCCGACTCCCTCCGTTTGTCTTCAGAGATGCAGAGACGTCTGGCAGGGTCCTTCCGACCAAGCTGTGATAGGAAAGGGAGGAGCGTGGCCCAGTGGAAAGAGCCCGAGCTTTGGAGTCAGAGGTCATGGGTTCAAATCCTGGCTCCGCCACCCATCAGCTGGGTGTCTTTGGGCAAGTCACTTCCCTTCTCTGGGCCTCAGTTCCCTCATCTGGAAAATGGGGATTAAAACTGTGAGCCCACCGTGGGACAACCTGATCGCCTTGTAACCTCCCCAGTGCTTAGAACGTAGTAAGCGCTTAACAAGTACCATCATCATTATTATTATTATTAGGAAGCCCCCAGGTGCTGCTGTGCTTTTCCGTTGCATGTGAAATAGCAAAGCAGGGTATCAGTGGGACCCCCAAACCCTTCTTGTTTCGGTTGGTGCCGGGATCCGGGAGCGGCAGGGGGCTTCCCAGCGGCGGCGGTAGTTAGGCTCCCCACTCTGCCTTTCAGCGCGGCCACCACAGACGAAGAGCGGCAACACCTGCAAGAGGTGGGACTGTTCCACTTGGGCGAGTTTGTCAACGTCTTCTGCCACGGCTCCCTGGTCATGCAGAACCTGGGCGAGACCTCCACGCCCACCCAAGGCTCGGTGCTCTTCGGCACAGTCAATGGCATGATCGGTAAGGTCAGAGCCTTCAGGGGCGTCACCCTTGGCTCACGGATCTGGGGGCACCCCCCACCCCCCTCGTTTCAGGGCACGGGAGAGAAACTCTGGTGGTCCTGAAGAGAACCATAAGCGATATTCGGCCTCCGAGTCGTTTGGTACTCGCCCGGGGTCCCCCCGACACTCTGAGAACTTACTCTGCCTTCCCCTTACCAGGACTGGTGACGTCTCTGTCCGAAAGCTGGTACAACCTGCTGTTGGATATGCAGAACCGACTCAACAAAGTCATCAAGAGCGTCGGCAAGATCGAGCACTCCTTATATCCTTCCTCTCCCAATCAGTCAGTCGTATTTATTGAGCGCTTACTGTGTGCAGAGCACTGCACTAAGCGCTTGGGAAGTACAAGTTGGCAACATATGGAGACAGTCCCTACCCAACGGTGGGCTCACAGTCTAGAAGTCCCAGAAAGTGCAGAGAGGGTGGAAGCTACAACTGGCAGGGACCCCCCAAGGGAAAGGAGGTGGTTTCAATGGCAAAATGCAGCTCCCTGTGGCTCTCTCCGGGTGACCCGTCACGTAGAGCCGTAGCGGGGTGGGACTGGTACGGCGGAGGGGTAAGTTTGGGGGGCGTTTAGGAGGGTCTTGACGAGGCTGCAGGTCCCAAAGGCCTGAGAGAATCGGGAAGCTGAAAACTCCGATGCACCCGGGACAGGAGATCAGTTTACCCCGGCAGGTTGGCAGCTGGCCGGGTTGGGAGAGGGGAGGCCGACGTTCAGATCACTTTCCCAGCTGGGGTGAGCAAAACCTGAGGAGCGTGCGATGATCTGGAGCCCCGAGCCCGAAGAACCCCAAAGAAAATGCCCCATTCATTCCAAGTGGCGATGGAGCCTCCTGAGAAGTGCTGGGAGGGAGCTCCTTGGCTCCCTGATTCTGGGAGAGAAACATCGGAGCGGGAATAATCGATTTATAAACCGAAGCGCCACCCCCGTACTCAGAGGCTCACGTGGATTGTCTTGTCCACGGCAGCGCGGAGATGGGGAGCAATTCATCCAATTATACATGCAATCGTATTTATTGAGCACTTACCGTGCGCAGAGCACTGTACGAAGCGCTTGGAAAGTACCATTCAGCAACAGGTTCAGCCCACAACGGGTTCAGAGGTCTAGAAGGGGGAAGACAGACATCAAAACAAGGAAACGGGAGCTGCCCGGTTCAGTTAGTGAAGCAGTGGTATTTATTGAGCTCTTATCATGTGCAGAGCACTGTACTAAGCGCTGGGGAAGGTACAGTGCAATCGAGTGGGAAGCCAGGATCCCGGCCCCCAAGGAAATAGAAGCCCTTGTTCCTTAACTGGGCCCTTGCACCTGGAGGTCTTTCCACACCGAACGCAAAACGGAACCTGCCACGGGCTTCATCGACGGAGATCTCATCGAAAGCTTCCTGGATATCAGCCGACCCAAGATGCAGGAGGTGGTGGCCAACTTACAGGCGAGTTGTCGGAATCGGAGGCTGTGGGGGTACCGCGGGGGAACAAGCCCAAAAGTCAATCAAACCAATGAATCAATTGTATTTGTTGAGCGCTTACTGTGTGCAGAGCACTGTACTAAGCGCTTAAGTCAGCGGCAAGGTGAAAGGTACCCGGGACTTGGCCCGAGAACAAAACCATCTGCGAGCGCTTGTACCCCCGCCTCCTTCACCTACCTGGTTGCCTTCGGCTCCTGTCGTGGGCAAGGAGGAGGGTAGCTTAGGCAACTTGGGTGAGAGCTCAACCACATAAATCCGGGAAGCACGGACAGGCGGGGCCGGGGATTGAGAAGCGGCGTGGCTCAGTGGAAAGAGCCCGGGCTTGGGAGTCAGAGGTCACGGGTTCAAATCCCGGCTCCGCCAGTTGTCAGCTGGGTGACTCTGGGCAAGTCACTTCACTTCTCTGGGCCTCAGTTCCCTCATCTTTTAAATGGGGATGAAGACTGTGAGCCCCCCGTGGGACAACCTGATCACCTTGTAACCTCCCCAGCGTTTAGAACAGTGCTTTGCACATAGCACTTAATAAATGCCATCATTATTATTATTATTATTATCTGGGGTGAGCTAGTAACTTCCTTGAATCTGCGCTGTAGGCAGGGTCACTTCCACTCCGCCCTACACCCCCATTTGGTACACAGAGTTTGGCATTCTGTCCTTGTTTTAATAATCTTAAAAAATTAGGCAGCGGTTTAATAATAATGATTGTCGTATTTAAGTGCTTACAACGTGCCAAGCACTGTTCTAAGCGCCAGGGGAGATACAGGGTAATCAGGTTGCTCACATTTTTAGTCCCCATTTTTACAGATGAGGTGACTGAGACCCAGAGAAGTAAAGTGACTGGCCCAAGGTCACACAGCAGACAAGTGGCAGAGGCGGGATTAGAACCCATGACCTCTGACTCCCAAGCCCGGTCTCTTTCCACTAAACCACGGGTTTAAAGGGCGATGTTCTGATTAGGCTGTGCTTCTTGGTTTTTTCCCCCGTGGCATTGGTTAAGCACTTACTGTGTATCAAGCGCTGATGTAGATACGAATTAATCAGGTTAGACGCAGTCCCCGGACCACGTGGGGCTCACGGTCTAGGAGGGAGAACAGGAATCGAGTCCTTTATTTTACAGTCGAGGAAACTGAGGCACAGAGAAGTTGGGCCTCGCTCAAGTTCACGCAGCGGGCAAGTGACGGAGCCAGGATTAGAACTCAAGGCCTCTTGACTCCCAGGACCGTGATCTTCCTACCGGCCCACACAGCTCCCCTCGCTTCAAAAATATTGCTCCTCGGGTGCCAATTCCCCAACGAGATTTCCTCACCTCCAGCATAGGTGGGAAGTTGTGTTTTCCTGGAGATTGAAGAGCACGGTTCTCTTCCTCCTCCTCAATCCCGCTGTGTGCCAGTCAGTTGTATGTACTGAGCGCCTACTGTGTCCAGAGCACTGTACTAAGTGCTCGGGAGAGTACTCTATGACAATGAGCAGACACATTTCCTGCCCACAATGAGCTTACAGTTTAGAGGACAGGCAAAATGTGCTGTCCTCTGTCATTCATTCATTGTCGTATTTATTGAGCGCTTACTGTGTGCAGAGCATTGAACTAAGCGCTTGGGAAGTACAAGTTGGCAACATATAGAGACGGTCCCTACCCAACAGCGGGCTCACAGTCTAACATTTCCTGCCAACAATGAGCTTACAGTCCAGAGGACAGGCAAAATGTGCTGTCCTCTGTCCATGCGAAGGGAAGTCAGGGTCCTCGTACTGTCTCTTTGGCCACTAATTCATTCATTCATTCAGTTGTATTTATTGAGCGCTTACTGTATGCAGAGCACTGTACTAAGCGCTTGGGAAGTCCAAGTTGGCAACATACAGAGACGGTCCCTACCCAACAGCGGGCTCACAATCTAGAAGGGGGAGACAGGCAACAAAACAAAACATATTAACAAAATAAAATAAATAGAATAGTAAATTCATTCAATCGAATTCATTGAGCGCTTACTGTGTGCAGAGCACTGTACTAAGCGCTTGGGAAGTCCAAGTTGGCAACATAGAGAGACAGTCCCTACCCAACAGCGGGCTCACAGTCTAGAAGTGGGAGACAGGCAACAAAACAAATTAACAAAATAAAATAAATAGAATAGTAAATTCATTCATTCAGTCGTATTTACTGAGCGCTTAGTGTGTGCAGAGCAGTGTACTAAGCGTTTGGGAAGTCCAAGTTGGCAACGTAGAGAGACGGTCCCTACCCAACAGCGGGCTCACAGTGTAGAAGGGGGAGACAGGCAACCAAACAAACCATATTAACACGGCCTCCTCCTCGCCACAGATCGACGACGGCAGCGGCATGAAACGGGAGGCCACCGTGGACGACCTGATCAAGATCGTGGAGGAGCTCACCCGGATCCATTAGTCGGGGGAGGTGGCCGAGATCCCCGTTCCTAGCACCTTCCTCTGGGTTTCGTACCCGGAGTCTTCCCTGTCCCCCTGTAGCCGAAGGGGGCCCGATGCCCAGCCAACTGCCCCGTATCCCCCCAAAAGCCACAGCCGTCCACCCTGTGTGGAAGCGGGGAGGGTCTTGAAACTCAAGCCCGCTCACTAAGGTCGTTGAAGGGACCCGGAGGGCCGACATTTCCGGCCGCCACCCCGGGAACACCAGGCCCGACGAGTCTCGGCCGTTGGGGCCTCCTCTCCCTTCCCCTTTCCCCTCCCAAGAAAGGAATTGGTAGCTCGTCCCGAGCCCCCCACCCACTCGGATACCCCGCACTGAGGTTTGCTGGGGGAGGTGGGCGGGTTCCCTGTCGGATGAGGGAAGGGGCCCCGCTCTACCTTCCCACCGCTGTCTCGGAGAGCTTCGGAAGCTCATCCTCGGCCCTCTGGGCAGCCGGGGCGACCTGAGCCAAGAGGCTGGGGAATCCCGGATCGGGTCCGGCCACAGACCCGCCCTCTGGGGGATTGCCAGCCTCAGGGAGGGAGCGTGGGGCAAAGGGAATTCATTCTGTTGTTGCTTTCTGAGTTTTACCAAATAAAATAGAGTCCAAGAGGAAGATACAGTTGCCCTCTGATTGCTTTTTTTCCCCCCCCAGCCGCTGCTCCCCATTCCCATCTCAGGAGGGGGAACGGTTTGCCGGGGAATCGTCCAACTTGTAGGGCAACCGTTTTGAACGCTATGGAAGTGCTTACCCACCCTGATTTTTCCAGCTCTTCTTTTTTGCAGTGAGGTTTCCAGGGAAGCGTTTAATGTCCGGTATTAAACTTCTTCTGTCTGTTTGGGTCCCGTTGCCTTCATCTCCGTTGCCCTCCCGGACCTTCGCTGGCCCACCGGGTTCCCGGGAAGCCACCTGGTTGCGGATTGACAGCCAGTCGCTTCCTCAACGGGTCGGTTCAACGAACTCTGTCCGTTCCTCATTCGTTCATTCAGTCAATCAATCGTATTTATTGAGCGCTTACTGTGTGCAGAGCACTGGACTAAGCGCTTGGGAAGTACAAGTTGGCAACCTCACTGCGGTCTCACAGTTAAATGGTTCGTCCGACTTCCTCTGAGGGGGTCAAACTGCTGGAGCCCTTCCCCCCGCCCCGGTAGCCAGCAGGTACCCTGGACCATCCCTGGGTGTCTCCCCCATCCTCTCTCCGTGCCAGCGTGGCTCAGTGGAAAGAGCCCGGGCTTTGGAGTCAGAGGTCATGGGTTCGAATCCTGGCTCTGCCACTTGTCAGCTGTGTGACCTTGGGCAAGTCACTTCACTAAGCCTCAGTTACCTCATCTGTAAAGTGGGGATTGACTGTGAGCCCTCCGTGGGACAACCTGATCACCTTGTATCCCCCCAGCGCTTAGAACAGTGCTTTGCACATAGTAAGCGCTTAATAAATGCCATTATTATTATTATTATTATTATTACCTGTGGTTGGAGAAAGGCCACGAGACGAATTCATTCAGTCATATTTATTGAGCGCTTTCTGTGTGCAGAGCACTGTACTAAGCGCTTGGAAAGTACAATTCGGCAACAGAGAGAGACAATCCCTTCCCAACGACGGGCTCACAGATGCACTGAGGCTTGGAATTCAGTCAATCGGTGGTATTTATTGAGCACCTACTGTGCAGATCCAGTGCTTGGGAGAGTACGATAGAGTTGGTAGACACGATCCCTGCCCACAAATTTACCATCTAATAATAATTGTATTTATTAAGCTGTTATTATATGCTAGGCATTGTGCTGACTGCTGCAGGGGATACAGACAAGTCGGGTTGGACACAGTCCCTGTCCCGCGTCGGGCTCACGGTCTTAATCCCCATTTACAGATGAGAGAACAGGCAGAGAGAAGTGCAATAACTTGGCCGAGGTCACACAGCAGACAAGCAGCAGAGCTGGGATTAGAACCCGTGACTTTTTGACTCCCAGCCCCATCTTCTGGGAAGAGAAGCAGCGTGGTTCAATGGGAAGAGCACGAGCTTTGGAGTCAGAGGTCATGGGTTCTAATCCTGGCTCCCCCACATGTCAGCTGTGTGACCTTGGGCAAGTCACTTAACTTCTCTGAGCCTCAGTTCCCTCATCTGTAAAATGGGGATTAAGACTGTGAGCCCCACGTGGGGCAAACTGATCACCCCTTGTATCCCTCCAGCGCTTAGAACAGTGCTTTGCACATAGTAAGCACTTAACAAATGCCAATATTATTATTATTATTATTATTATTATCTTCTATCCACTAGGCCATGCTGCTTCTCTTCACTTTTAGGATCACCTCCTCAACTCCCAGCTCCTTCTGCCACCTTCTTTTGAGTTTCTCTTTTCATCCTGGGCAAAATTAAGGTGGCAAACGGAGTTCTGAACTTGGTAGCTTGGGTTGGTGAGAACTTATGAATTGGCTGGACCTTTCAGACAAAACCTGATTCATCTCTCTGCCTGGCTGAGCGAATGGAGGATGACCAGTAAACTCCTCGTGGACAGGGACCATGTCTATCAACTCCTGTTGTATTATCCTAAGTTTTTAGTACGGCGCTCTGCCCACAGTAAGCATCCTATGGTCCAGAAGGAGAGTAAAACTCGGCGTCCGGGCCCGGAAAAGTGGCCCTGCCCTTTTGGAGACCACAGTCTGACCTGAGCCCAGTCCGATTGTGGTTTCTGAGTGAAAACCCTGATTTTAAACCCCGGGCGGGCGACTACGAGAGAATGTGCTTCGGGGATCGTTAAGACTGGATCCGCATTTCCTGCTGTTTTCCCCTGCGCTCTTTTTACCCTTCCAGGTCCTCCCTTTGAGAGTTTGAGTCTTGGACGAGCAAACCTCAGAATCTCCTAAAATCGCGGCTCGAATTTGAAACCGAGGTTTACTCGTCCCTCAGCTCTAAAGGTCCCGCCTCGAAGACCTAACTTTAAAGCCGGTGTCGGGCTTGCGACTGCTCCACTGAACTCTGGACTGGAGAATAATAATAATGACGATGACGATGGCATTTGTTAAGCGCTTACTATGTGCGAAGCACTGTTCTAAGCACCGGGGAGTATCCATCTAATTTACCATCTAATAATAATAATTGTATTTATTAAGCTGTTATTATATGCTAGGTGCTATATGCTATTATATGCAAGGTGATCGGGTTGTCCCACGTGAATGGAGTGTGGGCAAATGTGGCCAGACGTGGCTGGGCTGTGCCTATCGTCTCTTAATCTAGGTGGATCTGGAGGAGTCTTCCGCAAGGAAAATCAAGGTGGGCCGGAAAGAATCGCCCGTTAGCCGCTTCTGGAGAGACGGAATTCGAAGATCGCTGCCGTTACGTCGTCTGGATCCCGAGTTCACGGGTAAAGCCTTCGGGGTCGAAGCTCATCGAGTGGTGGCATTTGGAAAGTAGCCCCCCGTACTTTTAAAAACGAGAAAGGAAAGAGGCACTGATCGCCTCCCAAGGTGAAGGGTTGTCTTTGCGAACTTGGCTGCAGCCGGCTGGGCGGATGGCTCCCTTCCAGGCAAGGCTCCAATGAGCTAACCTTCCTCCGGGCCTCCGAGTGAGCGACCGACCTTTGGGAAAAGAATAGAAACGCACTGACTCATCGTGATTGCCGGAGTGGGTCGAGAGCCAGGCTCTCTCTGGCCGTCCAGCGAGAACGCAGCTTCCCTTGCCCGCGGCCGAGGGTCTCGAAGGCCTCGTGTTCCAGTTCGGCCGCGAGTCCCGGACCGGGGGAGGAAATGAAGGACGGCGTGCGGGGGGGACGGGCTGGATCCCAGGCCACGGGCCACCCAGGAGGAGCCCCCGGGAGCACCCGCGTTCCCCGCGACAATTAGGAGGGAGGGACTTGGAGGAGAGAGCCGCAAATATCCGAAAGGGAGAGACTGAATTGGCGGTAGGTGTTTGCGCCGCTAGCACGTAACCCAGGGCCTTGCGGAATGGGGGATGGACATTGGCTGACTCTTGTTTCCCCCCCCTCAGAGCTCAAGGCTTTGCACTTTCGAATTGCTTAGCACGTTTTCCTCATCCTGCGTTGCCTGATTTGAGGACGGCCCGAGTGCCGTGGGACCGTGGAAACTTCTTGCAGTGGAAAATGGGAGGAGTCCCGTTGTCCGGGGACTCTCCAGAAATGATAATGATGGCATCTGTTAAGCGCTTACTATAGAGGTCATGGGTTCAAATCCCGGCTCCGCCACTTGTCAGACTTTTAGACTGTGAGCCCACTGTTGGGTAGGGACTGTCTCTATATGTTGCCAATTTGTACTTCCCAAGCGCTTAGTACAGTGCTCTGCACACAGGAAGCGCTCAATAAACACGATTGATTGATTGATTGATTGTCAGCTGTGTGACTTTGGGCAAGTCACTTCGCTTCTCTGGGCCGCAGTTCCCTCATCTGTAAAATGAGGATTAAGACTGTGAGCCCCCGCCGTGGGACAACCTGATCACCTTGTAACCTCTCCGGCGCTTAGAACAGTGCTTGGCACATAGTAAGCGCTTAACAAATACCAACGTTATGATTATTATGGGCCAAGCACTGTTCTTAAGCACTGGGGTAGATAGAAGGTAATCAGGTCATCCCCATTTTACAGATGAGGGAACTGAGGCACAGAGAAGCGAAGTGGCACTGTTCTAAAACACCGGGGTAGATACGAGGTAATCAGATTGTCCCACGTGGGGCTCACGGGCTTCATCCCCATTTGACAGATGAGGGAGCTGAGGCACAGAGAAGTGAAGTGACTGGCGTAAGGTCACACAGTTAAGTGGGAGAGGTGGGATTAGAACCCACAACCTCTGACTCGTGCTCTTCCCATCAAGCCATGCAGAATCTAAAATGTCTCTCTAGAAGCTGATTAGGGATGAACCGGTTGGGCCACGCGACGCTTTACTTGTCTAGACTTCGAACTGCGAGCCCGTTGTTGGGTAGGGACCGTCTCTAGATGTTGCCGACTTGTACTTCCCAAGCGCTTGGTACAGTGCTCTGCACACAGTAAGCGCTCAATAAATATGATTGAATGAATGAATGAATGAATGAGACGATGAGCCAGGGGCCACGCTGGAGGAGAGGACTGATCCTAGAGCCGTCCCGAGGTCGACATTTCCCGTTTGGGTGGAACCACCGCGAGCCATCCCGGAGGGAAGCCGGAAGGTCGGGGGTCAGGGGTGGGATCCGGTCGCTTTGACTTGGTCTTTCCACTGGGCCTCGCCGCGGGGGCCGAGGAGAAGACGCCGGCACGTGAGGGTCCCTGTATGGGGTGGAGACAGTCAGCCCCTAAGAATAAACTTTATAAATTTAGAAACAAAAGATTGAAACCCAGCTCCGGCGTCCGGGATCTGCCGCTGACGGGGGCAGGATGCTGTTCCTTGGGCAACGATGGGTCTGGAATCCTGCTGAGGCTATGGGGCAGTTGGAGCCGGGTGGGATATGTTTGGTTTTTTTTTTATGGTATTTGATAAGCGCTTGCTATACGCCAGGCACTGTGCTAAGCACTGGGGTAGATCAATCAATCAATTGTATTTATTGAGCGCTTACTGTGTGCAGAGCACTGTACTAAGTGCTTGGGAAGTACAAGTTGGCAACATATAGAGACAGTCCCTACCCAACAGTGGGCTCACTAATATAATAATAATGGCATTTATTAGTATTATTAATGATAATGACATTTATTAAGCGCTTACTATGTGCAGAGCACCATTCTAAGCGCTGGGGAGGTTACAAGGTGATCAGGTTGTCCCACGGGGGTGCTCACAATCTTAATCCCCATTTTACAGATGAGGTAACCAAGGCACAGAGAATTTAAGTGACTTGCCCAAAGTCCCACAGCTGACAATTGGCGGAGCCGGGATTTGAGCCTATGACCTCTGACTCCAAAGTCCGGGCTCTTTCCAGTGAGCCACGCTGCTTTGCGCTTATTAAGCGCTTACTATGTGCAAAGCACTGCTCTGAGTGCTGGGGAGGTTACAAGGTGATCGGGTTGTCCCACGGGGGCCTCACAGTCTTCATCCCCATTTGACAGATGAGGTCACTGAGGCCCAGAGAAGTGAAGTGACTCGCTCAAAGTCACACAGCTGACAAGTGGTGGAGCCAGTATTTTTTTTTTCAATCGTATTTATTGAGCGCTTACTGTGTGCAGAGCACTGTACTAAGCGCTTGGGAAGTACACGTTGGCAACACATAGAGACGGTCCCTACCCAACAGTGGGCTCACAGTCTAGAAGGGATTTGAACCCATAACCTCTGACTCCAAAGCCCGGGCTCTTTCCACTGAGCCACGCTGCTTCTCCTGATACAAGCTAATCAGTTTGGACGTAGTCCCCCGCCCCACGTGGGACTCGGTCTTAATCCTCATTCATTCATTCATTCATTCAGTCAATCGTATTTATTGAGCACTTACTGTGTGCAGAGCACTGGACTAAGCGCTTGAGAAGTACAAGTTGGCAACATCTAGAGACAACAGTGGGCTCACAGTCTAGAAGGGGGAGACAGAGAACAAAACAAAACATTAACATTCCACCGATGAGGTTACTGAGGGAAGTCAAGTGAATTCCCCAAGGTCTCGCAGCAGACAAGCGGCAGGATTAGAACCCAGAGCCTTCTGACTCCGAGGCCCGTGCTCCGTCCATTAGACCAATCTGCTCCTAGATGAAACTTTGAGGGTGGTGGCAGGAGGAATCTAAGTGCAGAGAGAGCAGGATTTGGAGGTTGAGTCATCCCCATTCCCTTCACGCGGGAAGAAGGGGACTAGGTTTGCTGTTTCTCATTTCATTCATTTCATTTACTCATTCAATCGTATTTACTGAGCGCTTACTGTGTGCAGAGCACCGTACTGAGCGCTTGAGAAGTACAAGTCGGCAACATCTACCCACTAACGGGCTCACAGTCTAGAAGGGGGAGACAGACAACGAAACCAAACATGGAGACAGGTGTCAAAATCGTCAGAACAAATAGAATTAAAGCTCGACGCACATCATTAACAAAATAAATAGAATAGTAACTGTTGTGGGTGGGAAGCAGAAGAATGGAGAGCATTAGAGACCCCAATACTGAACCCGCTCCCTCCCCCCATCAGACCAGAGATCTATCTCCCCCTAAACTAATGATAATAATAATAATAATGGTATTTGTTAAGTGCTTACTATGTGTCAACCGTTTGTTAGCACTGGGGTAGATCCAAGATCATCAGGTCAGACACAGTCCCGGTCCCACATGGGGCTCACAGTCTAACAGGGAGGGAGAACAGGGATTGAATCCCCATTGTGCAGATGAGGAAACTGAGGCACTTAGTCCTCTAAACAGTACTTCTTAGCACACTACACTGTAAACGCGTTGTAGGCAAGGAATGGGTCTGTTTATTGTTATATTGTACCTCCCAAGTGCTTAGTACAGTGCTTTGCACACAGTAAGCGCTCAATAAATACAGTTAATTAAATGAATGAATGAACAGTAAGCTCGTAGTGTACTCTCCCAAGTGATTAGTACCGGGCTTTGCACACGGTAAGCGCTCAATAAATACGGTTGAATAATGAATGAATTTCCGTCCGTTGATTTCTCGCTGCTCATCGGTCCCGTTTGCTCTTGATTTCTGCCTGTTTCACCCCTTCTCTGCGCTTGTCTGGGTTTGTGTGGCAGTAACGATTACCACTGAGCAATCGGTCAATCAAAGAATTGTGTTTATTGGGCACTTACCGCATGCAGAGCGCTGTACTAAGCGCTTGGGAGAGTACAATAATATATTTGGTAGACGCATTTCCTGCGAAAAGGAGTTTATAATCTAGAGGGGGAGACAGACATTAAATTAAATTTTCAGATATAGGTACATAAGTGCCGTGGGGCTGAGGACAATAATATATTTGGTAGACACATTTCCTGCGTAAAGGAGTTTACAATCTAGAGGGGGAGACAGACATTAAATTAAATTTTCAGATATAGGTACATAAGTGTTGTGGGGCTGAGAGTCAAATAAAGAGAACAAAATCCAAATGCAAGGGCCACACAAAAGGGAGAGGGCATAGAGGAAATGACGGTTTAGTTGGAGAAAAATCCTAAGATGGAGATGGGATTTTTAGTAAGGCTTTGAAGGTGGGGAGAGTGGCGATCTGGCATAGATGAAAGGGGATTTCATTCATTCAATCATTTATTGAGCGCTTAGTGTGTGCAGAGCACCGTACTAAGCGCTTGGGAAGTACAAGTAGGTAACATCAAGAGACGGTCCCTACCCAACAATGGGCTCACAGGCTACAATGGGGAGACAGACAACAAAACAAAACATGGAGATGGGTGACAAAGGGCAGCACGTGGGCAAGGGATCGGTGGCAAGATAGATGAGGTACAGAGAAGCAGCATGGCTCAGTGGAAAGGAGCCCGGGCTTTGGAGTCAAAGGTCATGGGTTCAAATTCCGACTCCTCCAATTGTCAGCTACGTGACTGTGGGCAAGTCACTTCACTTTTCTGTGCCTCAGTTCCCTCATCTGTAAAATGGGGATGAAGCCTGTGAGCCCCCCGTGGGACAACCTGATCACCTTGTAACCTCCCCAGTGCTTAGAACAGTGCTTTGCACGTAGTAAGCGCTTAATAAATGCCATTATTATTATTATTATTATTATTATTATTATTATTATTATTATTATTATGAGATGAAGGTATGGTAAGTAGGCTGGCATTAGAGCCAGCCAGCCCCGTGTACGACAGTGGTCTAGGCTGGAATAGGAAATCAGCAAGGTAGTAATAATTATGGTACTTGTTCAGCACTTACTATGTGCCAGGCACGGTTCTAAGCACTGGTGTAGATAATAAGGTTGGACACAGTCCCTGCCCCACCTAGGGCTCACAGTCTTAATCCTAATTTTACAGATGAGGAAACTGAGGCACAGAGAAGTGACCAGGGTCCCAGAGCAGACGATGACGATGATGATGATGATGGTATTTGTTAAGCGCTTACTATGTGCCAAGTACTGTTCTAAGCCCTGGGGTAGATACAAGGAAATCAGGTTGTCCCACGTTGGGCTTACAGTCTTCATCCCCATTCTACAGATGAGGGAACTGAGGCATAGAGAAGTTGAGTGACTTGCCCAAGGTCACACAGCTGATAAGTCCTCACTCCTCACACCTCACTCTCGGCTTCCAGGCTGTCCATCCCCTGCCCCCGTCCTACCTCCCCTCCCTCCTTTCCTTCTCCAGCCCAGCCTGCGGCCTCTGCTCCTCTGCCGCTAACCTCTTCACTGTGCCTCGTTCTCGCCTGTGCTGCCGTCGACCCCCGGCCCACGTCCTCCCCCCTGGCCTGGAATGCCCTCCCCCCGCACATCCGCCAAACTAGCTCTCTTCCTCCCTTCAAAGCCCAACTGAGAGCTCACCTCCTCCAGGAGGCCTTCCCACACTGAGCTCCCTTTTTCCTCTCCTCCTCCGCTCTCCATCGTCCCCCGGCCCTAGGCACTTGTGCATATTTGTACACATTTATTACTCTATTTATTTTACTTTGTTGCTGCCTTGTACGTCCCAAGCTCTTAGTCCAGTGCTTTCACTGTGCCTCATTCTCGCCTGTCCCACCGTCGACCCCCGGCCCACGTCCTCCCCCTGGCCCGGAATGCCCTCCCTCCGCACACCTGCCAAGCTAGCTCTCTTCCTCCCTTCAAAGCCCTTCTGAGAGCTCACCTCCTCCAGGAAGCCTTCCCACACTGAGCCTCCTCCTTCCTCTCCCTTTCCCCATCTCCCCCACCCTACCTCCTTCCCCTTCCCACAGCACCTGTATATATGTATATATGTTTGTACGTATTTATTACTCTATTTATTTTACTTGTACATATTTATTCTATTTATTTTACTTGGTTTGTATGTTTTGTTTTATTGTCTGTCTCCCCCTTCTAGACTGTGAGCCCGCTGTTGGGTGTGGACCGTCTCTATATGTTGCCGACTTGTACTTCCCAAGCGCTTAGCCCAGTGCTCTGCACACAGTAAGCGCTCAATAAATTCATTCAATTGTATTGATTGAGCACTTACTGTGTGCAGAGCACTGTACAATTGAATGAATTTTATTCAATTGAATGTATTTTATTAATGATATGCATATAGCTATAATTCTATTTATTCTGGCGGTTTTGACACCTGTCTACTCGTTTTGTTTCATTGTCCATCTCCCCCCTTCTAGACTGTGAGCCCGTTGTTGGGTAGGGACCGTCTCTAGATGTTGCCAACTTGTACTTCCCAAGCGCTTAGTCCAGTGCCCTGCACAGGGTAAGCGCTCAATAAATACGATTGAACGAATGAATGAAAGTGGTGGAGCGGGAATTAGAACCCACGACCTCTGACTCCCAAGTCCACGGTCTTTCCACTGAGCCACGCTGCTTCTGCATCCCTTGAGGGATATCTCAAGGGGCAAGGTAAGGAAGAGCTTTAAAGCCAGGGGTGAGGAGTTTGCTTCATTTCACTTCTCTGGGCCTCAGTTCCCTCATCTGTCAAATGGGGATTAAGACTGAGCCCCCCGTGGGACAACCTGATCACCTTGTAACCTCCCCAGCGCCTAGGACAGTGCTTTGCACTTAGTAAGCGCTTAATAAATGCCATTACTATTATTATTATTAGTACAGTGCGCTGCACACAGTAAGCTCTCAATAAATATGAATGACTGATTGGTAACAGTCTAAAGTGATCATCTCTACTGCCCCATTCTTGCTATATCTAGTTTGTCAGCCTTTTCCTAACTCACTATCCTATATCCTTTGTAGACTGTGAGCCCACTGTTGGGTAGGGACCGTCTCTATATGTGGCCAACTTGGACTTCCCAAGCGCTTAGTACAGTGCTCTGCACACAGTAAGCGCTCAATAAATACGGTGGAATGAGTTCCGGTTTGATGTGGAGATGTTCGATGAACGGGACTGGGAAGGAGTTTCAAGCTTCCGTTATACTTCCCGAGGGCTTAGCGCAGTGCAGTTGGTGCCGGAGAAGCAGCGTGGCTCAGTGGAAAGAGCCCGGGCTTTGGAGTCAGTGGTCATGGGTTCAAATCCTGGCTCCGCCAATTGTCAGCTGGGTGATTTTGGGCAAGTCACTTCACTTCTCTGGGCCTCAGTGACCTCATCTGGAAAATGCGGATTGACTGTGAGCCCTCCGTGGGACAACCTGATCACCTTGTAACCTCCCCAGCACTTAGAACAGTGCTTTGCACATAGTAAGCGCCTAATAAATGCCATCGTTATGATTATCATGTGTATCTGTCATCACAGCCTGGGCAGCCGACACAGCCTGGTGTAGTGGCTGGAACACAGGCCTGGGAATCAGAAGGTCGTGGGTTCTAATCCCGGCTCCGCCACCTGCTTGCTGCGTGACCTTGGGCAAGTCACTTAACTTCTCTGTGCCTCAGTTACCTCATCTGGAAAATTCATTCATTCATTCAATCGTATTTATTGAGCGCTTACATTGTGCAGAACACTGTACTAAGCGCTTGGGAAGTACAAGTTGGCAACATATAGAGACGGTCCCCACCCAACAGTGGGCTAACAGTCTAGAAGGGGGAGATAGAGAACAAAACAAAACATATTAACAGAATAAAATAAATAGAATAAATATGTACAAGTAAAATAAATAGAGTAATAAATGTGTACAAACATATATACATATATACAGACTGTGAGCTCCACGTGGTACAGGGACAGTGTCCAACCCAATCTGTTTGTATCCACCCCAGCTCTTAGTACAGTGCCTGGCACAAAGTTAAGCTCTTAACAAATGCCATTATTATTATTATTATTATTATTATTATTATTATTATTACCTCTTACTTCCCATTTCTCCCCCGCAACCTAGGGGTAGGCATTTAGTTCCTACCAGAAGCCGGGGCCCAGTGGTTTCTCCAGAAATTAGCTCTTAAGTCATCCACATTTCTGGCATGGTCCAGACTTGGCCCAGGGAGCCCGGGTTTTCCTAATAATAATGTTGGTTATAATGATAATATTTAAGTCCTTACTATGTATAATAATTATGATTATTTGCGGGCAGAGGATGTGGTTTTTATGGTGTTGTGTTGTACTCTCATCATCATCATCATCATCAATCGTATATTGAGCGCTTACTGTGTGCAGAGCACTGTACTAAGCGCTTGGGAAGTACAAGTTGGCAACATATAGAGACAGTCCCTACCCAACAGTGGGCTCACAGTAATAATAATAATAATGATGGCATTTGTTAAGCGCTTACTATGTGCAAAACACTGTTCTAAGCGCTGGGCACACAGTACGTGCTCAATAAATATGATCGACTGACCGATATTTGCTAAGCACTTACTATGTGGGAAGCACTGTTTAAGTGTTGGGGGTAGATACAATATAATAATAATAATGGCATTTGTTAAGTGCCTACGTGGCTCAGTGGAAAGAACACGGACTTTGGAGTCAGAGGTCACGGGTTCAAATCCCGGCTCCGCCAACTGTCAGCTTTGTGACTTTGGGCAAATCACTTAATCAATCAATCAATCGTATTTATTGAGCACTTACTGTGTGCAGAGTACTGTACTAAGCGCTTGGGAAGTACAAGTTGGCAACATAAAGAGACGGTCCCTACCCAACAGTGGGCTCACAGTCTAAAAGGGGGAGACAGAGAACAAAACCAAACATACTAACAAAATCAAATAAATAGAATAGATATGTACAAGTAAAATAAATAAATAAATAGAGTAATAAATATGTACAAACATATATACATATATACAGGTGCTGTGGGGAAGGGAAGGAGGTAAGATGAGGGGGGATGGAGAGGGGGACGAGGGGGAAACAACTTCTCTGGGCCTCAGTTACCTCATCTGTAAAATGGGGATTAAAACTGTGACCCCCCACCGTGGGACAACCTGATCACCTCGTAACCTCCCCAGTGCTTAGAACAGTGCTTTGCACATAGTAAGCGCTTAACAAATACCATTATTATTATTATTATTATTATTACCAAGCACTGTTCTAAGCGCTGGGGGGATACAAGGTGATCAGCTTGTCCCACGTGGTGCTCACAGTCTTCACCCCCATTTTCCAGATGAGGTAACTGAGGCTCAGAGAAGTGAAGTGACTTGCCCAAGGTCACACAGCAGACATGTGGCGGAGCTGGGATTAGAATCCGTGACCTCTGACTCCCATGCCCGGGCTCTTTCCACTGAGCCACGCAAATTGTTTCACGTGGGGCTCGCTGTCTGAAGGGGAGGGAGGACAGTTATCATCTTATCTCCCTTTATAAAGATGAGGAATCTGAGGCCCAGAGAAGTGCAGTGACTTGCGAAAGGTCACCCAGCACTGGCCGGGTTGGGATTAGAACCCGGGTCTGTGGACTTGGCATTTTGGAATGACTCTTACGATGGGTCAGAGCCCACTGTTGGGTAGGGACCGTCTCTATATGTTGCCAACTTGTACTTCCCAAGCGCTTAGTACAGTGCTCTGCACACAGTAAGCACTCAATAAATACGATTGATTGATTGATTGATTGATTGATTGATTTCTCTGGTGGCCATCCTGGGTGGAGATCCATCCATTATTTTTAGACTGTGAGCCCACTGTTGGGTAGGGACTGTCTCTATATGTTGCCAATTTGTACTTCCCAAGCGCTTAGTACAGTGCTCTGCACATAGCAAGCGCTCAATAAATACGATTGATGATGATGATGATGATGATGATCCATCCCGGCAGGGTGGGTGGGAGGCAGAGGGATGGCTCAGAGATGGATTCCCTGAGAAGCAGCGCGGCTCAGTGGAAAGAGCCCGGGCTTTGGAGTCAGAGATCATGGGTTCAAATCCCGGCTCCGCCACTTGTCAGCTGTGTGACTTTGGGCAAGTCACTTCACTTCTCTGTGCCTCAGTGACCTCATCTGTAAAATGGGGATGAAGACTGTGAGCCCCCCGTGGGACAACCTGATCACCTTGTAACCTCCCCAGCGCTTAGAACGGTGCTTTGCACATAGTAAGCGCTTAATAAATGCCGTCATTATTATTATTATTATTATTCTCTCTCCTATTCTTTCCCCTGTAGGAGTCCCTGACTCTGTTTCCCCTTGATTTTCAGGCTTTTGGGGAGCTAGAGGAAGCTTCGCCCAAACATGCAGCCACCTCTGGGGACGATTGGTAAAGGGGGGAGATGGTCTCCCAACTGGACCCCCTTGGGGGGCTGTTGTCCCCAGGAAGCAGCGGAATTTCACTCATTCAGTGGTATTTATTGAGCGCTTACTGTGTGCAGAGCACTGGACTAATCACCCCCCCCAAACACACTTTCCTCGGACCCCCAGGGGGGCAGAAAGACCAAGTGAAGCAGTATGGTCTGAGCGGAAAGAGCCCGGATTTGGGAGTCAGAGGTGGTGGGTTCTAATCCCGACTCTGCCCCATAGAAGCAGCGTGGCTCAGTGGAAAGAGCCCGGGCTTGGGAGTCAGAAGGTCGTGGGTTCTAATCTCGGCTCCGCCACTTGTCTGCTGTGTGACCTTGGGCAAGTCACTTCTTCACTTCTTTGGGCCTCAGTGACCTCATCTGTCAAATGGGGATGAAGACTGTGAGCCCCACGTGGGACAACCCGATCACCTTGTATCCCCCCCAGCGCTTAGAACAGTGCTTGACACACAGTAAGCGCTTAACAAGTGCCATTATTATTATTATTATTATTGTTATTCTCTGGGCCTCAGTTCCCTCATCTGTAAAATGGGGATGAAGACTGGGAGCCCCACGTGGAACAACCCGATCACCTTGTATCCCCCCCAGCGCTTAGAACAGTGCTTGGCACATAGTAAGCGTTTAACAGATGCCATTATTATTGTTATTATTCCCTGGGTCTCAGTTCCCTCATCTGTCAAATGGGGATGAAGACTGGGAGCCCCACGTGGGACAACCTGATCACCTTGTATCCCCCCCCCCCCCCATTCATTCATTCAATCGCATTTATTGAGCGCTTACTGTGTGCACAGCACTGGACTAAGCGCTTGGGAAGTCCAAGTTGGCAACATCTAGGGATGGTCCCTACCCAACAGCGGGCTCACCCAGCGCTTAGAACAGCGCTTGACACCTAGTAAGCGCTTAACAAATGCCATCGTCATTATTATTATTATTATTATTATTATTGTCATTGCCACCGTGATGATGCTGATTACAGGGGTGAAGGGGGCGGGGGGGCTCTTTGTGGGCCTGGGCAGTGGAGACCCGCCCCCCATGGCTGCCCCTTCGGGAGCCCCTGGATCCTCCCCCTCGCCCCTATTCCTCCTCCTCCTCCTCCTCCTCCTCCTCCTCCTGGTCCTCCTGGTCCTCCTGGTCCTGTGGTCCTCTGGTCCTCTGGTCCTGTGGCCCAGCGGGGGGGTCGCGGGGGGGGGGCGGAGGAGGGGGAGGAGGGGGAGGAGGATGGGGAGGAGGAGGATGGGGAGGAGGGTCACAGGGCCCGGGCCGGGTCCCGCCTCAGAGTGGCCGGTCATGGTGGCCGGGTGGCTGTCCGGCCGAGCCGCTCGCCGCCTCCTGCACCTCCTCCTCGTCCTCCTCCTCCTCCTCGTCCTGCTCCTCCTGGTCCCGGGGGCCCGGGCCCGGGGCTCCATGGCCAGGGAGAAGCCGGCCAGCTTCGGCCCCGAGAGGTACCCGCCGCCGCCGGGGGGCCGGATTTCGGGGGGAAGGGGGGAAGGGGGGAAGGGAGGGGACACTGGGGGGAGGCGGGGGGAGAGGGGGGCAGGGGGCGAGGAGGCAAGGAGAAGGGGGGGTTATTGGCGGGAGGGGGCGGAGGGGGAGATGAGAGAGGGAGGGGAAAAAGAGGGGAAGGGGCGCGGGGGAGGGGGAGAAGGGAGGGATTATTGGGGGGGAGGGGGCAGAGGGGGAGAGAGAGGGAGGGGGAAGAGGGGAAGGGGCGCAGGGGAGGGGGAGAAGGGAGGGAGGGGGCACAGGGGAAGGGGTGCAGGGGAGGGGGAGAAGGGGGGGATATTGGGGGAGGGGGCAGAGGGGGAGAGAGAGGGAAGGGGCACAGGGGGAGTAGAAGGGAACGGATATTGGGGAGGGGGCAGAGGGGAGATGGAGGGAGGGGGCAGAGGGGAAGGGGCGCAGGAGAGGGGGAGAAGGGAGGGGATATTGGGGGAGGGGGCAGAGGGGGAGAGAGAGGGAGGGGGCAGAGGGGAAGGGGCGCAGGAGAGGGGGAGAAGGGAGGGATTATTGGGGGGAGGGGGCAGAGGGGGAGATAGAGGGAGGGGGCAGAGGGGAAGGGGCGCAGGAGAGGGGGAGAAGGGAGGGATTATTGGGGGGAGGGGACAGAGAGGGAGATAGAGGGAAGGGGCACAGGGGGAGTAGAAGGGAACGGATATTGGGGAGGGGGCAGAGGGGAAGGGGTGCAGGAGGGAGGAGAAGGGAGGGGATAGGGGGAGGAGGGGGCAGAGGGGGAGATAGAGGGGGGAAGAGGGGAAGGGGCGCAGGAGGGGGGGAGAAGGGGGGGATATTGGGGGAGGGGGCAGAGGGGAAGGGGCGCAGGAGAGGGGGAGAAGGGAGGGGTTATTGGGGGGAGGGGGCAGAGGGGGAAAAGGGGAAGGGGCGCAGGAGGGGGGAGAAGGGGGGGATATTGGGGGAGGGGGCAGAGGGGAAGGGGCACAGGGGGAGTAGAAGGGAACGGTTATTGGGGAGGGGGCAGAGGGGAGATGGAGGGAGGGAGGAACGGAGGGGATTATTGGGGGAGGGGGCAGAGGGGGAGAGGCGCAGGAGAGGGGGAGAAGGCAGGGGATATTGGGGGGAGGGGGCAGAGGGGGAGATAGAGGGGCAGAGGGGAAGAGGCACAGGGGGAGTAGAAGTGAATGGATATTGGGGAGGGGGCAGAGGAGAAAGGGGCACAGGGGATAGAATGATGATGATGATGATGATGATGATGATGATGATGGCATTTATTAAGTACTTACCATTTGCAAAGCACTGTTCTAAGCGCTGGGAAGGTTACAAGGTGATCAGGTTGTCCCACGGGGGGCTCACAGTCTTCATCCCCATTTTACGGATGAGGTCACTGAGGCCCAGAGAAGTGAAGCGACTTGCCCAGAGTCACCCAGCTGACAATTGGCAGAGCAGGGATTTGAACCCATGACCTCTGACTCCAAAGCCCGGGCTCTTAGAAGGGAGGGGATATTGGGGGGAGGGTCAGAGGGGAAGGGACACGGGAGGGTAGAAGGGAGGGGATATGGCGGGGGGGGGAGAGTGCGGCCCCTCCGAAGGACCAGCCGGGACCCCTTGAAGCCCTGTCGCCGTCTGGCTCGGGGAGGGGGAGAGAGGAGGGGGTCCCACAGGGTGGGTCTCATCCAAGGGGAAGTGGGGTGCCCCTCTCGCCCCCCGGCCCCTGTCCCCCGCCTGGTCTGCACCATCTGGGGGTCTGGGCCCTCTGCCACTTGGATGGTGGGCATCTTTGGGATTGTCCTCTCTGCTTCGCCCCCTGACCCCCTGACTCATCCCTCCCTGCCCCCTGCCCCCTCCACCCCCCCAGCCAGGGCAGGGGGGCAGGACCCGGGCGAGGGGGCATCTGCTAAGCGCCTAGTACAGTCCTTTGCACGCTGTAAGCGCCCAGTGAGTACGACTCAAGCCCACTGGGGGCAGGGATCACCTCTCTTTCTGGCTGCATTGTACTTTACAAGCGCATAGTACGGTGCTCTGCACACAGTAGGCGCTCAATAAATAGGATGGACTGAATTGAACGAACGATTCGTAATGATAATCTGGGAGTCTGGGAGGAAGGCTCACCCCAACCCTCCAGGGAGCCTTTCTCTCCACCTCCAGGGCGCTGCTCCAGTCCGGCCTGGGGCCTCCTCCGGCCGCCTTGGCCCTTCTGGGCGACGGGGACCACCCCCCGAACCCAGAGCTCGGCCCTCCATCCATCTGTCCATCCTTCCGTCCGTCCAGCCATCCGTCCTGGCCGGGACACCCAAACCTGGGATTTTCTCGGTGGGTTTCTCCCTGTGTGAGCTCGCGTGATGTGGACGGAGCGCAGGCCTGCGAATCAGATCATTGCGGGTTCTGATCCTGGCTCTGCCACTTGTCTGCTGTGTGACCCGGGGCAAGTCACTTCACTTCTCTGGGCCTCGGTTACCTCATCGGTAAAATGGGGATTGAGAGATTGGGACTGTGTCCAATCTTGAGTAGGTTGCATCCACCCCAGTGCGGAGTAGTAAGCGCTTAACAAATTCCCCTACTGAGAGCTCACCTCCTCCAATCAATCAATCAATCATATTTATTGAGCACTTACTGTGTGCAGAGCACTGTACTAAGCACTTGGGAAGTACAAGTTGGCAACATATAGAGACGGTCCCTACCCAACAGTGGGCTCACAGTCTGGGCTCACAGTCTAGAAGTGGGCTCATTCATTCATTCATTCAATCATATTTATTGAGCGCTTACTGTGTGCAGAGCACTGTACTAAGCGCTTGGGAAGTACAAGTTGGCAACATATAGAGACGGTCCCTACCCAACAACGGGCTCACAGTCTAGAAGGGGGAGACAGACAATAAAACAAAACATGTGGACCCTCTCCATCACCCCAACTTCCTCCCTCTGCTCTACCCCCTTCTCCGCCCCACAGCACTGGTGTATATTTGTACATATTAATTATTCTATTTATTTTATTAATGATGTGCATATATCTAGAATTGCTTAGAACAGTGCCAGCGCTTAGAACGGTGCTTCGCACATAGTAAGCGCTTAACAAACACCAAAATTATTATTAGAGAAGCAGCGTGGCTCAGTGAAAAGAGCCCCGGCTTTGGAGCCAGAGGTCGTGGGTTCAAATCCCAGCTCCTCCACGTGTCTGCTGTGTGACCTTGGGCAAGTCACTTCACTTCTCTGTGCCTCAGTTACCTCATCTGTAAAATGGGGATTAAGACTGTGAGCCCCACGTGGGACAACCTGATCACCTTGCATCCCCCCCAGCGCTTAGAACAGTGCTTTGCACATAGTAAGCGCTTAACAAACACCAAAATTATTATTATTATTATTTATCCATTTTGATGCTGTTGATGCCTGTCTACTTGTTTTGTTGCCCGTCTCCCCTTCCTAGACTGTGAACCCGTTGTTGGCTAGGGATTGTCTCTATCCGTTGCCGAGCTGTACTTTCCAAGCTTAGTACAGTGCTCTGCGCACAGTAAGCGCTCAATCAATACGACTGAACGAATCATTATTACGACTATTACCGACTCATTCATTCATTCATTCATTCAATCGTATTGATTGAGCGCTTACTGTGTGCAGAGCACTGTACTAAGCGCTTGGGAAGTCAAAAGTCTTCAGAGACTTTTTAAAATCACATCTCCTCCAAAAGGCCTTTCTCGACTAAGCCCTCATTTTCACTTCTTCCTCTGCATTCTGCCTTGCCCTTACATTTGTATTTGCACCCTTTATTCTCACCACCCTCATCCCCTCAACACCTATGTACATATTTGGGTCCCTACCCGATAGTGGGCTCAATCGTATTTAATGAGCGCTTACTGTGTGCAGAGCACTGTACTAAGCGCTTGGGAAGTACAAGTTGGCAACATATAGAGACGGTCCCTACCCAGCAGTGGGCTCAATCATATTTATTGAGCGCTTACTGTGTGCAGAGCACTGTACTAAGCGCTTGGGAAGTACAAGTTGGCAACATATAGAGACGGTCCCTACCCAACAGTGGGCTCACAGCCTATCCCTCGTGTATGTCTCTTTCCTGGTGCCTGGCCTTCCCGAGGGTATCCTTCGCCCCCGCGCTTTCTGTCTTTTGACTTTCCCTCCGCCGGCTGTCTCTCGGTGTCTTTCGCCTGCCCCTGGATCTGTTTTTAGTTCCTCTCTAAGGGGAAACGGCTGCTCGCTCTTTGTGTGTCCTGCTTCCTCGGCGCGTGGGATTCCGCGAACCACGTGCGAGGCCGTGTTCGTGAGAGAGAACACTGTGTGTCAGGCTGCGACTTTCCGGCACGCGTCTCCCGGCTCTTCCTCCTTGGGAATTCTCGTAGTCCTCCCCCTCTCCGGGCCGGGCGGCAACCCGTGCGGTTGTAGCGGTGCCACCGATTGGCAGGACGGATACCCTCGTCTCTTTTTGCGAGCTTCTGGGGATTCCTGTTCAGCGGAATTCCGTTCCTCCCGCCGTCCTGCACTCAATCCTGCTCCCTGCTCGCGTCAGCTTTCTTTTTTGTGTGTGTTTCCCTGCTTTTCCTCGGTGTGTCTGTTTGCCTCCCTTTGCCCGACTGCCTTTGCCAGATAAGAGCGAAGGCCCCTTTCAGGGCTGAAGGGAGGAAATTTATGCTGGCCGTTCGAAGGTTTGAACCAGTCTTGCCGATGACCAGCGCTTAGAACGGTGCCTGGCACGTAGTAAGCGCTTAATAATAATAATAATGGCATTTGTTAAGCGCTTACTATGTGCAAAGCACTGTTCTAAGCGCTGGGGAGCTTACAAGGTGATCACGTTGCCCCACAATCAATCCCCATTTTAAAGATGAGGCAACTGAGGCCCAGAGAAGTTAAGTGACTTGCCCAAAGTCACACAACTGACAACTGGCAGAGCCGGGATTTGAACCCGTGACCTCCGACTCCAAAGCCCGGGCTCTTTCCGCTGAGCCATGCTGCTTCTCTAACAAACACCATGCTTAACAAATACCATCATCATTAGTATTATTAAATCAGGAATACCGGTCATTACAGACCTCACGCAGTTCCCCCACATAATCAATCAATCGTATTTATTGAGCGCTTACTGTGTGCAGAGCACTGTACTAAGCGCTTGGGAAGTACAAGTTGGCAACATATGGAGACAGTCCCTACCCAACAGTGGGCTCACAGTCTGAAAGATAACATAATGATAACATAATGATAAAGATAACATAATGATAACAATAATAATAATAATGGTATTTGTTAAGTGCTTACTATGTGCCAAGCACTGTTCTAAGCGCCGAGGTAGCTACATGGTAATCGGGTTGTCCCATGGGGGGCTCACGGTCTTCACCCCCATTTTACAGATGAGGTAAGTGAGGCACAGAGAAGCTAAGCGACTGGCCCAAAGGCACACAGCTGGCAAGTGGAAAAGCAATGATTCGCACCCATGACCTCGGACTCCCCAGCCCGTGCTCTTTCCACTAAGCCACGCTGCTTCTCAAGCTGTGTGTGCCACCCTGGTACCCAGGTTCGTTTTGGGAAACTCCTGATCTCGCTGTTTTCCTTTATTATTATGTAGAGAGAAGCAGCATGGTCAAGCAGAAAGGGTGAGGGATCGGGAAGCAGCGTGGCTCAGTGGAAAGAGCCCGGGCTTTGGAGTCAGAAGTCATGGGTTCAAATCCCGGCTCCACCAATTGTCAGCTGTGGGACTTGGGGCAAGTCACGTCACTTCTCCGAGCCTCAGTTCCCTCATCTGTAAAATGGGGATGAAGCCTGAGAGCCCCCAGTGGGACAAACTGATCACCTTGTACCCCCTCCAGCGCTTAGAACAGTGCTTTGCACATAGTAAGCACTTCATAAATGTCATCATTATTGTTATTATTAAAAACGATTGGCTGAATGATTGACTAATTGACGAGGAGTTTGGACTCCTCCCGGACCTTATTGGCCGCCGTCAGCGCGGAGATTATAATCCTTTCTCTCTCTCTCTTTCCCCCCTCTCTTTCGGAGACGTCGCCTGGGACCTCATGTTTGCTTCTCAGGGTTTGGAAGAGGTTGCTGCCCTGGATGGATGCCCTCCCTGGGCAGTGGGCAGTGCACCCTTCGTGAGTATCCCACTGCCTTCCTTCCCGTGGGGCATCCGCGGTCGCCCTCTCGGCAGCCGTTCTGTCCAGCTCGGTGGGGCGGGCCCGGCAGCCTCCCTGATTTGCGGGTCTTTCGACCCTCTCTTGCAGCCCTCTGCTCCTTCGGCTGCGGCAGCGGCCTCTGTGTCGCTCCCAACGTCTGCTCCTGCCGGGATGGAGAGCAAGGCCTCACTTGTCCAGGTGACTGGAGACCCCCTGCGGAACAGCCCCTTTATGGGATAGTAAGGAAAACGAGGGCTGCGGGTGGGGGGAGACGATGGGAGTGAGAGGAGAGGATGGGAAAGTGGGAAGCGGGGGGTCGGCTGAGGTACCGGTAGTTCGGATTGAACTTTGGCCGTGACTGTTGTTTTCAGAACCGCCCGGGCCTTGTGGGGAATATGGCTGTGACCTCACCTGTAACCACGGCGGTTGCCGGGAAGTGGCCCGAGTCTGCCCAGTGGGGTTCTCCATGACGGAGACAGCCATCGGCATCAGATGTACGGGTGAGAGACTCATTTATTCATTCATTCAATCATATTTATTGAGCGCTTACTGTGTGCGGAGCACCGGACTAAGCGCTTGGGAAGTACGAGTCGGCATCATCTAGAGACGGTCCCTACCCGACAACGGGCTCACAGTCTAGAAGGGAGAGGCGGACAACACGACAAAACACGGAGACAGGCGTCAAAATCGTCAGAACAAATAAAATTAAAGCTATATTCATTCATTCAATCATGTTTATTGAGCGCTTACTGTGTGCGGAGCACTGTACTGAGCGCTTGAGAAGTACAAGTTGGCAACATCTAGAGACGGTCCCTACCCGACAACGGGCTCACCGTCTAGAAGGGGGAGACGGACAGCGCAACAAAACACGGAGACAAGCGTCAAAATCGTCAGAACAAATAAAATTAAAGCTATATTCATTCATTCATTCAATCATATTTATTGAGCACTTACTGTGTGCAGAGCACTGTACTGAGCGCTTGAGAAGTACAAGTTGGCAACATCTGGAGACGGTTCCTACCCGACAACGAGCTCACAGTCTAGAAGGGGGAGGCAGACAACACAACAAAACACGGAGACAGGCGTCAAAATCGTCAGAACAAATAAAATTAAAGCTATATTCATTCATTCATTCAATCATATTTATTGAGCGCTTACTGTGCGCAGAGCACTGTTCTGAGTGCTTGGGAAGTACAAGTTGGCAACATCTGGAGACGGTTCCTACCCGACAACGGGCTCACAGTCTAGAAGGGGGAGGCAGACAGCACAACAAAACACGGAGACAGGCGTCAAAATCGTCAGAACAAATAAAATTAAAGCTATATTCATTCATTCATTCAATCATATTGAGCGCTTACTGTGTGCAGAGCACTGTTCTGAGCGCTTGGGAAGTACAAGTCGGCAACATCTGGAGACGGTCCCTACCCGACAACGGGCTCACAGTCTAGAAGGGGGAAACAGACAACGAAACAAAACATGTAGACAGGTGTCAAGTCATCAGAGTAAACAGAGATAAAGCTAGATGCACATTATTAACACAATAAATAGAATGGTAAATATGTACAAGTAAAATAAATAGAATAATAAATCTGTACAAACATATATACAGGTGCTGTGGGGAGGGGAAGGAGGTAGGGCTGGGGGGATGGGGAGGAGGAGAGGGAAAAGGGGGCTCAGTGTGGGAAGGCCTCCTGGAGGAGGTGAGCTCTCAGTAGGGCTTTGAAGGGAGGAAGAGAGCTAGCTTGGTGGATGTGCGGAGGGAGGGCATTCCGGGCCAGGGGGAGGATGTGGGCTGGGGGCCGACGGCGGCACAGGCGAGAACAACAGTGGCTCAGTGGAAAGAGCCCGGGCTTTGGAGTCAGAGGTCATGGGTTCAAATCCCAGCTCTGCCAATTGTCAGCTGTGTGACTCTGGGCAGGTCACTTCACTTCTCTGTGCCTCAGTGACCTCATCTGTAAAATGGGGATTAATACTGTGAATCCCCCATGGGACAACCTGATCACCTTGTAACCTCCCCAGCGCTTAGAACAGTGCTTTGCACATGGTAAGCGCTTAACAAATGCCATCATTATTATTATTATAACAAGGCCCAGTGAGGAGGTTAGCAGTGGCAAAGGAGCGGAGGGAGCGGGCTGGGCTGGAGAAGGAGAGAAGGGAGGGGAGGTAGGAGGGGGCGAGGGGATGGACAGCCTGGAAGCCGAGAGTGAGGACTCCCGGGCCCAAGCTCTCTCAGAAGTCCTGACTTGGGAGTCTTATCTCTGAAGAATGCCCTAGAAAACTGTGGGATGGTGTGTATATCTTGAGATATCTCAGAGGCTCTTGGCTTTTCCTTCCCCTTCCCAATCGTGAACTGGCCGGCAACGGTGTAATAGGAAATTCTCAGATCTGTCAGCCCACAGGGCTTCTCTGCCTTCTAATAATAATGATGATGATGGCATTTGTTAAGCGCTAACTTTGTGCAAAGCACCGTTCTAAGCGCTGGGGAGGTTACAAGGTGATCAGGTTGTCCCATGGGGGGCTCACAGTTTCAATCCCCATTTTACAGATGAGGTAACTGAGGCACAGAGAAGTTAAGTGACTTGCTCAAAGTCACACAGCTGACAGTTGGCGGAGCCGGAATTTGAACCCATGACCTCTGACTCCAAAGCCCGTGCTCTTTCCACTGAGCCATGCTGCTTAGTTCTCTGGGCTTCACTTTCGGGATCTATAAAATGGGGAATTTGTGCTTGTTTTTCTCCTCGTGGAACAGGGACTGGGCTGACCTGATTATCTTGTATCTCCCCCAGTGCTTACTCTAGTGTTTGTAAGCACTTAACAAATTCCATTATTATCATCATCATCAATCGTATTTATTGAGCGCTTACTATGTGCAGAGCACTGTACTAAGCGCTTGGGAAGTACAAATTGGCAACACATAGAGACAGTCCCTACCCAGCAGTGGACTCACAGTCTAAAAGGGGGAGACAGAGAACAAAACCAGACATCCCAACAAAATAAAATAAATAGGATAGATATGTACAAGTAAAATAAATAAATAAATAAATAGAGTAATAAATAGTACAACCATATATACATATATACCATATATACATATAATAATAGTATATATAATAAGGTATATATACATATATACCTGTATATATGTATATATACCTTATTATATATACTATTATTATATTATATTATATATTATATTATAATATATTATGTTATTATATGTACTAATATACATTATTAGTATTATTGTTCCACCTTCACCGCTTCTTTTTTTTAATTGAGCGCTTACTGTGTGCAGAGCACTGTACTAAGTGATTGGAAAGTACAATTCAGCAACAAGGAGAGACAGTCCCTGCCCACAACAGGCTCACAGTCTAGAAGAGGGGAGGAGACAGACATCAAAACAAGTGAACAGGCATCAATATAAATAAATAGAATTATAGCTATATATACACATGAAAACAAGTAAACAGGCACTTAATACAAATAAATAGAATTATAGATATGTTCATTTATACACAAGTGCTGTGGGGCGGGGAGTGGAGTAGAGCAAAGGGAGCGAGTCGGGGCGATGTGGGGGGCTTCACTTCCAATTGGAGCATCTCCCTTCCCTCTTTTCCTGAGAAGCAGCGTGGCTTAGTGGAAAGAGCCCGGGCTTGGGAGTCAGAGGTCATGGGTTCTAATCCCGGCTCCGCCGCTTATCAGCTGGGTGACCCTGGGCAAGTCACTTAACTTCTTTGGGCCTCAGCGACCTCATCTGTAAAATCGGGATTAAGACCGTGAGCCCCACGGGGGACAACCTGATTACCCTGTATCACCCCCAGCGCTTAGAACAGTGCTAAGTAAGCACTTAACAAATAGCATCGTTATTATTATTAGTTAGTTCATCGTCAGGGGTTGTGGATATGCCAGCGCGAACCCTGGGGGCGTCTGTGTTTTCTTCCAGACATCGATGAGTGTTTAACTTCCTCCTGCGAGGGCCTCTGTGTGAACACGGAAGGCGGATTTGTCTGTGAATGTGGGCCGGGCATGCAGCTGTCTGCCAACCGACACAGCTGCCAAGGTGAGTGCCCACCGGGGAAGGGCTGCAAGGAGGAGAAATCTCTCCGAGAACTTCCGTTCTAAGGGATGAGGAAGAGATGAAACACAAGCAGATGGTGAGAGTAGGTTGAAAAGAAAGCAGGAAGGAGGCCAAAAACAACAACAGCATGGCTTAGTGGATAGAGCCTGGTCCTGGGAATCAGAAGAACCTGGGTATTAATGCTGGCTCCGCCATTCTTTCATTCATTCAATCATATTTATTGAGCGCTTACTGTGTGTAGAGCACTGGACTAAGCGCTTGGGAAGTACAAGTCGGCAACATATAGAGACGGTCCCTACCCGACAACGGGCTCACAGTCTAGAAGGGGGAGACAGACAACAAAAGAAAACATGGAGACAGGTGTCAAAACCGTCAGAATAAATAGAATTATAGCTATTCGTTCAATCATATTTATTGAGCGCTTACTGTGTGCAGAGCACTGTACTAAGCGCTCGGGAAGTACAAGTTGGCAACATATAGAGACGGTCCCTACCCAACAGTGGGCTCATAGTCTAGCTATATGCACATCGTTAATAAAATTAATAGAGTAGTAAATATGTACACGGAAAATAGAGTAATAAATCTGTTCAAATATATACAAGTGCTGTGGGGAGAGGAAGGAGGTAGGGTGGGGGGATGGGGAGGAGGAGAGGGAAAAGGGGGATCAGTGTGGGAAGGCCTCCTGGAGGAGGTGAGCTCTCGCAAGGCTTTGAAGGGAGGAAGAGAGCTAGCTTGGCGGATGTGTGGAGGGAGGGCATTCCGGGCCAGGGGAAGGATGTGGGCTGGGGGTCAATGGTGGGATAGGCGAGAACGAGGCCCAGTGAGGAGGTGAGCGGCGGCAGAGGAGCAGAGGGTGTGGGCAGGGCTGGAGAAGGAGAGAAGGGAGAAGAGGTAGGAGGTAGGAGAAGGGGGCGAGGGGATGGAGAGCCTTGAAGCTCCATCGGCTGCTTGACCTTGGGCAAGTCACTTCACTTCTCTGGGCCTCAGTTCCCTCATCTGTAAAATGGGGATTAAGACTGTGAGCCCCATGTGAGACAGGGACTGTGTCCAATCTGATTAACTTGTGTCTGTCCTAGAGCTTAGAACAGTGCTTAGCACATAATAAGCGCTAAACAAGTATCTATCTGACCGCTGACCCCTCACCCACATCCTACCTCTGGACTGAATGCCCTCCCTCCTCACATCTGATAGACAATTACTCTCCTCTCTTCAGAGCCTTATTGAAGGCAAACCTCCTCCAAGAGACTTTCCCTGACTAAGCCCCCCTTTCCTTTTCTCCCACTCCCTTCTGCATCACCCTGACTTGCTCCCTTTGTTCATCCCCCGTCCCATCCCCACAGAACTTATGTACCCAGCGCTTAGAACAGTGCTTTGTACAGAGTAAGTGCTTAACAAATGCCATTATTATTATTACATATCTGTTATTTACTTCTTAAATTAATTTATTTATATTAATGCCTGTCTCCCCCCAGATCTAGACTGTGAGCTCGTTGTGGGCAGGGAATGGTCTGTTTATAATAATAATAACGATGGCATTGGTAAAGCGCTTACGATGTGCCAAGCACTGTTCTAAGTGCTGGGGAGTATACAAGGTGATCAGGTTGTCCCACGCGGGGCTCACAGTCCTAATTCCCATTTTACAGATGAGGGAACTGAGGCCCAGAGAAGTTAAGTGACCTGCCCAAAGTCACACAGCTGACAAATGAAGCCCACTGTTGGGTAGGGACCGTCTCTATATGTGGCCAACTTGTACTTCCCAAGCGCTTAGTCCAGTGCTCTGCACACAGTAAGCGCTCAATAAATACGATTGAACTGGCAGAGCTGGGATTTGAACCTATGACCTCTGAGTCCCAAGCCCGGGCTCTTGCCACTGAACCGCACTGCTTCTCCAGTTGTTTATCATTGTATGGCAATCTCCCAAGCACTTAGTACAGTGGTCTGCACATAGTAAGTGCTCAAGAAATACAATTGAATGAATGAATGAAGTACCATAATACTAATTATTATTATTATTATTATTAATAATAATAACAATAAAAAACCAAAAACAACCAAGATATGTTGCAGGAAGGAAGGAAGGTGGGTAACTGGAAATAGCTGGTCAAGTTCTACTCTAGCGACGGCGGGGAAAGGGCTGCCAGAAACCTTTCATTTCAGACACAGATGAATGCTTGGGGACGCCTTGCCAACAGAGATGCAAGAACAGCATTGGCAGCTATAGATGTTCGTGTAAAACTGGCTTTCACCTCCACGGAAACCGGCACTCCTGTGTAGGTAAGGCCCACCTGAATAAGTAAGGCCCACAAAGGTCAACAAGAGAAACGCCAGGGACAGGGAAATGCCAATAGCCTGGCAGCCCGAGGCCACCCAAATGCCCCTTCTTCCTTCCCGGGCCTGACCTGGTTGGGGTGTCACAGAAACCTCCAATCAATCAATCAATCAGTCATATTTATTGAGCGCTTACTGTGTGCAGAGTACTGTGTGCAGAGCAGAGCACTCCAGGTTTTCAGTAGATGGCTTTCACCATGTCCTTTTAGACTGTGAGCCCACTGTTGGGTAGGGACTGTCTCTATATGTTGCCAATTTGTACTTCCCAAGCGCTTAGTACAGTGCTCTGCACATAGTAAGCGCTCAATAAATACGATTGATGATGATGATGATGTCCTGTTTCTCCTCAGGAAATTAATTCCATCTCTCATTTTCCCAGGAACACCCCAGTTCACCCACATTCTGTACTTTGGTGATAATGTATCTTAGGGAGATAAAGGCTTTGCGCTGAGATTTCAACCCATCAGCAGCGTCAGGCTCTGAGATTTCAACCCATCAGCAGCGTCAGGAAACACACGGAGGAGATAATTTAGGAATCTGAATAGTTGGGCTTGAAGTCAAAGTAGTAATGGCATCTATCAAATGCCCCTTTGGGGCCAAACACTGTACTAGGTGCCTGGAAAGTGACCCATTCCCTGACCAGAAGGTGCTTGCCCTCAAACTGGGGAGATAAACAGAGAAGTATTTACAACACTGTCGGAAAAAGTAAACTGAACAGACACCAGTGCTATGCTAGGGTGTAGATAAGGGCTAAACTGAAGGGATGACGTGGTTTAGGGTCTGGGAAATTAACCCGGGGGTCTGGGAAATTAACTCGGGAAAGCCTGTTGGAGGAGGTGGGATTTTAGAAGTGATTTAAAAGTAGCATTTGGTTCCTCATGGAGATTTGCTAGGGCGGCTCCAACCGGGGTAGTCATGGAGGAAACAGTGAACGTTACAGTTGAACATTGTATTGAAAATACAGTCCCCCTGTAGATTCCTCCCTGTGAGCAGGAATCGTGTCTACCAACTCTATCATATTCTATTTTCCCAAGTGTTTAGTACAGTGCTGTGCCCTCAGAGAGTGCTCAATTAATACCATCGATTCACTGATTGAATGGAGCCGCTTTTCGTGGGAAGCACCACGGCCCAGTGGAAAGAGATTGGGCCTGGGAATCAGAAGACCTGGGTTGTACTTCCCAAGCGCTTAGTACAGTGCTCTGCACACAGTAAGCGCTCAATAAATATGATTGATGATGATGATGATGATAATCCCACCCCCGCCGCTTGTCTGTTGGGCAAGCCGCTTAACTTATCTATGCCTCAGTGTCTTCACCTGAAAAATGGGGATTCAATACCTGTTCTCCCTCCTACTTAGACTACGAGCCCCACGTAGGACTGGGACTGTTTCCAACCCAATTACCTTGCATCAATCCTAGTGCTTAGTACAGTGCTTGATGCATAATAGTAAGTGCTTAACAACTACCGCAGTTATTATTATTATTGTTGTTGTTGTTATTATTGGGGGGGGGGGGAAGCTGTGATAGCAGCTTTGGAGAGTAGCTGGCGCTGCTCACTTGCTGATCCCTCCTGCAGATGTTAATGAATGTCGGCGGCCCAGTGAGAAGCGCGTCTGCCAACACTCTTGTTACAACACCTTGGGGAGTTTTCGGTGTGCCTGCCGTCCTGGGTTTCGACTCAGCGCAGACAGGGTGTCTTGTGAAGGTGAGTGGTCTTTCCATTGCCCTCTCTTGCCTCTCTTTCTCCCTCCTCTCTCCCTCTCCCTCTCTATCCCTCCCTGTCTTTGTCTCTCTCACTCCCTTCCTCTCTCTCTCTCTCCTTTCCTCTCTCCCCCCTCTCTTTCCCTCACCTATTTTTTCTTTTTATCTCAATCACCCACCCTTTTCTCCATCGTTCTTTCTCTAATGCTACTACTACTACTACTAATACTAATAATAATAATGACATTTATTAAGCGCTTACTATGTGCAAAGCACTGTTCTAAGCACTGGGGAGGTTACAAGGTGATCAGGTTGTCCCACGGGGGGCTCACAGTCAATCCCCATTTTACAGATGAGGGAACTGAGGCACCGAGATGTTAAGTGATTTTGCCCAAGGTCACACAGCTGACAATTGGCGAAGCTGGGATTTGAACCCATGACCTCTGACTCCAAAACCCGGGCTCTTTCCACTGAGCCACGCTGCTACTCTACTTCTCTCTCATCCACTCATTCCACTGGAGAAAGCTGATTATCCAATTAGCTTGGATAATTAAAAAAAAATCCTTGCCATGTGATGACTTGACACCTGTCCACATGTTTTATCTTGTTCTCTGTCTCCCCCTTCTAGACTGTGAGCCTGTTGTTGGGTAGGGATCATCTCCATATGTTGTCAACTTGTACTTCCCAAGCGCTTAGCACAGTGCTCTGCACACAGTAAGCGTTCAATAAATACGATTGAATGAATGAATGAATGAAAACCATCCTTCTAAACCTCTCTTCTTTTTTCCTCTCCCCTGTCCTCCTTGACTTTCTTTCTCCACTCCCTCTTTATTCACTCCTCCTGCATTTCCCTTCACTGACAGCATCTGGGAGCCTATCTGACAACGCCGAGCACAACTGGGAGTCAGGAGACTTGCCACTGGCCTGCTATGTGACTTTGGACAGGTCACTTAAACTCACCGATCCTCAGTTTCCCCATCTGTAAAATGGGGATTGTAGCGCCTGCCTCTCCCTATTTTGCACGGCTGCTGTGAGGATGGAATAAAATAATTCATCTGAAGATTTTTTCAGTGGTATTTGTTAAGCGATCACTATGTGCCAGACACTGAACTAAGTGCTGGGGTAGCTACAAGCTAGCTAGGTTGGATACAGACCATGTCCTAAATGGGGCTCACAGTCTTAATCCCCATTTTACAGTTGAGGAAACAGAGGCACAAAGAAGTTAAGTGACTTTTCCAAGGTCACACAGCAGCCGAGTGGCGGAGCTGAAATTGGAACCCGGGTCTTCTGATTCCCAGGCCCGTGCTCTAGCCACTAGGCCATGCTGCTTCCCCATGAAGGTACATGGGGAAAAAATCAAGGAGCCATTCAATTTCAAGGCATTCATTTTCTAATCTCTTCCCTCACCATCTATCTCCTCTGTTTCCCCTCTCCGCCTTGTGCTGAGTCCTTCACCCCAACCTCTACCGGCATTTCCCGTTTTCATTTCTGCCTCACGGTCGTTACTCCACCGTGAAAGCGAGAGACTTGTTTCTGGTTCCGGAAAGCCACTGCGGGTTTGGTCAGTGGGACCCCTGTGCTTCCTTTTCAGGGTTTCCTAAAGTTGGCCCGGCTCCGCCTGCTCTCCTCCAATCCCTGCAACAACCTCCGAAGCTGCTGTTACTCATTCCGGGTTCAGGGCTGCCCGCCTTGCCCTCTCCTCCTTCCCGGGCCCCCGGGCCCCCACCGATAACTGGATCCAGGGTCCGTCCCTTACCGACCTCAGCGTTGCCTGCGTTTTCTACCTCGTCCTTCCCTCGCGGGCCCTCTGCCCCTTCGGCCGCGGCCTCTCCGAGCGTTTCCCCGCAGACGGAAATAGGGTCGACGTCGCCGCTGGCAAATCTGCCACCCCCTTCGCTCCTCCAAGCCGAGGCAACGGTGACCCCCGCCCCGTCCCCTCCCTCGGTCACTCGACTTTCTCCGACGCCTTCTCGCTGCTGGTACCAGGGAGCATCCCGTGAACCCGGCAGTCACTGGCTAGAGCCTGGGTGTTCGCAGTGCGTCTGCCAGGTGAGTGGGTACCGGCGTTCTGTCTTTCTCCCAAACCGGTGCCTCTTGTTATTGGTTTAGTGATAGAACTGGTCTTTCCTGTTTCAGGATGGGGAGGTGGTGTGTGAAGTGATGAAATGTGAAATTGCTTGTTCCCACCCGCTTCCCCTCACAGATGGGGGCTGCTGCCCAACCTGTTCAGGTGAGAACTGACTCAAGAGGGGGTTACCTTTCGATGATCGAGACATTCTCCTTTCTCCCCGTTTCTCTCCCCTCCAAACTCACGCTCCCCAGTAGACGATAGACCCCTGTCAGTACTTGGGGAGGGTTTTCGGCCCATTCCGAAAGGTTGAGGAGGTGAGATGTGTTATCTGAGGTCGTGGGTTCAAATTCCAGCTCCGCCAGTTGTCCGCTGTGTGACTTTGGGCAAGTCACTTAATTTCTCTGTGCCTCAGTTCCCTCATCTGTAAAATGGGGATTAAGACTGTGAGCCCCACGTGGGACAACCTGATCACCCTGTATCCCCCCAGCGCTTAGAACAGTGCTTTGCACATAGTAAGCGCTTAACAAATACCATTATTATTATTATCTGGGCGCTTAGTACAGTGCTCCGCCAACGGTAACCGTTCAATACCCTAAATGATCAAAGCCTCCGCCTTCTGAGTCCTTTGTGAACTGGCGTTCATTGTGGTCATTCTGAGTCCTCCGTGAATTCACCGTGGGTCTCTTTGATCCTTAAGGATCCTATTCCAAATCCTAGTTTCCCCATAATAATAATAATAGCAGTAATAATAATAATGGCATTTATTAAGCGCTTACTATGTGCAAAGCACTGTTCTAAGCGCTGGGGAGGTTACAAGGTGATCAGGTTGTTCCACGGGGAGCTCACAGTCTTAATCCCCATTTTACAGATGAGGTAACTGAGGCACAGAGAAGTTAAGTGACTTGTCCAAAGTCACACAACTGACAATTGGCAGAGCCCGGATTTGAACCCATGACCTCTGACTCCAAAACCCATGATCTTTCCATTGAGCCATGCTGCTTCTCAAGAGACCCCTGCCTCATATGGCCACAGTCCCAGAAATCCCCAGTCTGGGGAGATGATCTCTTCCAGGGCTTGAAACATTTCCCTTGAAGGGTCGGATTTCCACGAGCATCAGTGCTGATTCACCCTCCCAGACCACAGGAAAAAGGAAGGGTACATGCCACTTCCTGTCACTTGGAAACAGGGAAGCAGCATGGATAGTGAATAATAATAATAATAATAATAATGATAGCATTTATTAAGCACTTACTATGTGGAAAGCACTGTTCTAAGCACTGGGGAGGTTACAAGGTGATCAGGTTGTCCCCCATGGGGGCTCACTGTCTTCATCCCCATTTTACAGATGAGGGAACTGAGGCCCAGAGAATAAGTGACTTGCCCAAAGTCACACAGCTGACAATCGACGGAGCCAGCATTTGAACCCACGATCTCTGACTCCAAAGCCCGGGCTCTTTCCACTGAGCCACGCTGCTTCTCAAATAGGGCCCGGGCCTGGGGTCAGAAGGACCTGGGTTCTAATCCCGGCTCCGCCACTTGTCAGCTGTGTGACTTTGGGCAAGTCACTTCACTTCTCTGGGCCTCAGTTACCTCATCTGTAAAACGGGGCGTAAGAGCGTGAGCCCTATGTGGGACAGGGACTGCGTCCCACCTGATTAGGTTGTGTCTACCCCCGCTCTTAGAACAGTGCTTGACATATAGTAAGTGTTTAATGAATGCCATCGTTGTTATTATTGGCTGTTTCTCCCACAGCTCAGAACTTACTGGCCACCCCCTGTGCCACTCTGCCACGAGGAAACCAGTGCTCCCGGGTCCTAGGTCCTCGCCTCTTCAGCAGGGGAATGGACACACGAGGGAGAGTGGGGTGGGCGTGAGAAGGTGGCCGACTCCCGGAGGCTGCAGGGCTCCAGCCGATCAACTGTACAAGTTGCCAACTTGTACTTCCCAAGCGCTGAGTCCAGTGCTCTGCACACAGTAAGCGCTCGATAAATACGATTGAATGAATGAATGAATGAATAACCCGGCTTGGAGAGAAAAGCAGCTATCTTGTGCACGTGTCCCGGGAATTGCCCAGGCCTGGGTTATGAGGTAATAGGAATATTGAGGGCTGAAGTTTTCCGTGACAGTTGGTCTGACCCTCAGCAGCCTGGGGGAGGGGAAGGCCCGGGGCCTTACCTCCTTTTCTAGAGGCAGCTGAAGGGGAAGAATTGGCCCTCCAATTTGGGGAAAAGGGATCCAGTGATGTGGGAAAGTAAGCTGAGAAAATGGAGGAGGAATACAGGGCTCCGGTTAGGGAGCCTGGAGGAGGAGACCCTCCCAAGCAGAGGGCTTTGCTTTCTTTTGCCTTCCCACACCCTTTCCTTAGAGATTTACCTTTTCCTTCTAATGGGCTGGGGATAAAGGATAGGTGGGACAACCTACCCTTTGTGGAGTGGTGAACTGGGTCCTGTCTGTGCTCATCGAGGCTAATCACTAAAGGATATTACAGTCACTTCCCAGGGTCTTTAAGCCTATCTAATCCATGTCCCCAAAAACTGTCTCTTCCTGACTCTGGACCACGCCGCCCATCTGCTTAGATGAGTAGGCCCCAAGTTTCCCGTTCCCCCCCCTAAGGGGAGCCGAATTTCTTTTTTGTTTCTCGTAGGCTGTTTTCACGAAGGCGTGACCAGAGCCGAGGGAGACGTCTTTTCACCTCCCAGTGAGAACTGCACGATCTGTGTCTGTCTTGTAAGTTTTGGGGCTTCCCAGGTAGCCAGTAGGGTTTTCGGTTCATCCTCCGGGAGTTTTAGGAAAGGGACGGGGAAATGTTGAAAGGCCACGAGCAGAAGATGAACCAAAAGTAACTAAGATGCCTGTCATAGGGAGAGCTGGTGAGTTCTGGCTCTAGACCGAACACTGGAGCACTTAGAAAAACCTCAGCGGAGGAAATATCAGAGCTGCTAGAAGAATCGTTTGAAGGTCCCGGGGTCAGAGGATCCTGATGGAAGCAAAAGAGCAAACAAGACAACAGGCTCCGTCTGTTTATAAAAGGAGAAGTGGAGGAATAAGGTCAGGGAAGCCTCAGGAAATTGCTAATTAACAGGCTGAAGGTCTCTCCCGGAATAGTATCTGCTGATCTAATAAGGAATTCAGTGTGTAAACATCTGGGACTCCCATGGTACAAAACTCAAAAGTCAGCTTATTTTATTTATTTTTTTACGGTATTTGTTAAGTGCTTACTCTAAGCTGGGCAATGTTCTAAGCTCCAGGGGAAGATACAAAGTAATCCGGTTGGACACAGTCCATGTCCCACGTGGGGCTCACAGTCTTAATCCTCATTTTACAAATTAGGTCACTGAGGCACAGAGAAGTGAAGTGACTTGCCCGAGGTCACACAGCAGAAAAGTGGCAGAGCCGGGATTAGTACCCAGGTCCTTCTGGTTCCCAGGTCCGTGCTCTGTCCACTGGGCCACACTGCTTCTCTGAAAGCTTCCATATTAAAGAACTGAACTGTTGTATAATAATAATGGCATTTGTTAAGTGCTTACTAAGTGCCAAGCACTGCTCTGAGCACTGGGGGAGATACAAGGTAATCAGGTTGTCCCACGGGGGGCTCACATTCTTAATCCCCTTTTTACAGATGAGGTAACTGAGGCCCAGAGAAGTGAAGTGACTTGCCCAAAGTCACACAGCAGACAAGTGGTGGAGCCGGGATTAGAACCCATGACCTCTGACTCCCAAGCCCGGGCTCTTTCCACTGAGCCATGCTGCTTGTCTTGTCTTATACTCTTCCGAGCGCTTAGTACAGAGTTCTGTGCACAGTACGTGCTCAACAAATATCATTGATTGGTCACTTCTTAAATGTTGTTTTTGGTCCAGGAGATATGACTGGAGATCTACAGGGATTGGAGTGGATTAAGAGAAGCAGTGTGGCTCAGTGGAAAGAACCCAGGCTTTGGAATCAGAGGTCATGGGTTCAAATCCCGGCTCCACCAATTGTCACCTGTGTGACTTTGGGCAAGTCACTTGACTTCTCTGTGCCTCAGTTACCTCATCTGTAAAATGGGGATTAATACTGTGAGCCTCCGTGGGACAACCTGATCACCTTGTAACTCCCCAGCGCTTAGAACAGTGCTATGCACATAGTAAGCGCTTAACAAATGTCATCATCATTATTATTATTATCATTATTATTTGGGGCATTTTGTGTACTAAAATATCATTACCATTAACTCTATTTATTGATCAACTTCAGTGTGTAGGGTACTGTATTAGGTTCCTGGAAATATACAATAGAAATAAAAAGCAGACTCTGCCCTGGAGGATCTTGAAATCGAAACAAACAACTTACATTTCCTCATATAGTAATAGTGGTGATAGTAACGATAGTGATCATGCTATTTATTGAGCATCTCCCGAGTGCAATGCACTATATTGAGCATTTGGAAAAGTACAACAGAAACCCAGGGTGTGTGTCATTCATTCATTCAATTATATTTATTGAGCGCTTACTGTGTGCAGAGCACTGTACTAAGCGCTTGGAAAGTACAATTCAGCAATGAAGAGAGACAATCCCTGCCCACAACAGGCTTACAGTCTAGAAAGGGGGAGACAGACATCTAAACAAGTAAACTGGCATTACTGTAAATGAATAGAATTATAGATATGTACATATATACACAGGTGCTGTGGGGCGGGAAGGGGGGTACAGAAGGGGAGAGAGTCGGGGTGATGGGGAGGGGAGGTGGAGCTGGGGAAAAGTGGGGGTTTTCCTCTTCTGTGTATTGTTTATTGTATTCTGTCCTACTCACAATAAAATTCAAAATCCAACAAGGGAGGAAGGCATAAAAACTCCTTACAAATAGTAGGCTCCAGGTGATAATAATAATAGTAATCATTGAGCACTTACTATGTGTCAAGCACTGATCTTAGCTCTGGGGTAGATACAAGATAATCAGGTTAAACACAGTCCCTGTCCCACCCGGGGCTCACAGTCTAAGCAGGAGGATGGGTATTTAATCCCCATTTTGCAGAGGAGAAAACTGCGGCCCCCAAAAGGAAACCGACTTGCCCAAAGTTACACAGCAGGCTAGCTTCCATCCCCTACACTCCATGGAAACTGCCCTCTTAAAGGTCACCAATGACCTCCTGCTTGCCAAATCCAACGGCTCCTACTCTATCCTAATCCTCCTCGACCTCTCAGCTGCTTTCGACACTGTGGACCACCCCCTTCTCCTCAACACGCTATCCAACCTTGGCTTCACAGACTCCGTCCTCTCCCGGTTCTCCTCTTATCTCTCTGGTCGTTCATTCTCAGTCTCTTTTGTGGGCTCCTCCTCCCCCTCCCATCCCCTTACTGTAGGGGTTCCTCAAGGGTCAGTTCTTGGTCCCCTTCTGTTCTTGATCTACACTCACTCCCTTGGCGAACTCATTCGCTCCCACGGCTTCAACTATCATCTCTACGCTGATGACACCCAAATCTACATCTCTGCCCCAGCTCTCTCCCCCTCCCTCCAGGCTCGTGCTTCCTCCTGCCTTCAGGACATCTCCATCTGGATGTCTGCCTGCCATCTAAAACTCAATATGTCCAAGACTGAACTCCTTATCTTCCCTCCCAGACCCTGCCCTCTTCTTGACTTTCCCATCACTTTAGATGGCACTACCACCCATCCCGTCTCACAAGCCCGCAACCTTGGTATCATCCGCGACTCCGCTCTGTCATTCACCCCACATATCCGATCCGTCACCAAAACCTGCCGGTCTCACCTCCACAACATCGCCAAGATCCGTCCTTTCCTCTCCATCCAAACCAATACCTTGCTGGTTCAATCTCTCATCCTATTCCGACTGGATTACTGAATCAGCCTCTTCTCTGATCTCCCATTCTCCTGTCTCTCCCCACTTCAGTCTATACTTCATGCTGCTGCCCGGATCATCTTTGTACAGAAACGCTTTGGGCTTGTTACTCCCCTCCTCAAAAATCTCCAGTGGCTGCATGTCAACCTACGCTTCAAGCAAAAACTCCTCACTCACGGCTTCAAGGCCGTCCATCCCCTCGCCCCCTCCTCCCTCCCCTCCTTTCTCTCCTTCTCCAGCCCAGCCCGCACCCTCCGCTCCTCTGCCACCACTAACCTCCTCACTGGGCCTCATTCTCGCCCGTCCCGCCATCGACCCCCAGCCCACGTCCTCCCCCTGACCCGAAATGCCCTCCCTCCACATATCCGCCAAGCTAGCTCTCTTCCTCCCTTCAAAGCCCTACTGAGAGCTCACCTCCTCCAAGAGGCCTTCCCACACTGAGCCCCCTTTTTCCTCTCCTCCTCCCCATCCCCCCACCCTACCTCCTTCCGCTCCCCACAGCACTTGTATATATATTTGTACAGATTTATTACTCTATTTATTTTACTTGTCCATATTTACTATTCTATTTATTTTGTTAATGATGTGCATATAGCTTTAATTCTACTTGTTCTGATGACTTTGACACCTGTCTACATGTTTTGTTTTGTTGTCTGTCTCCCCATTCTAGACTGTGAGCCCGTGGTGGATAGGGACTGTCTCTGTATGTTGCCGACCTGTACTTCCCAAGTGCTTAGTACAGTGCTCTGCACACATTAAGTGCTCAATAAATACGATTGAATGAATGAATAGGGATTCAAACTCAGGGCCTTGGACTCCCGGGCTCATGCTCTTTCACGCCCTGGTTCACGTTGCTTCTCGATGTGCCGGTCAATATACCTACACACAAAGGAGCAGGGGGTGGGTATAAATGAATCCATCAGGAGGACAAGAGGTGGCCTTTAGGTTGCTCCAATTTGGGGTGGTTGGAATTAATCAGGGAAGGCTTGCAGGAGGAGGACACCCTGGGGATATCATCAGAAACTCACTTTGAGTGAGATTCTGGGGGGGGGGGGGACTTCAAAAAAAAAAACATGTGACCCCTGCATTTACATGGATTAATGGAAAAAGGACAGGATTGGAAGTCAGGAGGCCTGGCTTCTAATTCAGGCAAGTCACTTGACCTCAGTTTCCTCATTCATAGGATGGATATTAAATGCCTGTTCTTCCTCTCCTCAAGAGATAGGACTGTTGTCCGATCTGATTGTATTGCATCTCCCCCAGCACTCTTTAGCAAGATGCTTAGGACATACGTGGTTCAGTGGAAAGAGCCCGGGCTTTGGAGTCAGAGGTCATGGGTTCAAATCCCAGCTCCGCCAACTGTCAGCTGTGTGACTTTGGGCAAGTCACTTAACTTCTCTGTGCCTCAGTTCCCTCATCTGTAAAATGGGGATGAAGACTGTGAGTCCCACATGGGACAACCTGATCACCTTGTATCCTCCCAGCGCTTAGAACAGTGCTTTGCAAATAGTAAGTGCTTAATAAATACCATTATTATTATTATTATGTGCTTGACAAGTAGTGGGAAGCATGCAGTTCAATGGAAGAGAAAAGAAAAGAGAAGAAAGGCAACCATATTATTATTATTATTATGTGCTTGACAAGTAGTGGGAAGCATGCAGTTCAGTGGAAGAGAAAAGACAAGAGAAGAAAGGCAACCATATTATTATTATTATTAGGTGCTTGACAAGTAGTGGGAAGCATGCAGTTCAATGGAAGAGAAAAGACAAGAGAAGAAAGGCAACCACACCCTTAAATTAAAAGTTCAAATGCCAGGACATAAAATCTAAGCACCACAAATCATGTAAATTTAGACCCCCGGGTGGGGATTGTGTTTACCTACTTTCCTGTATTGTACTCTCCCAAGAGCTTAGTACAGTGCTCACAGTAATAAAAACTACTGATTGATAGATGATTGATTATGAAGACATAAATAAGTGCTGGAGTGGGGTGGAGTGGATTGTGTGAACAGGGTTTATTGGGGGAGCGACAGTTAAATACGAAGACCAAGCAGAAGGTGAGGTTTTCGAGTTTGAAAGGAGAGGAAAAGATAGTGTTTAGAAAAGCAGAGGAGATGAGGTAATAAATGTCAAGAAACCTGACACACACTAGCCCTCACTCAAGAGGCTGAGTCTGAAAGATTCCAGGCCCCCTTCTCTGGTAGGAAATGTGTGTGGTAAAAGCTGAGGCCTGCAGAAGAAATGAAGTCGCAGGAGGGAATACGAATTAAGACCCCTGCTCAGAGCCTCAGAAGATTCTCTGGTACATGAGTGGGGCTTCCTTCTTCATTTGTAATCCATTTCCTTCTCTTCCTCCGCTCTCCAGTCAGGAAATGTGTCGTGCATCACCCCCGAATGTCCCCCTGGTCCTTGCCTGGCCCCTCCACAGTCGGATTGCTGCTCCTGTGTTCCGGGTGAGTCTTTGGTTTGTTTCAGATTTGCTGGGTTTGGGGTAAAGGAGGTGGGCAAGGAAAGGACGGTCGGTGAAGGAGGGCAGGGCCCCCCTTGGGATGATCTGATCACCTCATAACCTCCCCAGCACTTGGAACAGTGTTTTGCACATAATAAGTGCATAATAAATGCCATCATCATCATCATCATCATCATCATCATTTCTAGCTTACTGTAACTAGGTCTGTATGGCCCAGAAACCCAGAATGGGGGGGCTGTGTCTCTGAATCCTACTGCTACATTTTTTCCCCAGAGGGTGACTCTGGCAGCTTTAATAATAATAATAATAATAATAATAATAATAATAATAATAATAATAATAATAATAATAATAATGGTATTTGTTAAGCTCTCACTATGTGCCAAGCACTGTTCTAAGCACTGGGCAAGGTAATCAGGTTGTCCCACATGAGGCTCACAGTCTTAACTTCACTTAAAGTCACTTAACTTCTCCGAGCCTCAGTGACCTCATCTGCAAAATGGGGATTAAGACTGTGAGCCCCACGTGGGACAACTTGATCACCTTGTATCCCCCCCCAGCGCTTAGAACAGTGCTCTGCACATAGTAAGCACTTACCAAATGCCATCATTATTTATTATTATTATTGTGGGCAGGGAATGGCACTGTTTATTGTTGTATTGCACTTTCCCAAGTGTCTAGAACAATGCTCTGCACACAGTAAGCGCTCAATAAATAGGATCGAATGAATCCCTTAACTTCTCTGTGCCTCAGTTCTGCTGTTCCCCTTCTTCTCTGGACTGTGAGCCCCATGCGGGACAGGGACTGTGTCCAACCTAATTCACTTGTATCTAGCCCAGTGCTTAGAACAGTGTTTGGCACATAGTAAGTGCTTAACAAATACAGGGCCCCATTCCAATGAAGTGGTTGCATTCCCAGCACGGGCAAGAAAGTCCGAGGACCCGAGTTCTAATCCCAGCTCTGCCACTTGTCTGCTGTGTGACCCTGGGCAAGCCACTTGAATTCTCTATTCATTCATTCAATCGTATTTATTGAGCGCTTACTGTGTGCAGAGCACTGTACTAAGCACTTGGGAAGTACAAGTTGGCAACATATAGAAACGGTCCCTACCTCATTTGAAAAATGAGGGTAAAGACTGTGAGCCCTCTGTGGGACAGAGATGGTGTCCAACCCGATTAGCTCGTATCTAACCCAGTGCCTGACGCATAGTCGGTGCTTAGCAACTATCATTCATTCATTCATTCAATCATATTTATTGAGCGCTTACTGTGTGCAGAGCACTGGACTAAGCACTTGGGAAGGACAAGTCGGCAACATCTAGAGACGGTCCCTACCCAACAACGGGCTCACAGTCTAGAAGGGGGACAACAAAACGAAACATGTGGACAGGTGTCAAGTTGACAGAACAAATATGATTAAAGCTAGATGCACATCATTAATAAAATAAATAGAATAGTAAATATGTACAAGTAAAATAAACAGAGTAATAAATCTGTACAAACAGGGTTCAAATCCTGGCTCCGCCAATTGTCAGCTGAGTGACTTTGGGCAAGTCACTTAACTTCTCTGGGCTTCAGTTCCCTCATCTGTAAAATGGGGATTAAGACTGTGAGCCCCCCGTGGGACATCCTGATCATTTTGTAACCTCCCCAGTGCTTAGAATAGTGCTTTGCACAGAGTAAGCGCTTAATAAATGCCATCATTATTATTGTTATATGTACAGGTGATGTGGGGAGGGGAAGGAGGTAGGGCGGGGGGGATGAGGAGGAGGAGAGGAAAAAGGGGGCTCAGTGTGGGAAGGCCTCTTGGAGGAGGTGAGCTCTCAGTAGGGCTTTGAAGGGAGGAAGAGAGCTAGCTTGGCGGATGTGCGGAGGGAGGGCATTCCGGGCCAGGGGGAGGAAAGGACCCCCCAAAGACCTCCCTAAAAACTGCTTGAATTGCGCTTGATTTGGCCGTGTCTTGATCTGATCTCTGCCATTATTTCAGCAGCAATAGGGACAATAACGCCTTGGGCTAGAGAGGCTTGGGATGTTTACATTTTAGGCAAGATAGGACTTGTGCCATCATTGGGTGACATTTTCCAGGGAAAGGGGGAGTAATCACTCTTGTTGGGCTGTTTGTGTCCAGACTTCTTTCTCGAGATCCTTTCCAGCTCCGTCATTCCATAATGTTTTAATTAGTGGCCGGTTCAGCGGTTGGGCCAGAGGAGAGGGCTCTGCTCTGGGAACCACGAGACCCTGCTTCACAGCAGGCTGCACCCCTGCCTTCAATCAATCAATCAATCATATTTATTGAGCGCTTACTGTGTGCAGAGCACTGTACTAAGCGCTTGGGAAGTACAAGTTGGCAACATATAGAGATGGTCCCTACCCAACAGTGGGCTCACAGTCTAGAAGGGGGCTCACAGTCTACTTATCTGTCTCACCCCGTGACCCAGCGGGAACACGACGGGCAGGGATGGGGGAGCACAAGTGATGTGACCCCCCTTCCCTCCCCTACAGCACTTGCGTACATCTGTACATATTTATAATTCATTCATTCATTCATTCAATCGTATTTATTGAGCGCTTACTGTGCGCAGAGCACTGGACTAAGCGCTTGGGAAGGACAAGTTGGCAACATCTAGAAACAGTCCCTACCCTACAACGGGCTCACAGTCTAGAAGGGGGAGACAGACAACAAGACAAAACATGTGGACCGGTGTCAAGTCATCAGAATAAATAGAAATAAAGTTAGATGCACATCATTAACACGGTAAATAGAATAGTAAATAGGTACAATTAAAATAGAGTAATAAATCTGTACAAACATATATACAGGTGTATTTATTTAAATTAATGATATGTATATGTCTATAATTCTATTTATTGATATTGATGCTATTGATGTCTGCTTATTTATTTTGATGCCTGTCTGCCCCCTTCTAGACTCTGAGCCTGTTGTGGACAGGGATTGTCTCTAGGCTGATTTGTACTTTCCAGTGCTCTGCACACAGTAAGCGCTCAATAAATACGATTGAATGAATGAACAAATGTAAGCACCAAAACTCCGATCGTTTCCTCTGCCCAGGTCCTCAGGCCCTGAGTCTCAGGACCACTTCCCATGGAAGACTCTAGAATCTAAACTATAAGCTAATTGTGGGTAGGGAGCGTGTCAGTTATTTTCTTATACTGTACCCTCCCAAGTGCTTAGCACAGTGCTCTGCACACAGTAAGTGTTCAATAAATGTTCAAAACATGTTTTGTTTTGTTGCCTGCCTCCCCCTTCTAGACTGTGAGCCCATTGTTGGGTAGGGGCCGTGTCTATAGGTTGCCAACTTGTACTTCCCAAGCGCTTAGTACAGTGCTCTGCACACAGTTAGCGCTCAATAAATATGATTGAATGAATGAATGAATAAATATGACTGACTGACTGATTGACAGACTGACTCCAGTAGACGCCCTCTAGATTGTCAGCTCACTGTGGGCAGGGAATGTGTCTACCAACTCTATTGGACTGGGCTCTTCCAACCATGTAGTACAGTGCTCCGCATGCAGTAAATGCTCAATAGATAACATTGATTAATTGATTGGCTGATCCGTCAGCAATCAGGGCCACTGGAAATGATACAGGATCACACTGGTGTTGGATGGACAGAAATAAATTATGTGACTGAGTCTGGATTTTAGGGTTCTCCTTGGATTCATCCAGTAATCCCACCAAAGGTTTTAATGCCCCAAACACCCTTAAACATCTAAATAGTGCCCTCTTGAACGTTTGACCTGAGTTTCCTCTCTTCTTACAGCATAATAATTTTATTTTATTTACTTGTATTTGTTAAGTGCTTACTATGTGCCAGGCACTGTATTAAGCGCTGTTGTAGATACAAGATATCAGGTTGGACACAGTCCCTGTCCCACAGGGAGCTTACTGTCTTAGTCCCAATTTTACAGGCAAGGAAACTGAGGTGCAGAGAAGTTAAGTGACTTGACCAGGGTCATATAACAACCAAGTGGCGGAGCCGGGACTAGAACCCAGGTCCTCTGGCTCCCAGGCTTGTGTTCTTGACGTTATCACCTTGTAACCTCCCCAGCGCTTAGAACAGTGTTTTGCACATAGTGCTTAATAAATGCCATTATTATTATTATTATTAGGCCACACTGAAGGTAATAAGTGGGAGGTGAAATTTGCAGGAGAGCAAATCAAATGAGCAAGCTATGAAAAGAAGAAAGGGAGAAAAATCTCACAGCTGAATGACAAATGATTTGATATTTGATTTTCCCTGATCTAGGTGGTGCCCTTTATTCATTCATTCAATCGTATTTATTGAGCGCTTACTGTGTGCAGAGCACTGTACTAAGCGCTTGGGAAGTACAAGTTGGCAACATATAGAGACTGTCCCTACCCAACAGCGGGCTCACAGTCTAGAAGGGGCTCACAGTCCAGAAGGGGCTCACAATCTAGAAGAGAGAGCTGAATCTAGGGAGAAATATTGCTTTAGGGCTTCATGAAACAGGGTATTATTTGAGTGAGGTCTGAAGGAAACAAGGGAGTGGGCCAGGAAGACTTTTCTTGCAATGACAGGGGTGACGTGGTATTTATCGAGTGCTTACTTTGTGCAGAGCACTGTACTAAGTGTTTGGAAGAGTACAGAACAACAGAATTAGCAGTCACGTTCCCTGCCCATAATGAAATTAGAGTCTAGAGGGCAAGACAGACATCAATATATATGAACTTACAGTCTAGAGGGCGAGACAGACATCAATCTATATCTATCTATCTATCTATCTATCTATCTACCTATATCTATCTATCTATCTATCTATCTAGATGTCTGTCTCGTCCTCTAGACTGTAAGTTTATTATGGGCAGGGAACGTGCCTGCTAATTCTGTTGTTCTGTACATATATATATATATATATATATATATATATATATATATGTATATACATAAATTACTGTTATGTACATAAGTGTGGTGGGGCTGGGGACAGGGGCGGTGAATAAAGGGAGCAAGTCAGGGAGATGCAGAAGGGAGTGAGAAACGAGGGAATTAGGGCTTAGTTAGGGAAGGCCTCTTGGAGGAGATGTTCCTTCGATAAGGCTTTGAAGGTGGGGAGAGCCACTGTCTGCCAACTATGAAGGGGGAAGGGTCTGGTGTCCCGGGCCAGAGATAGAATGTGGGTTAGAAGTTGATTGTGAGATAGGTGAGATCAAGATAGAGTGAGTAGACTGCCATTAGAGGAGCGAAGTATGCGGGCTGGGTTGGAATAGGAGAGTAGAGAGGTGAGGTAGGAGGGGACAAGGTGATAGAGTGCTTTAAAGCCGATGGTGAGGAGTGTCTATTTGATGGAGAGGTGGATGGGAAACCACTGGAGGTTTTTGAGGAGTGGGGAAACATGGACCGAACATTTCTATAGAAAAATGATCCGAGCAGCAGAGTGTAGTGTGGACTGGAGTGGGGAGAAACAGAAGTTAGGGGGGTCAGCAAGGTGGCCGATTCAGTAATCAAAGGCTAGGGTAAGCATTTGGATTAGCGTAGTAGCTGTTTGGATGGAGAGGAAAGGGCACATTTTAGTGATGATGTGAAGGTTGAACCGTGAGGATTTATTGACAGATTGAATATGTGGGTTGAATGAGAGGGATAGAAGGTAATGCCAAGGGTACGGGGCCGTGAGACAGGAAGGAAGGTGGTGCTGTCTACAATGATGGGATAATCACAGGGAGGACAGGGTTTAGGTGGGAAGACAAGTTCTGTTCTTGTTTTTCTTCTTGTTCTAATTCTTCTTTTCTTCTTTCTCCTTTTTCTTCTCCTTTCTTCTCCATTTTTCTTCTTTCTTCTTTCTATTTTCTCCTCCTCCTCCTCCTCCTCCTCCTTCTTCTTCTTCTTCGCAGTGGCACATCTACAGGTTAATTCAGTTGGACAAAGTCCCTGCCCAACATGGGGTTCATGGCTCACAGTTTAAATAGGAGGGAGGACAGGTTCTCCTGGTCTGCCAATTGCTTTCTGTGTGACCTTGGGCAAGTCACTTAACTTCTCTGTGCCTCCTTTCTCCCTCCTACTTAGACTCTGAGCCCCATGTGGGATGGAGACTGTGTCCAACCTAATTAACTTCTATCGACCCCGGTGCTTAGAGCAGTGCTTGACATATAGTAAGTACTTAACAAATAGCATAAAAAAGACAAAACAAAACTAAAAAACATGAATTGACATGGAAGAATATACGGTTTAGTGGCTGTCTGGTCTATCCCAAGCACTTAGTACTTCCCAAGCGTTTAGTACAGTGCTCTGCACAAAGTAAGTAGAGTGCTCTGCACAAAGTAAGCACTCAATAAATACGATTGATTGATTGATTGATTGATTATCCCAGATACGTCTATCTTCATTTTAGTGCTGCAACTTTTCAAACTGCATCTAATTTATCCTTTGCCGTACCCAGGCTTAGGACAGGGCTTTGCACACAGAAGCCACTCACAGAATAATAATAATAATGATGGTATTTGTTAAGCGCTCACTATGTGCAAAGCCCTGTTCTAAACGCTGGAGGACACACACAAGATGATCAGGTTGTCATTCATTCAGTCATTCAATCGTATTTATTGAGCACTTACTGTGTGCATAGCACTGTACTAAGCGCTTGGGAAGTACAAGTTGGCAACATATAGAGATGGTCCCTACCCAACAGTGGGCTCACAGTCTAGAAGGGGGAGACAGAGAACAAAACAAAACATATTAACAAAATAAAATAAATAAAATAAATATGTACAAATAAAATAAATAAATAAATAGAGTAATAAATACGTACAAACATATATACATATATACGTGTGCTGTTGGGAGGGGAAGGAGGTAAGGCAGAGGGGATGGGGAGAGGAAGGAGGGGGCTCAGTCAGGGAAGGCCTCCTGGAGGAGGTGAGCTCTCAGTAGGGCTTTGAAGGGAGGAAGAGAGCTAGCTTGGCGGATGTGCGGAGGGAGGGCATTCCAGGCCAGGGGGATGACGTGGGCCAGGGGTCGACAGTCTTAATCCCCATTTTCCAGATGAGGGAACTGAGGCACAGAGAAGTAAAGTGACTTGCCCAAAGTCACACAGCTGACAAGTGGTGGAGCCGGGATTAGAACCCATGACCTCTGACTCCCAAACCCGGGCTCTTTCCACTGAGCCACGCTGCACTGGATGAATGAATGAGTGAACGGGAAGGCCTCTGGGACCCTTCTGAACAAAAGGAGATAGAAATAGAATAGAAGAAATAGGAATAGAAACGGAGATAATTCCTAGGCACCGTCACTGGCTGGCTGATATTAGCTCACCTCTCTTTTGTTCCAGTCGAGGGCTGAACCTGGATTCTCTCTTCATGTTTTGCAGCAAAATGCTACTTTCACGGCCAGACCTACGCCCACGGAGCTAAATTCACCGGAGATGGAGATGGATGTACCACCTGCACGTGTCGGGTAGCGGATACATTTACCCTGCACCCCCTTTTCCGGGGAACCGGGTTTTCCTAAAGATGGGGTCGGGAACTCAGTCACCGCATTAACATTGAAAGGACCCTGGCCAGCAAAAGAGTAGCGTTAGTTGGGCGACCAGAGAGACCAAGATGATTTAGTCACAAAGGCGAGCTCCCCGTTCACTCAGACCTTCACACCCTCCATTTTATAGTTCTTAAATTGGGGTATCAGAATCTATTCCTGAAACTTAACTGATAATAATCATGATTATTATAATATTATAGTAACCGGGCTATTTGTAATGCACTTACCTACGTGCCAAACATCGTACCAAGTGATGAGGTAGATTCAGTCAAAACAGATGCAAGTATATGTTTGTACATATTTATTACTCTATTTTACTTGTACGTATTTATTCTATTTATTTTATTTTGTTAATATGTTTTGTTTTGTTGTCTGTCTCCCCCTTCTAGACCATGAGCCCGCTGTTGGGTAGGGACCGTCTCTCTATGTTGCCAACTTGTACTTCCCAAGCGCTTAGTACAGGGCTCTGCACACAGTAAGCACTCAATAAATACGATTGAATGAATGAATGAGTACAGTCCCTGTTCCGCGTGGGGCTCAAGGTCTAAGGGGGAGGGAGAACAGGAATTTAAACCCCCTTTTTACCAGTGAGGAAACTGAGGCAGCAGGCAAGCGGCAGAGCTGGGATTTGAACGCAGGTCTCCTGATTCCCAGCCCTGTGCTCTTTCCACTAGTGGTCTTTTAGTGAGAGTTTCTGGGAGTAATAATTATGGTACTTTTAAGTGCTTACTATGTGTCAAGTAACGATAATAATAATGATGATGGTATTTGTGCCAAGCCCTACTCGAAGCACTGTTCTAAGTTCTGGGGTAAATGCAAGTTAATCAGGTTGGACACAATCCCTGTCCCATATGGAGCTCACACTCTTATCAGTTTGAAGCAGCGTGGCTCAGTGGAAAGAGCATGAGCTTTGGAGTCAGAGGTCATGGGTTCAAATCCCAGATCCCCCACTTGTCAGCTGTGTGACTTTGGGTAAGTCACTTAACTTCTCTGTGCCTCAGTTCCCTCACCTGTAAAATGGGGATGAAGACTGGGAGCCCCATGTGGGACAACCTGATCACCTTGTAACCTCCCCAGCGCTTAGAACAGTGCTTTGCACATAGTAAGCACTCAATAAATGCCATTATTATTATTATCCCCATTTTACACATGAGGTAAATGAGGCCCAGACAAGTTAAGTGACCTGCCCAAGGTCACCCAGCAGACATGTGGCAGAGCCTGGATTAGAACCCAGGTCCTTCTGACTCCCATTCATTCATTCATTCAGTCGTGTTTATTGAGCACTTACTGTGTGCAGAGCACTGTACTAAGTGCTTGGGAAGTACAAGTCGGCAACATATAGAGACAGTCCCTACCCAACAGTGGGCTCACAGTCTAGAAGGGGGAGACAGAGAACAAAACAAAACATATTAACAAAATAAATAGAATAAATATGTACAAGTAAAATAAATAGAGTAATAAATACATAAAAACATATATACATATATACAGGTGCTGTGGGGAGGGGAAGGAGGTAAGGCCGGGGGGATGGGGAGGGGGAGGAGGGGGCTCAGTGTGGGAAGGCCTCCTGGAGGAGGTGAGCTCTCAGTAGGACTTTGAAGGGAGGAAGAGAGCTAGCTTGGCGGATGGGAGGAGGGAGGGCAGGCCTGGGCTCTAGCCACTAAGCCATGTCGCTTCTTATGGCTTCTATGGGTCTTTGTGGAGTGGCTAAGGGTCCTTTTCTGAGCACTGGCTCCTGGATTTGGCTCCCAGACCGACTGATCTAAGAGCGATTGAAGTGTCTCTCGTCCCTTTCCTCACCTCATAGTAATGGCCTCGGTTGAAGAAGAGGAATGGGAGGGAGATAGGGTTCTTGGATAACTTCTCCATCTTCCCCCACATAGCCGTCTGCGTGGCTGCCGGGATGGGTCCATCTAACCCTGCTCTCGTTTTTTGGCCCCTTCCAGAATGGCGAGGTGGAATGTTCCTTCACTCCCTGCCCGGAGCTGGAATGTCCCCGGGAGCAGTGGGTGTTGGGCCCTGGCCAGTGTTGCTTCACCTGTCGAGAACCTCCGTCCGTGACAGGTGAGAACAATGGCGGAGGAGACGGTGCTCTGCACATAGTAAGCGCTCAATAAATACGATTGATGATGATGGTGTGCGGATCCCTGTTGAATCGGGGCGCAGAGACCACCTCCAGCTGCCCGGCAGAAAGTCCCCAAGTCCTCTGCTCTGTGGAGGGACGTGAGAGCTTGAGTTCAGTAGCGTTTACCGGGCTATAATCAATCAATCGTATTTATTGAGCGCTTACTGTGTGCAGAGCACTGGACTAAGCGCTTGGGAAGTACAAGTCGGCAACACATAGCGACGGTCCCTACCCACCAGTGGGCTCACAGTCTAGAAGGTGCTATAAATTATTATATTATTACCATGTATTATGTTATTATTTAAGAAGATGTTATTAGCAGCATGGTTCAGTGGAAAGAGCCCGGGTTTGGGAGTCAGAGGTCATGGGTTCTAATCCCGGCTCCGCCACTTGTCAGCTGGGTGACTTTGGGCAGGTCACTGCACTTCTCTGGGCCTCAGTTCCCTCATCTGGAAAATGGGGATTAAGACCGTGAGCCCCATGTGGGACAACCTGATCACCTTGTATCCCCCCCCCCACACAGCACTTAGAACAGTGCTCTGCACATAGTAAGCGCTTAATAAATGCCATCATCATCAAAGGTACTGGCTAGCCCAGAATAACATGAACTGGCTAGCCCAGAAGCAGCGTGGCTCAGCGGAAAGAGCCCGGGCTTTGGAGTCCGAGGTCAGGGGTTCAAATCCCGGCTCCGCCAACTGTCAGCTATGTGACTTTGGGCAAGTCACTTCACTCCTCTGGGCCTCAGTTCCCTCATCTCTAAAATGGGGATGAAGACCGTGAGTCCCCCGTGGGACAACCTGATCACCTTGTAACCTCCCCAGCGCTTAGAACAGTGCTTTGCACATAGGAAGCAAAGCACTTTTAGACTGTGAGCCCACTGTTGGGTAGGGACTGTCTCTATATGTTGCCAACTTGTACTTCCCAAGCGCTTAGTACAGTGCTCTGCACACAGTAAGCGCTCAATAAATACGATTGATGGTGATGATGATGACGATGGCATTTATTAAGCGCTTTTATTTATTATTTTTTATATTTTATTATTTATTATAAATAAAATTATTTATTTATTAAGGCATTTATTAAATGCCATCATCATCATCATCACCATCATCAATAACAGGAGCCAACCAAAATCATTCACAGGACTCCAAAGGTCACCTGCAAGGCCAGATGGAAAAGATTCAAAGGTCATCCTTCCCACTCTCCCCAGAGATCGGAATGGCCTCCATCTCCCCGTGCTTCCAGGGCTCTTTTTCAGCCTAACGGCAAGATCAATCAATCGTATTTATTGAGCGCTTACTGTGTGCAGAGCACTGTACTAAGCGCTTGGGAAGTACAAGATGCGACAGAACTAAGATTGAGGACAGGTTGGGTGTGTGCTATCGACATGGGCCTGTGGAGAATCTCTTCACAATAACTCCCTCTCTGAGAGTGACAAGTTGAAAAAAAAAGCTGTCCCTTTTTCCCATTGGTTTAATAATAATAATAATAATGGCATTTATTAAGCGCTTACTATGTACAAAGCACTGTTGTAAGCGCCGGGGAGGTTACAAGGTGACCAGGTGGTCCCATGGGGGGGGCTCACTGTCTCCATTTTACAGATGAGGTAACTGAGGCCCAGAGAAGTGAAGTGACTTGCCCAAAGTCACACAGCTGACAATTGGCAGAGCCGGGATTTGAACCCATGACCTCCGACTCCAAAGACCGTGCTCTTTCCACTGAGCCATGCTGCTTCTCTTAAGTGACCTGCTATCAACATTGAGTGCTTGCTGTGTGCAGAGCACTGTCCCAAGAGCTATGGGTTGATAGACATGTTTCCTGCCCACGAGGAGCTTACAGTCTAGAGGGAAGACAGACATTAAAATGAATTAAAGAGATTTTAAAAAGTGCTGTGGGGGTGTGTAGCGTGTGTAGTCCATGGAAGCCAGCTGGTTCAATCAATCAATGGTAATTATTGAGCACTTCCTATGTGCAGAGTGCTAATAATAATAATGATAATAATAATAATAATGGCACTTGTTAAACGCTTACTATGTGTGAAGCACTGTTCTAAGTGCTTGGGTGGGAGGGGAATACAAGGTGATCGGGTTGCCCCACACGGGGCTCACAGTCTTCATCCCCATTTTACAGATGAGGTCACTGAGGCTTAGAGAAGTGAAGTGACTTGCCCAAAGTCACACAGCAGACAAGTGGCGGAGCCAGGATTAGAACCCATGACCTCTGGCTCCAAAGCCCGGGCTCTTTCCACTGAGCCATGCTGCTTCTGTACTGTACTAAATACTTGGGGGTGTACAATACAGCGTGGCTCAGTGGAAAGAGCCCGGGCTTTGGAGTCAGAGGTCATGGGTTCAAATCCCAGCTCTGCCTATTGTCAGCTGTGTGACTTTGGGCAAGCCACTTAACTTCTCTGTGCCTCAGTTACCTCATCTGTAAAATGGGGATGAAAACTGTGAGCCCCCTCTGGGACAACCTGATCACCTTATAACCTCCCTAGTGCTTAGAACAGTGCTTTGCACATAGTAAGCGATTAATAAATGCCATTATTATTATTATTATTATTAATACAACAGAATTCGTGGGCACCTCCCCTGCCCTAATGAGCTTACAGTCTGAAAGGGGAGACATATTAATGTGAATAAATAAGTAATTTATAATCTATAATTTAAAGGTATGTACATAAATGCTGTGGGGTTGAGGGTGGGGTGAATATCAAATGCCCAGAGGCCACAGATCCAAGAGCATGGGCGACACAGAAGGGAGAGCGAGCAGGGGGGAAAAGAGGGCTTAATTGGGGAAGTCCTCTTGGAGGAAATCAATCAATCAATCAATCAATTGTATTTATTGAGCGCTTACTGTGTGCAGAGCACTGTACTAAGCACTTGGGAAGTACAAGCTGGCAACATATAGAGACAGTCCCTACCCGACAGTGGGCTCACAGTCTAGAAGGGGGAGACAGAGAACAAAACCAAACATACTAACAAAATCAAATAAATAGAATAGATATGTACAAGTAAAATAAATAAATAAATAGAGTAATAAATATGTACAAACATATATACATATATGCAGGTGCTGTGGGGAAGGGAAAGAGGTAAGATGGGGGGATGGAGAGGGGGACGAGGGGGAGAGGAAGGAAGGGGCTGAGTGTGGGAAGGCCTCCTGGAGGAGGTGAGCTCTCAGTAGGGCCTTGAAGGGAGGAAGAGAGCAAGCTTGGCGGATGGGCAATGTCTGCTGTGTCTGCCCCTTGTCTGCTGGGTGACCTTGGGCAAGTCACTTCTGTGTGTCTCAGTTCCCTCATCTGCAAAATGGGGATTCAATCTCTGTTCTCCCTCCCACTTAGGCTGTGAGCCCCAAGTGGGACCTGATTATCTTGTGCCTGAGAAGCAGCGTGGCTCCGTGGAAAGAGCCCGGGCTTTGGAGTCAGAGGTCACAGGTTCATCTCCCGGCTCCACCAATTGTCAGCTGTGTGACTTTGGGCAAGTCACTTCACTTTACTGTGCCTCAGTTCCCTCATCTGTAAAATGGGGATTAAGACTGTGAGCCTCACGTGGGACAACCTGATCACCTTGTAACCTCCCTAGCACTTAGAACAGTGCTTTGCACATAGTAAGCACTTAATAAATACCAAAATTATCATATCATATTATATTATATTATTATATTATATAATATTATATAATATAATACATCATATTAATAATATTATATTATATTATATATTATGTCATACTATATTATATTATTACATTATATTATACCATATATTATATTATATTATATTATTATATTATATTATATTATACTATATTATATTATGTTATTTATATTATATTATATTGTTATATTACATTATATTATTTTATATTCTATATTATAGTATATTACATTATATTGTATTATATTATAATATAATATTATATTATATTAATTATATTATATTATATTATATTATATTATTATTATATTATTAGTACAGTGCTTGACACATAGGGAGCACTTAACAGATAATACAATCATAATAATAATGATAGTAATGCAAGCCCCACGTGGGGCAGGATCTATGTCCAACCTGATTATCTTCTATCTACCCCCAGCACTTAGTTCAGTGGCTGGGACATAGTGAGTGCTTACCAAATTCCACTGATAAAAACAAAAAGGTATTGAATTCCCATTTTACAGAGGAGGAAATGGAGGCTCAGAGAAGGCCCAAGGTCACACAGCAGAGCCAGGATTAGAGCCCTGGTCCTCTGACAGCGTGACTCAGTGGAAAAAGCCCGGGCTTTGGAGACAGAGGTCATGGGTTCAAATCCCAGCTCCGCCACTTGTCAGCTGTGTGACTTTGGACAAGTCACTTCACTTCTCTGGGCCTCAGTTACCTCATCTGTAAAATGGATATTGGGACTGTGAGCCCCATGTGGGACAACCTGATCACCTTGTAACCTCCCAAGCGCTTATAACAGTGCTCGGCGCATAGTAACCACTTAATACATGCCATTCTTATTATTATAAATACCATTGATTAATTGATTGATTTTGGGCAACTACTGCTCTGAAAAAAGGAAAGTCCCCATGCTTAGATACCTAGCATATGCATGTCCAGAAAACTGGGTTACCAAATTTTTGGTTGTGAGAAACATTTAGAGGGGTGTGCTATCTATATTCAAGTCACTATGTATATATGTTTGTACATATTTATTACTCTATTTATTTTACTTGTACATATTTATTCTATTTATTTTATTTTGTTAATATGTTTTGCTTTGTTGTCTGTCACCCCCTTCTAGACTGTGAGCCCGCTGTTGGGTAGGGACCGTCTCTATATGTTGCCAACTTGTACTTCCCAAGCGCTTAGTCCAGTGCTCTGCACACAGTAAGCGCTCAAAAAATACGATTGAATGAATGAATGAATGACTCCCAAGCTTGTGGTCTTTCCACAGAATCTTGTCGTTTTTTCTCTTAGAGAAAAAGTTTTTTCTCTTTAAGTCTTAGAGAAAAGTTTTTTCTCTCCAGAGCCCACTCTCGGGCTCTAAAGTACCTCGCCCCGTGGGGCCTTTCATTTTTTTATTTTTTCTGCCGGTTTAGGTTGCTCCCTTGACGACAATGGGATTGAGTTTCCAATCGGACAGATCTGGTCCCCCGGTGATCCCTGTGAGTTATGCATCTGCCAGGTGAATGACAACCTGCTCTACCTCACTGCCTTTACCTGCTCTTCTTCCGGCGATGTAGAGTTGGAAAGGATGCCCTACAGCGTGGCACTTTTGGCTTAGTGACGGACAAATGCATGATGCTTTTTCCCACCCTGTCGCCCCCATCCCCTCTCTCCATCCTCCTCCTCTCCCCACAGACCTTGGAAGTGATTCCCCTTCCCCCCGACTCTGGCCCTGTAGGCCCCTCTGCTTTCCTACCACCCTGGGCCAGCCTTGGGTGGGTCACTGACCCTACTCTGGTGGCTCAGTGGAAAGAGCACGGGCTTTGGAGTCAGAGGTCATGGGTTCAAGTCCTGGCTTCGCCAACTGTCAGCTGGGTGACTTTGGGCAAGTCACTTAACTTCTCTGTGCCTCAGTTCCCTCATCTGTAAAATGAGGATTGACTGTGAGCCCCCCGTGGAACCACCTGATCATCTTGTAATCATAGTAAGCGCTTAATAAATGCTATTATTATTGTAACCTCCACAGCATTTAGAACAGCGCTTTGCACATAGTAAGTGCTTAATAAATGCCATTATTATTATTATTTTTCCCTTGGCCTAAATTTGCCTCAGTCCTGCCAGGAGGTTCCTTGTCAGCCCTGGCTGCTTGGGACCCCCTTTCATTCATTCATTCATAATGATGGTATTTGTTAAGCACTTACTATGTGCAAAGCACTGTTCTAAGCACTGGGGGGATACAAGGTGATCAGGTTGTCCCACATGGGGCTCACAGTCTTCATCCCCATTTTACAGATGAGGGAACTGGGGCACAGAGAAGTGAACTGACTTGCTCAAAGTCACACAGCTGACAGTTGGCAGAGACGGGATTTGAACCCATGACCCCTGACTCCAAAGCCCGGGCTCTTTCCACTGAGCCACGCTGCTTCCCTGCATTCAATCGTATTTATTGAGCACTCACTGTGTGCAGAGCACTGTGCTAAGCGCTTGGGAGAGTACAACAGACAATAAACAGACGCATTCCCTGCCCTCAACGGGCTCCCAGTCTCGATACAAAGCCAGGGAGGGCTGGGACCTGGTGAAGGAGGAGACCTAGGAAGGGAGCGGACCCCTGGTTCTCATCTCCTGAGAAGCAGCGTGGCTTAGTGACAAGAGCATGGATTTGGGAGAGAGAGGATGCGGGTTCTAATCCCAGCTCCGCCTCTTGTCTGCTGTGTGACCTCGGTCAAGCCACTGAACTTCTCTGTGCCTCAGTTGCCTTATCTGGAAAATGGGGATTAAGACTATGAACCCCAAACTGATTACCTAGTATCTTCCCCAGTGCTTAGTAAGCGCTTAACAAATACCATTATTATTGTTATTATTATCAGTATGTCCATTGCGCTGTGGCGGGTGAGGACTGAAAGGGAACTGTGTGTCCGAGAAGGATCAGGGCAACCGGGGTGAAATGGGGCTAAACAAGAAAAAAGTGCGGGAGGGAGGTGGGGGGAAGGTGGAGCCAAGGGGACTCCCCAGCCAGGACGGGGTGTGGATGACCGGGTGGGAGGACATGAGCGGGAGGACATGAGGACACGAGAAGCAGCGTGGCTCAATGGAAAGAGCCTGGGCTTTGGAGTCCGAGGTCATGGGTTCAAATCCCGGCTCTGCCACTTGTCAGCTGCGTGACTTTGGGCAAGTCACTTAACTCCTCTGTGCCTCAGCTACCTCATCTGTAAAATGGGGATTAAGGCTGTGAGCCCTGCATGGGACAACCTGATCACCTTGTACCTTCCCCAGCATTTAGAACAGCGCTTTGCACGTAGTAAGCGCTTAACAAATACCATCATTATTATTATTATTATGAGTGAGACGCCGCATGGGCACCGGGGCCGAGGGGAAGGTGTCACATGGCCATGGAAGTGCACAGAGGAGGCTGGACAGACTCCCTGGGCCTCCCATGGTTTTCTGGGAAGTGCCTCTCTCTTTCAGGCAGATGCCTCAGTGAGCTGCAAGAGGACCGACTGTGTGGAGACGTGCCCTCATCCAATTCGGATTCCGGGACAGTGCTGCCCAGACTGCTCTGCAGGTAGTCATCCGGGGGGTTCAGCACGGACCATTCTAGGACCCCTCCTTCCCCCCCAGAACCCCCCAACCCCTCCCAATCAGTGTAGCAGTGGGGAGGTAGTGCGAGATTGTGTCTTCACCTTGCCAAACGAGGAATACCCTGGCTCACGTACCATTTGAGCGGCCAGATGGTCTCTCTATCCGGTGCTCAATAAATGCTCTCAGTAATGTGGAGGGAGAAGAGGAACCTCTGGGGGCCATTTAGGCATCGGCCTGGTGGTTTGGGAAAAGCACTGAGGCAGCCAGCTCCTGAGCTTCAGTGCTGCCCTCATCCTAATCAGTCAATCAATCATCATCATCATCATCAATCGCATTTATTGAGCGCTTACTATGTGCAGAGCACTGTACTAAGCGCTTGGGAAGTACAAATTGGCAACATATAGAGACAGTCCCTACCCAACAGTGGGCTTACAGTCTAAAAGGGGGAGACAGAGAACAAAACCAAACATACCTCTTAGATTGTGAACACCATATCATCATCATCAATCGTATTTATTGAGCGCTTACTATGTGCAGAGCACTGTACCAAGCGCTTAGCATAGTTATTGAGTACTCACTGTGTGCAGACCACTGTACTAAGTGCTTGGGTGAGTACACTATTCAGTCAGTGGTATGAATTTCATTCATTCATTCATTCAATCGTATTTACTGAGCGCTTACTGTGTGCAGAGCACTGTACTAAGCACTTGGGAAGTACAAGTTGGCAACATAGAGAGACGGTCCCTACCCAACAGTCTAGAAGGGGAAGACAGAGAACAAAACAAAATATATTAAAATAAAATAAATAGAATGAACATGTACAAATAAAATAAATAAATAAATACGCAGGGTGTGTAGACGCTATACTGATTGGGAAAGGATAATACAGTTGGTAGACACAGATCGAACAATCAATCAGTGCTATTTACTAAGTACTTATTAAGGGCAGAGCCCTGTACTGAATGTCTGCGGAGAACATAGCACAGTGGAATTGGTAGACAGGGTCCCAGGCCTCAGGGGTTTATAATCTGAGGCATAGCCCACTGTTGGGTAGGGACTGTCTCTATATGTTGCCAATTTGTACTTCCCAAGTGCTTAGTACAGTGCTCTGCACATAGTAAGCGCTCAATAAATATGATTGATGATGATGATGCATGGAAATTTCACAGGTTGCTGGGCAAAGGTAATCAAAAACTGCTTCTCTCGAGCTAGCTTCCTCTCCGGCGTCAGCTGCTTTAGGAGGGAAGAAGATAGCTTTTATCTAACGATGGGGAGGTGGAGGACTGGAGCGGGAAACTATTTCACTGGATTTTTCTTTTCTTTTTATGGTATTTCTCCAGTGTTTACTATGTGCCAGGCACTGTACTAAGCACTGGGGACGATACAAGCAGCGTGGCTCAGTGGAGAAGAGCCCGGGCTTTGGATTCAGAGGTCATGGGTTCAAACCCCGGCTCCGCCAATTGTCAGCTGTGTGACTTTGGGCAAGTCACTTCACTTCTCTGTGCCTCAGTTCCCTCATCCGTAAAATGGGGATTGAGACTGTGAGCCCCACGTGGGACAACCTGATCACCTTGTAACCTTCCCAGCGCCTTAGAACAGTGCTTTGCACCTAGTAAGCGCTCAATAAATGCCATCATTATTATTATTATTATTACAAGCCAATCAGGTCAGACACAGTCTGTGTCCTGCAGAAGACTCACAGTCTTATTCCCCGTTTTGCAGATGAGGTGACTGAGGCACAGAGAAGTTAAGCTACTTGCGCAAGGTTACACAGCAATCTTCCCCCTTCAGGCTGTAAGCTCATTGTGGGCAGAGGATGTGTCTGTTTTTTGTTGCATTGTACTCTCCTAAGTGCTCAGTACAGTGCTCTGCACACAGAAGCACTCAATATCTACGAATGAATGAACGAATGAATGAGTGACAAGAAGCAGAGTCAGAATTAGAATTTAGGTCCTTCTGATTCCCAGGCCTGGGCTCTAACCATTAGGCCATGCTGCTTTTCTTTTCTACACTTCATTGACCTGCTCCATCATAACAAGACATATGAGCAGCATGGTCTAGTGGTTAGACCATGGGCTTGGGAGTCAGAGGATCTCCGTTCTAATCCCAACTATGTCAATTGCCTACTTGCTGTGTGACTTTGGGCAGGTCACAACTTCTCTGCTCCTCAGTTTCCTCATCTGTAAAATGGGGATTAAGACTGTGTCTTCTGCGGGACACGGACTGTGTCCGACCTGAGTCTCTTGTATCAATCAAGGTGCTTAGCACATCGCTCGACACATAGTAAGTGCTCGACAAAATACCATGTCGAATGTGAAATCAGAATCTCCATCCGATTACCAGTAACACTTTTACTGTCTTTCTCAAAGACTTGAGGGCATATAATAATAATAATAATGATGGTATTTATTAAGCGCTTACTATGTGCAAAGCACTGTTCTAAGTGCTGGGGAGGTTACAAGGTGATCAGGTTGTCCCACGGGGGGGGGCTCACATTTTTAATCCCTATTTTACAGATGAGGTAACTGAGGCCCAGAGAAGTCAAGTGACTTGCCCAAAGTCACACAGCTGACAATCAGCAGAGCCGGGATTTGACTCCAAAGCCCGGGTTCTTTCCACTGAGCCACGCTGTTTATGTGTTTGGAAGCAAATTTGGTCCTTGACCTCAAAGGATTTTATTTGGAAACCCAGAAGGTTATGCAAGAGAATCAGAACTGTTGTGAAACCTTTCTCTCCCTCCTGGTAGGATGCACGTACACGGGGAGAATCTTCTACAACAATGAAACCTTCCCATCAGTGATGGACCCCTGTCTAAGCTGTATCTGCCTGGTATGTCCCCCGTGGGGCTCACAGTCTTAATCCCCATTTTACAGATGAGGTGACTAAGGCACAGAGAAGTGAAGTGATTTGCCCACGGTCCCACAGCAGACGAGTGGTGGAACCAGGATTAGAACCCAGGTCCTTCTGACTCTCAGGCTTGTGCTCTATCCACAAGAGTGTTTGGCACATAGTAAGTGCTTAACAAATACCATCATTATTATTATCAAGGGATGAGTTATGGGACAAGCAAGCTGGTTCCCAGTGGCTGGAGGTGGGAACCAGCCACTCTCCCCCTTTTAGACTGTGAGCCCACTGTTGGGTAGGGACTGTCTCTATATGTTGCCAATTTGTACTTCCCAAGCGCTTAGCACAGTACTCTGCACATAGTAAGCGCTCAATAAATACGATTGATGATGATGATGATGATGATGGAGGTGGTGGGTTTTTCCCTGGTGTGAATTTCCTTTCTAATCCTGTGCCCCGACCTGCCTTGGCTTGGGTCTGAGAGCCGAGGAGACAGGATGCTGCCTGCCCTCCGTATTCAATCCTATTTATTGAGCGCTTACTGTGTGCAGAGCACTGGACTAAGCGCTTGGGAAGTCCAAGTAGGCAACATCTAGAGATGGTCCCTACCCATCAACGGGCTCGCAGTCTAGAAGGGGGAGACGGACGACAAAACAAAACATGGAGACAGGTGCCAAAACCCGTATCCACCAGCATCTTAGGAAGTCCCCATGTGTTTCCTGTGATCCGCAGTTGGGCTCGGTGGCCTGCTCGCCGGTGGACTGCCCTATCACTTGTACCTATCCATTCCATCCTGAGGGAGAATGCTGTCCGATATGCAGAGGTGAGACTTGTCATAGGCAGAACTGGGGTGGGAGGGCCCTTTTGAAGTGACTGTCGGGCTTTTATAATAATAATAATAATAATAATAATAATAATAATAATAATAATAATAATAATAATGGCATTTGTTAAGCGCTTACCATGTGCAAAGCTCCCCTGGTTTATCTCCCTTCTACAGACTGCAACTATGAAGGAAGGAAGGTGATGAATGGGCAGACGTTCGTTTTGGAGGATAACCCTTGTACTCACTGCACTTGTCAGGTGGGCTGGACCGGGGACAGAAGAGACAGCTACTTCTTGCCCTCTAATGTAGCTAGGAGGATAACCCATTTCTCCCTCTGAGAGGGACAGGTCCTTATTCCCCACCTAGCCTTTTCCCGCCTCCATCATCTTACCGACTATCACCTTCATTCATTCAATCAATCGTATTTATTGTGCCCTTACTGTGCGCAGAGCACCGTACTAAGCACTTGGAAAACACAATTCAGCAACAAATAGAGACAATCCCTGCCCAACAACGGGCTCACAGTCTTCCCAATTCCACCTATACACACTTCTTTCCTCCTCTGTCCCTCTTGGTGTAATTGCCACACCGCCCGCCCCCAATCCAGGTTTATTTATCAGTTATTACTTATCATTCTATTTATTTATCAGGTATTACTTATCATTCTATTTATAAATGATAATAATACGTATTTATTAATTTAGACCTTAAAGTGACACCGCCTCTCTGCTATTTTTACCTTTAAGAGAGGCGGTGGGAAAATATCTGACTTCCAATCCAACTCGGACTGGGCTAATCTCTGGAGGTGGGAGGGGGTTCTCTGGGCAAAAGAATCATTTTCAGGGTCTTGCAAAGTCCTTTCTGCCCTTCCCCAGCTCGGGGAAGTAAGCTGTAGAAAGATCACCTGCCAGCAGGCCTGCACTGACTCCTTGCTGCCCGCTGGAGACTGCTGCTTCACGTGCCAAGGTACAAACCTCTCGTTCTTCCGCCTCACTTTCCCTTCCGCTCTCCCCTTCTTTCCTAATAATAACAATGATGCTGATGAAAGTTATGACGACGATGATGGCGTTGGTATTTATGGAGGTCTCCAGATCTTAGTACAGTGCTCTGCGCATGATAAACATTCGATAAATACCATTGATTGATTGGCTGGTTGATTTATGCCAAGCACCGTGCTCGGCCCCCGGGTGGATACGGGATAATTATACGGGACCCTGTCCCTGTTCAACATGGAGCTCAAAGTTTAAGTGGGTGGGAGAACAGGTATTGAATCCTGATTTTGCTGATGAGAGAACAGGCTCAGAGAAGTAAAGTAACTTGCCTGAGCTCACACAGCAGGCAAATTGGTGGCCTTTCAACCTTCACATGAAGCAAAAACTCCTCACTCTTGGCTTCAAGGCTGTCCACCCCCTCGCCCCCTCCTACCTCACCTCCCTTCTATCCTTCTCCAGTCCAGCCCGCACCCTCCGCTCCTCTGCCACCACTAACCTCCTCACTGGGCCTCGTTCTCGCCCGTCCCGCCATCGACCCCTGGCCCACGTCCTCCCCCTGGCCCGGAATGCCCTCCCTCCACATATTTGCCAAACTAGCTCTCTTCCTCCCTTCAAAGCTCTACTGAGAACTCACCTCCTCCAGGAGGCCTTCCCAAACTGAGCCCCCCTTTTTCCTCTCCTCCTCCTCCTCCCCTCTCCATCGTCCCCCCCACCCTACCCCCTTCCCCTCCCCACAGCACTTGTGTCTATTTATGCATATTTATTACTCTATTTATTTTACTAATGATGTGCATATAGCTATAATTCTATTTATTCTGATGCTGTTGACACCTGTTTACTTGTTTTGTTTTGTTATCTGTCTCCCCCTTCTAGACTGTGAGCCCATTGTTGGGTAGGGACTGTCTCTATATGTTGCCGATTTGTGCCTCCAAGCACTTAATACAGTGCTCTGCACACAGTAAGCGCTCAATAAATACGATTGAATGAATGAATGAAATGGCTAGGCCGAGACCAGAGCCCGAGACCTCGGGTTCTAGTAGCAGAGTTTCTCTCTGTGGCCCAGTTGAGCTAAAGTTGTTAGTGATGATGCCGTCTCTGTTCTTTCTTCCCGAACGGAAGATTTCCTGGTCGCCGTGGAAAGAGTCCCCGATCCCTCTCCCGTGAAAGGTGCGGCATTAGGAGGAGCAGCACAGAGCTCACGAGAGACGTCTGGGTCCCCGTTAGGCTTCGGCAATTGTAGCCTCAGAGCACACCCAACCACCAGGCCTGGCCCAGGGCTTCCGCTGCTCCAGCTCCTGTTGAGAAGGAACCTGTCCAACCTGGCGACTTTTCTCCCTGCCATGTCGGCCGATTCGCTCCCGCCTCCGCTGGCGCCAGGCGGTCCGCAGACGCCTCCCTTGGTGTCAGAGACCGTTCATTTACCTAGCCGGGTTTGCGGGGCCTCCCAACCCCCGCCGGCCTCTCCGGAGGTTTCTTCGACTCCCTCAGGACCAGGGGCTTCCTTTCTACCTCCCTCTTCTCCAGAGGCTCCTCAGGCACTGCCCGGTGTATCGGGGACTTCCCTTCCGCCTTCCACAACGCCAGGACCCTTGGAAGCCCATCCAGCCCCCAAGGGTCGTTCTCCGCCCAACGCCGTGACGACAGAATCCTCCACGCTCTCCAAAGTCATCCGTAGCCCTTCGAAGCCTCCAGCCACCAGCCCCAGGCCCGTTGGACTCTCTCAGACTCTCTCCAGACTCCTCGGGCCTCCGGCTGCCAGACCGAGTTCAGCCCCCCAGAAGCCTACTAGGAGTCCTTCGAGACAAGAGGAGTCCGGAGTGTAACTTGGCCACCGTAGGAAGGTTTCGATAGGCAGAAATGCGGAGATTGCCCTGCCGATGGCCCAGTGAGTCTGTAGGGAGACTCTGCAGTAGGAGCCCAGATGAAGGGAAGAGGTTCCCTTTCTTCTCACATTCCATCTGGTCCCCATGGAGCAAGACGGAAGACTTGGAGTGGAAACCACAGTGAGCTAGACCAGACCTTCCCAACCAAACAATCACGGAGCATCTGGGCAGAGGCCTTCAAAGCCAGAAGCAAGCAATGGCATCCTTCCTGGTATTCTCAGGCTGCCCTCCTTTCCCTTCCTCATCTCTTCATGAAGAGCAAGAAATCCGAAAGGACTAGAGGTGGCCAGGCCCTCTTGAAGTGGAGGGAAAGAGGTGAACTATGCTCAGGGCAGCTTCAGGGACTCCAACTGGATCTGCAATTCACTGTGAGCCTGTCTTTCCCAAAGAACTGACCAAATAAAGATTCTTCTATTACCTAATGCCCTGTCTGGCTCATTTGCCTCCCTCACATGTAAGCCGAAAAGAGGAGATTGAATCCAGGCCCAATACCTCAATTCAGGCCCAAAGGAAGTTGCCGAGAAAGTGAGCATCCCATCCCAGCTTGGAGACGAGCCTCTTCCCTTAACTTGGCCCAACAAATCCTTTGACTGTCACTCTCTGATAAGGTGGTGGGTGAAATATCTCTTGAATTCTTCCAGGAGGTTCTGAAGGTGAGGTATCAGTAACGGTAGTTTCCCTTGGGTGGGTGAAATAGCGGCCCTCCGTCGCTCACCAGAGCGGCTTGGAAGATAGATGGTTTTGGGGGTGGAGGTGAAGAGTGAATGATGGTGGATGAATGATTTTGTTCTCTCTTATCTAGTAAGCCTAAAGCCTTGTTGGAATCTATTCCAGGAGAAGGGGATTTCATTTTGCAGGAGGAGACACACACCCAGACACACTCCCACACACGTTTCAGTTTCTCTTTAGCAAATCATTCTTTTTGAAAGTGATTCCATCAGGCCCGTAATTCCTCTGGTAATCTCATTTTAGGATACCCAGAATTCTCCCCTCCATCGTCAGGTGAGGAATGATGTCAACATATCCTCCTATATCATAAGAGGAGAGCTTATCCCTAGTCTTTAGGCGCCTATTGTGTCTGGTCTCTCTTGCAGCCATTTTCAGCCACTCCCTTAGAGCAGGAAGGAAAATATGAAGGTTTCTCTTTGGCTGCCTGAACTGGTGAGGATGAGCATGCAGAAGGAAAACAAGATTTGGTGCCTGTAACAACGAATTTCGTCCACAGGACCTGACCCCGCCTCAACTTTTTAGTGATCTTCCAGTTATCCGGCTCCCAAACCAGCATATATTAAATTGGACAGGATGTCCTGTTTTGATTCTTTGCTCTCTTGGTAGGGAAATCTATATCCAGGTTTATGGGAAGGAGCAAGAGGCAAGGAAAACTCTGGAGGTCTGTGTTGGAAATGAATTCCACTGCGTTTGGGAAGGTGAAAAAGAACAGAAAACCAGGTCATTTCAGAAGGGCTGCTTTAACCATCTTTGTTTTGTTTTGGTTTTTTGTTTAGTTTTTCAGTGGTATTTGTTAAGCACTTACTATGTGCCTGGCTCTTTACTAAGTCCTAGGGCAGGCACAAAGATGATGAGGTTGGATACAGTCTCTGTCCCACATGGGGCTCACAGTCTTAATTCCCATTTTACAGATAAGGTCACTGAGTCATGGAGAAGTTAGTGACTTGTCTAAGGTCACACAGCAGATGTGTGGCGGAGCCCGTGCCCGTGCTCTTCCATTAGGTCACACTGCTTCTCACGCTGCTTGTGTAGCCTAGGATGCCAAAATAAAAATGCCTACTTCTTGGTAGTTAACTTTGGGGTAGTTAACTCTGGGACCAGATTTCTCTGCTGTGCTTTCAAAGAGGAGAATCAGTAGTGAGGACCTTTGGTATCTTTAGGTGATTATTACCAGTAATAATTATGGTATTCATTAAGCACTTCCTACATGCCGACCGCTGTTTTAAGTTGCTGGGGTAGATACAATAAAAGCAGGTCAGACAGAGTCCCTGCCCCTCAAAGCCCTCACAAACTGCGGAGGAGGGAGAGCAGGAACTGAATCTCCATTTTCAAATGAGAGGACTGAGGCACAGAGAAGTAATAATAATAATAATAATAATAATAATAGTATTTGTTAAGCACTTGCGAAGCACTGCTCTTAACGCTGCAGGGGATACAAGGTGATCAGGTTGTCCCACATGGGGCTCACAGACTTAATCCCCATTTTATAGATGAGGTAAATGAGGCACAGAGGAGTTAAATGACTTCGCCAAGGTCACACAGCCTGCAAGTGGCACCCAGGATTAGAACTCAAGTCCTTCTGATGCCCAGGCCTGTGTTCTTTCCACAAGGCCCCTCTGCTTCTTTTCCTTTTCCTATTTCTCTTATTGGTATTTCTAGGGCACAGTTACTGTTTCCAAGAAACTACTCAAGGTTAATGTTTAGTTATTCCTCACGATCTTGCCCAAAGGAGGTGGCAGCTAAGTGTCTTGGCCTACAATGAGACAATAACAATAATGATGATATTTGTGAAGCACTTACTATGTGCTAAGCACTGTTCTAAGCGCCAGGCTGGCACTGGGATCCATGCCTAATCACTGGTTAGGAGGGAAGCACAATGACTTTACTTCTTTCATCTGTAAAATGGGGATTAAAACTGTGAGCCCCTTGGGGGACAACCTGATCACCTTGTCACCTCCCCAGTGCTTAGAACGGTGCTTTGCACATAGTAAGCACTTAATAAATGCCATTATTATTATTATTATTTACTGCATTTGAGATCTTGGGATCCAATCAGAAAGACTTCTAGTATGTTGCACTGTTACCCAAGAACTCTGAATTTCATCTCTCCTGGGAGGAGGAGGGGAAAGAGGACTCAATGTTTCACTTTTAATAACCTTTTTAAATTTAGCCTTATTAATGCGAAAAGGCACGGGCCAAGGATTAAATTCCATAACCAGTTTCTCTGGTAAAATGATTCACCAAAATTGGAAATTTCTAGCATGAGAATAATATTGGCATTGGGCTTCCCTGGAAAGGGACATATTTATGCCATGGGGGCCAGGGCAATCATGTTGTTCCCTCTGTCAAAAATGATGAAATATTGATGAATGAAGACATCGCCCAGGATCCAGAGTTCTCCAGAAGAAGTTGGAATATTCATTGCTTGGAAGCCACTGGAGCAGCCCTGATGTCCTCAGAGAGGAGATATGGCGATAAAGGCTAAAATGCCACTGATATTAGAACAATCAGCTGCTTTTTTTCCCCAACGGTAGTTGCTAAACCCTTACAATGTGCTAGGCACTGTACTATGTGCTGTGGTAATAAAAGGTTGTCAGGCTGAATACAGTCACTGTCCTGCATGGGGCTCACAGTCTTTTACAGATTTTACAGATGAGGTAACTGAAGTACAGTTAGAAGCAGAGTGGCTTGGTGGAAAGAGCCCGGGCTTTGGAGTCAGAGGCCATGGGTTCAAATCCCAGCTCCGCCGCTTGTCAGCTGTGTGACTTTGGGCAAGTCACTTAATTTCTCTGGGCCTCAGTTACCTCATCTGTAAAATAGGGATGACGACTGTGAGCCCCCCATGGGACAACCTGATCACCTTGTAAACTCCCCAGCGCTTAGAACAGTGCTTTGCACATAGCAAGCACTTAATAAATGCCATTATTATTATTATTATTACAGAGAAGTTAAGTGACTTGCTTAAGGTCACACAGCAGACACGTGGCAAATCTGGGAAGAGAACCCAGGTCTTTTTGACTTCTTTGAGTGGAGTTTTCCATGATTTTGAACTCCTCTGGACTCTTTCATCAGGGAATGTCCTAACCCCCAGCTAGAGCTGGGCTCCTGGGTCAATGTCCAGTGTCCTCAGGTCATTGGGTTATGCTATTGGTGCCGTCCTGTGTAATGATTCTCAGTTGGGGTTAGAGAAAGGGAAAAGGTAGGTTTAGCAGGCAGCGGTCTCTGCTCTTCATCATCAATCGTATTTATTGAGTGCTTACTGTCTTCTCACCCCAAAGGAAATTCAGACTCTCAACGACTGAGCGAGTGCCAGAAAGCCAGCGAGTACCACTGAGGCTTCTGCTTCGTTTAAACCCATATGGAGTTTAGGAGAATTGGAAGAATCCCACTGAGTTTTTTTAATGGTATCTGTTAAGTGTTTACTATGTGCCAGACACTGTTCTAAGTGCTGGGAAAGGTACATGCTAATTGCATTGCACACAGCCCATCACCCACAGGGGCCTCACAGTCTTAATCCCCCTTTCACAGATGAGGTAACTGAGGCACAGAGAAGTTTTCAGTTGACAAGTGGCGGAGCCGGGATTAGAATAAAGGTTCTTCTACTTCCAGGCCCCTGCTCTAGTCTACTAGGTCATGATGCTTCTCATGACAGGAGGAAAATCTGGGCCTATAATTTATCATATTACACTTTGAAGCAGCATAATAATAACAGTGGTATTTGTTAAGAATTTACAGCGTGCCAAGTTCTGGATTAAGCGTTGGAGTAGAGAGGAGATAATCAGGTTGGACTCAGTCCCTGTACACCATGGGGCTCACAGTCTAAGTAGAAAGGAGAAGGGGTGTTGAATCCCCATTTTACAGATGAGGAAACAGAGACACAGAGAAGTTAAGTGACTCGTCCAAGGTCAAAAAGCAGACAACTGGCAGAAAACCCAGGCCCTCTGGCTCCCGGGCCCCTGGTCTTTCCACTAAGCCATACTGCCACATTCTTGCTGACACATCAATCTTCTTTATCACACACATATCCCCTTAGGAACTACATCAAGAATTATTATTATGGTGATTAGCAATAATAGTAATAATAATTACGGTATTTATAGAGCTGTTACTACGTGCCCAGAATTGTACACATGTATCCCCTTAGGAACTACATCAAGAATTATTATTATGATGATTAGCAATAATAGTAATAATAATTACAGTATTTATAGAGCTCTTACTATGGGCCCAGAATTGTACTAAATGCTGAGGTACAAACAAGTTAATCAGGTTGGACACAGTCCTTGTTCCACATAGGGCTCAGAGAGGGCGAACAGGTACTGAATCCCCATTTTGCAGAGGAAGAAACCGAGGCACGGAGGAGTTAAGTGATTTGCCCAAGGTTACCCAACAAACAATTGGCAAAGCTAGGATTAGAACCCAGGCCCTCTGACTCCAAGGCCTGTGTTCTTTTCCACTAGAAAAGAACTTCTTTCCTCAAATCGATTTCCTCTTCATCCAGCAGAAAGTTCCCCTTCATTCATATTCCCTTTGAAGAATGATCCCAACGGGATCCTGTGCCCCCATCGATAGATCCTCAGCTGCTTAATAGGAGCCGACGGATTGCAATCACGTCTGGGAGAGGAAATGGCTAAAACGTCTAAATGGACGGGAGCCCGTGGAGGTTCTTGAACTACCGCCCCAAGTTGTGTTTATTCTGAGCCTTCTTACCTGGAGGATATAAGCACTAGCAGGCAGAGTGTACTCGACGCCGTTGATGTGGAAGATGATCGCGGTGAAGGCTGTCGAGCGCAGCGCAGTTGTCGTCCTTTTAAACGAAGGAAAGGACACGGGGGAAGAGGTAAGAGGATTGGAGTCACGCTAGAGGCCGAGGGTTTTTAATCAAGTGGGAGAGCCAGAGTCGCAGTTCAGAAAAAGGCTGCCAAACTGTGTTCATTTATTCATTCATTCAACCGTATTTATTGAGCGCTTACTGTGTGCAGAGCACTGTACTAAACGCTTGGGAAGTACAAGTTGGCAACATATAGAGACGGTCCCTACCCAACAGTGGGCTCACTGTCTAGAAGGGGGAGACAGGCAACAAAACAAAACATATTAACAAAATAAAATAAATAGAATAAACATGTACAAATAAAATAAATAAGTAAATAGAGTAATAAATACGTACAAACATATATACATATATACAGGTGCTGTATACATATATACAGGTGTTGTAGAAATGCCACCCTCTGTCTTACCTGGCGAGCTCCGATGTAGGAATACAAATCAATCAATCAATCGTATTTATTGAGCGCTTACTATGTGCAGAGCACTGTACTAAGCGCTTGGGAAGTACAAATTGGCAACATATAGAGACAGTCCCTACCCAACAGTGGGCTCACAGTCTAAAAATAAAATAAATAAATAAAATAAAATAAATAAGTAAGCAGAGTAATAAATACGTACAAACATATATATATATATGTGCTGTATACATATATACAGGTGTTGTAGAAATGCCACCCTCTGCCTTACCTGGGGAGCTCCGATGTAGGAATGGATGTTGGCAATGGCTTTGGATGGGTCGGACAGCAGAGAGGTGCCAGTGTCCACCTGTATATATGTATATATGTTTGTTTGTATTTATTACTCTATTTATTTTATTTGTACATATTTATTCTATTTATTTTATTTTGTTAATATGTTTTGTTTTGTGGTCTGCCTCCCCCTTCTAGACTGTGAGCCCGCTGTTGGGTAGGGACTGTCTCTATATGTTGCCAACTTGTACGTCCCAAGCGATTAGTACAGTGCTCTGCACAGAGTAAGCGCTCAATAAATACGATTGAATGAATGAATGAGTGAATAGCCTGGCAGCTGCCACTGCAGGCCATGATGACCTGTCCATTCATGGTGATGCTGAGGGAAGAGATGCATATGGGTGAGAACCTCAAACTATTCCCGGGTACCTCTACACTCTAAGCGTGTTGTGGGCTGGGAACATGTCTACTAATTCGGTTATAGTGCACTCTCCCAAGCGCTTAGTACAGTGCTCTGAGCACAGTAAGTGCTCAATAAATATGATTGATTAATGCAGCCAGGCTATCTAAGTTGTCTGGAAGGCTTCCTGCTATTGGTGAAATAGAACCACTTTCTAGTCTACTCCTACTAAGTAACGCTCAGCTCTCTACAGTACCAGGTTCTCAAGCAGCATGGCTTAGTGGTTAGAGCTTGGGCTTGGGAGTCAGTAGGTCCTGGGTTCTAATTCCAGCTCTGCTAAACATCTGCTGTGTGACCTTGGGCAATTTGCTTAACTTCTCTGTGTCTCAGTGCCACCATCTTAGCTTAGCACACAGTAAGCGCTCAATAAATATGATTGAATTGACTGAATGAACAAATCATCTGTAAAATGGGGGTGAGTATGAGTCCCATGTGAGACAAGGATTGTGTTCAACCTGATTAACTTGTAATTCATTCATTCATTCATTCAATCGTATTTATTGAGCGCTTACTGTGTGCAGAGCACTGTACTAAGCGCTTGGGAAGTACAAGTTAGCAACCTATAGAGATGGTCCCTACTCAACAATGGGCTCACAGTCTAGAAGGGGGAGACAGACAACAAAACTAAACATGTGGTCAGGTGTCAAGTCGTCAGAATAAATAGAAGTAAAGCTAGATGCACGTCATTGACAAAATAAATAGAATAGTAAATATGTACAAGTAGAATAAATAGAGTAAAAAATCTGTACAAACATATATACAGGTGCTGTGGGGAGGGGAAGGAGGTAGGGTGGAGGGGTGGGGAGGGGGAGAGGAAAAAGGGGGCTAAGTAGATTAGAACCCAGCTCTGGACCCAGCTACCAGGGAATGTGTCTGTTTATTTTTCCATTGTACTCTCCCAAGAGCTTAGTACAGTGCTCTGCACCCAGTAGGTGCTCAATAAATTCGATTGAATGAATGAATGGGTACTAGCCCTACTGGCATGTGTGGCTGCAGTGTATTCGGAAGACGACTTACAGCAGGCCGGGCTGTGGCAGTAAACGGAGGGGACCCAGAGGTTGGAAGAGCCTGTGTCGTACACCACAGTGAACTCCTGTGGGGTGGTCCTGATGCTGATGGTGCCAAAGTATTCCACTTGCCAGACCGCGGAAAGTACAGTCACCAACCCAGAATTGCATCGCCCAAACCGGGGGTCCCCGCCCCACCACCTGCATGTGACTCTGCGCTTCCTCAGGGCTAGAAATCCCACCAGAGATTTTCTTTTTCCCAAAGGCATCTATTTGATTTCAAGACTATTCATCTCGCTTTTAGTTTCCAACGACCTTTTCCTCCCTATATGCAGACGTCCGCTCTCCCCACCTTCAAAGCGTTATTGAAGTCACATCTCCTCCAAGAGCCCTTCCCTGACTAAGCCCTCTTTTCCCCGAATCCCTCTCTCTTCTGTGTCCTCTCTGTACTTGGATCTATTTGCTCTGCACACAGTAAGCGCTCAATAAATACGATTGATGATTTGGTATTCACTCCACACTCAGCACTTCCTCCTCAGGACTTGCGTACTTGTGTACAGCACATGAGAAGCAGCGTGGCTTAGTGGAAAGAGCACGGTCTTGGGATTCAGAGGTCATGGGTTCTAATCCTGACTCTGCTGCTTATCGGCTGTGTGACAGGGCAAGTCTGTGAGCCCTGTCTGTGTAGACTGTGAGCCCACTGTTGGGTAGGGACCGTCTCTATATGTTACCAACTTGTACTTCCCAAGTGCTTAGTGCAGTGCTCTGCACACAGTAAGCGCTCAATAAATACGATTGAATGAAGTCACTACCCCCTTCCTCCATCTCCCCATCTCCTCCACACCTCCCTCTGCCTCTTTCCTCCACCTCCTTCTCCTCCATCTCCTTCCTCCTCTACACTTAGCCCCTTCCTCCCACTTCCTCCTTGCCCCACCTCTGCCTCCCCATCTCCTTTCCATCCATGGAGAAGCAGCATGGCTCAGTGGAAAGAGCATGGGCTCTGGAGTCAGAGGTCATGGGTTCAAGTCCCAGCTCCACCAATTGTCAGCTGTGTGATTTTGGGCAAGTTACTTAACTTCTCTGTGCCTCAGTTACCTCATCTAAAAAATGGGGATTAAGACTGTGAGTCCCCCATGGGACAACCTGATCACCTTGTAACCTCCCCAGAGCTTAGAACAGTGCTTTGTGCATAGTAAAAGTGCTTAATAAATGCTATTATTATTATTATTATTGTTACCTCATCCATTAAATGGTCATTAAGACTGTGAGCCCTACATGGGACAACTTGATTACCTTGTATCTTCCCCAGGGCTTAGACCAGTGCTTGGCACATAGTAAGTGCTTAACAAATGCCATTATTATTATTATTATTATTACACACACAGTAAGCACTCAATAAATATGATGATTGAATGAATGAATGAATGAACCCTCAGTAGCCCCAGTTCCTCTCTCATTCTCCCCAATTTTGGGGTGCTTTATTGCTCATAGCATTTCAACCAGGGGGGAGAAATGAGGTGATAGTCCCCCTAGTTTATTATGCTACCTGTAAGGAAGAAAATGGAAACTATGGGCTGAAATTATTTGGGGAATATCTGTGGACTTTAATTAAGCTTGTCCCCTTGTCTTCTAACTGTAGATGATTGAGAAGTCTGGTATAACGCAACTTGGTACTTGGAAAAAGTTGTGGACTTGGTTAAGGTAGGATTTAGGCAAGGATCCCCCCCACCGTCCTACTCCTCTGGCAGGAGGCTTGCTTGGATCCTTAAAGAAGAAAGGGAAAAGGCACTGGAAAAGGGAAAGAGCATTTTTGGGGGGTATTTGTTAAGCGCTTACTATGTGCCAGTAGATGCAAGTTAAACAGTTTGGATACAGTCCATGTCCCACATGGAGCTCACAGTCTTCTTTCCTCTCCTCTTCCTCCTCCTCCTCCCCTCCCCGTCGCCCCCCACCTCTCTCTACCCTACCCCCTTCCCCTCCCCACAGCACCTGTATATATTTGTACATATTTATTACTCTATTTTATTTGTACATATACTCTATTTTATTAATGATTCTGATGACTTGACACCTGTCCACATGTTTTGATTTGTTGTCTGTCTCCCCCTTCTAGACTGTGAGCCCGTTGTTGGGTAGGGACCGTCTCTATATGTTACCGACTTGTACTTCCCAAGCTCTTAGTACAGTGCTCTGCACACAGTAAGCGCTCAATAAATGCGATTGAATGGATGAATGAATGAATATAGCTATAGCTATTTATTCTGACGGTATTGACACCTGTCTTGTTTTGTTTTGTTGTCTGACTCCCCCTTCTAGACTGTGAGCCTGTTGTTGGGTAGGGACCGTCTCTATATGTTACTGACTTGTGCTTCCCAAGCACTTAGTACAGTGCTCTGCACACAGTAAGTGCTCAATAAATATGATTGAATTGAATCTCTATTTTACAGGTGAAGGAATTGAGGCCCAGAGAAGTGAAGCGACTTGACCAAGGTCACACAGCTAAGTGGCGCAGCAGGGATTAAAACAGTTACTTCCAACTCTCAGGTCCATGCTTTTATCCACTAGGCCACACATTCAACCTGGCCCTAAAAGGTCATGACTTACTAAATTCACACCTTCCCCTCTAGACTGTAAGCTCCCTGTGGGCAAGGAATGGGTCTGAACTCTCCCAAGCGCTTAGTACAGTGCTCTGCACACAGTTAGCACTCAGTAAATATGACTGACTGACTCTAGGAGGCCGTCCTTGACTAAACCCTCACTTCTTCTACTCTCTCTTCCTTCTGCATCACCCTGGCACTTGGATTTTCATCCTTTTTTCACCCCAGCCTCAGCTCCACAGCCCTCATGTATGTATCCGTAATTTATTTGTTTATATTAATGTCTGTCTCCCCTTCTAGACAGTATGCTCCTTGTGGGCAGGGAACGACCTACTGGAGTACAGTATAACACGTTATATTATACTCTTCCAAGTGCTTACTACAGTGCTGTGCATGTAGTAAGTGCTGAATAAATACAATTGACTGATGGATTGATTGATTGAATTTGTCATCAGCCTAAATCTGACACGCCAACTACCCTCAAGGAAGGAGGAAAGCTGCTTCCTCTCACGATCAGAACCGACGGGAGATTAGAGAACAATATTTACCATGCCATTAGTTTCCTTTGGATCTGAGTCCCTGAAGGGAGGGCAACTTTTCAAATGCAAGTGACATCCCTTGCCAGGAGTACCTGGTGTTCGGAGGCATTTTGGGTTCGTCTCAAAGCAAACAATATCTGGGAACGAAAAGGAATTCAAATGGATCCAGTCAAAACAAGATTATGATTGAACACTTCATAGGGTAGTATTATTTGAGCAAACCTGATATGACTCACCTATTTCAGAATCCAGAACTATTTCAAACAAGATTTCTCACCTCCGAGGGGAACAAACATTGTGTAATGTGAAGGACACATTTTCCATTGGCTCACTCAACTCTTCTGTTCTTTCTGCAAAGAGATAAACCGTTTGGTTCCTTTCAAAGACACTCCCCACCACGGCTCTCCTTCCTGTGTTTTTCCCACTGGGGAACTTGTGATCCTGACCAATGTCGACATGGCTGTGCTGCCTTTTTCAACATCACTGGTTGTCCTATCCTGCCTTTTCTTGATCAAAGTAGTGACCAAAGAGTAATTCGTCTCTTATCCTCTGAAGAGCAAGGTACTGAAAGGCCAACTACGGAAGACGGAGACCCTCGAGTAGCAGCAGATAATTTGAAAGAAGATATCCATCTATCAATCAATCAATCGTATTTATTGAGTGCTTACTGTGTGCAGAGCACTGTACTAAGCGCTTGGGAAGTACAAGTTGGCAACATATAGAGACAGTCCCCATTTTAGACTATGAACCCCCTGTGGGATGGGGTCTGTATATCGTGTGCCTATCCCTGCATTTGGTACAGTGCTTTGTGCTTAGTAAGTGCTTAACAATTGTTTTTGCAATCATTAAAATTATTATTATTATTACTATTTACCACCAGGTAGAGACCCAGGCTGAACACAGGCCCCCAAATAAGCAATAGAGTACTCAACCAAACACCTGTTCTGCCTGGAATAGGTGATAATTCAGCAGAATATGGCTAGAAGTGAAGGAAATAATAATAATAATAATAATAACAACAACAACAACAATAATAATAATAATAATAATAATAATAATAATAATAATAATGGCATTTGTTAAGCTCCTACTAGGTGCCAGGCACTGCACTAAATGCTGGACTAAGACCTCTTGCTCTACAGATCTCCAATCTTCTATGGCATGAAATTTGAAATTCAAAAGTGTACCTGGAAGGTAGCCTGGAGAGAAGTTAAGAGCATTTAGTCAATCTTATTTATTGAGTGCTTTCCGAGTGCAGATCACAGTGTTAATGACTTGGGGGAGTACAATAGAGCAGAGTTGGTAGTCATGTTCCCTGTCTACAATACCGGTAACGTATCTCTTGAGAGTCTCCTTCAGATGAAGCCCTGTGAGTCTTCTCCCTTTTCAGGTTTGCTTAGGTTCACCAGGGGAGCTTAAATAAGGAGGGAAGAAGAGAAGATGACAGTGAAAATATTCTCCTGATTTAAAAAAATGACAGTGAGCCAGAAAATGTCTCACCTATTTTCCAATCCCAAGTGCGTGTCAGAGAAGCAGCAACCACGAACATTCTGAGTTCAGCTTTCCATTTTGGTTCTTTAACATGCCCCCACTCATCTCCACTTGAAAGCCCCCAATTTTTTTTTTAACTAGCCAACAGCTTAGTTTCAAAGTTCTCTTGTAAATTACCCTGGAAGACCTCACTGACTCCCCAGTCTCCTCAGAGATTGAGGTACAGAGAGAAGGTTGGTACAACCTAACTGCAACAAGGAGCGCAAGAAAATCTCTGAGGTGAGAGTAGGGAAAATGTAACCTGGGGAAAAGAGAATGAGAGAAAAGAGAAAAAAATAGAGGGGAGAGATCAGTCTGTAAAAGAGGCTGGAGGGAAAGCCAGAGATAGACATCAGATGAGGGAAAGGCAGACTGACACAGAGGCACAAGGAAAAAAACAAACGTGGCAAGGCACGATAGTTCTTTTTCCTAGCCCACCCCAATGTTTCCTCCTCCTTTTCTGAGCTGCTTTTGGTCACAGGGGAGAGAGCTGGGAAGACTGTGGGGAATGGGATGGAGAGGAGTGATCTGACCTGCTGTTGGGGAAGGGGTCGATCCCAGCCCTCATGAAAAAGCAGGCAAACTGAGACCCAAACCTGAGCTCCGTCATACCTGCTTCCCAGCCTCCTTCCACTATTTGTTTCAGTCAAGAAGGGGAGGAAGGCAGACCTCCTGTCCAGCAGCAAAGGGTAATGTTGCTGGCTCAGAGAAAATTCTTAGCAGGTAAAAACAACACCCATGTCACCTTCATAGCTCTCTCACCCCTCAGAGGTGGCACATAAGACCTGATTGATCCCCCTAACTATCGTGGAGCTGGCTATAATCTCTAAGAGTTGGCTAGAATAGGACTCACAAATTATTGAGTACTCTCAGGGCTCAAGGAAAAAAGATCAAACTGAGGAACAAGCCATCTGAGCTCAACTCTCTGACAGCCACAGACATATTCTATAATCTAAGGGGGAGAAACTGGCCCTTTCAGGGGCTCAGCATCCTTGTTGGAATTCGGGAAACATATCCTGGTGCACTGCTCCTTTGCCACAATATTGGGAGAGGGACTTGAGCAGCTTGGAGAAGGGTCCCGTGAGTAACTTATCTAGGAAGTATAAAACTAGGTAAAGGACGACATTATCGTGGTTGGTTTTTGCTTGGAGTTGAGGCCCAGAATATCCCATCACCAACTCTCGGAGGTCGGTTCTGTTCCGACTCAGTTCCTACTTCATACTCTGGTGGAAAAAGCCTGGACCCTTGGAGTCAGGGGATCTGTATTCTAATCCCCACTCTGCCATTTGTTTGTGGTGTGACCTTGGAGAAGTCATTTCACTTCCTCTGTGGTTCAGTTCCCTAATCTGTAAATTGGGTATAATCCATGTTCTCCTTCTTACTTAGACTAGGAGTCCCAGGAGGGACAGAGATTGTGTCTGAGATGATTATCTTGTTATCTAGCCCAGTGCTTAGTCCGTGTGCTTGGTACATAGTAAGTGCTTAACAATGATCACAATTATTATTATTTTCTGGTTTCTAATGATGGGCTGAATTGAGTGTGAGTGGATCCCCAGTGGTCTTGAGTAGCACCAAGAGGTTTGACCTGTCTCATGGTTATTCCTTTCTGGAGGCTCCTGAAACAACAGGATGCTTCCAAAACTATCCTGAGGGTTCAGTCCACACTAAAAAAGGTGCTAATTTGGCCAATCAATCAATAGTACTTATTGAGCGCTTACTGTGTGCCAAGTACTATACTAAACACAAAACATTCCCTCATCCAGACTGTATGCTCGCTGAGGGCAGGAAACATGCCTAAAACCTTTGTTATGTTGTATTTTCCCAAGCACTTGAGAGCACTCAATAAATACAATTGGTTGATTGATTGATACAATAGAGCTGGTAGACATTCATTCATTCATTCAATTGTATTTATTGAGCGCTTACTGTGTGCAGAGCACTGTACTAAGCACTTGGGAAGTACAAGTTGGCCACATATAGGGACGGTCCCTACCCAACAGTGGGCTTACAGTCTAGAAGGGGGAGAGTGTTCCCTGCCCACAAGAAGCTCACATTATAGAAGGGGAGACAGACATAAAAATAAATAAATTACAGATATGTACATAAGTGCTGTAGGGATGAGGATGGGGTGAAATATCAAGTGCTTATAAGAAACAGATAATAAGAATAATAATGGCATTTATTGAGCACTTACTATGTGCAAAGCACTGTTCTATGCCCCGGGGAGGTTAGAAGGAGATCAGGTTGTACCATGGGGGGCTCACAGTCTTAATCCCCATTTTGCAGATGAGTTAACTGAGGCACAGAGAAATGAAGTGACTTGCCCAAAGTCACACAGCTGACAACAGATCCAGGTGCACAGGAGATGCAGAAGGGTGAAAGAATTGGGGAAAAGAGGGCTGAATCGGAGAAGGCCTCTTGGAGGAGATGTGATTTTAATAGGGCTTGAAGGTGGGGAAACCGGTGGTCTGGTGTATATAAAGGGGGATGGAGTTCCAGCTTTAAAGCTGACGGGAAGGAGTTTCTGCTTGATACAGAGGTGGATGGGCAACCAGTGGAGATTCTTGAGGAATGGGAAAATATGGACTGTGTGTTTTTTTAGCAAAGTGATATGGACAGCAAAGTGAAGTATGGACCGGAGTGGGAAGAGACAGGAAGCAGGGAGTTCAGTGAGGAGGCACATGCGGTAGTCAAGGAGAAATAGGATAAGTGTTTGGATCAGTGTAGTAGCAGTTTGGTTGGAGAGGAAAGGGCAGATTTTAGCAGTGTTGTGAACGTCGAACAGACAGGAATTTGGGGACAGATTGAATATGTAGGTTGAATTTCAATCGTATTTATTGAGCTCTTACTGTGTGCAGAGCACTGTACTGAGCACTTGGGAAGTACAAGTCGGCAACATATAGAGACGGTCCCTACTCAACAATGGGCTCACAGTCTAGAAGGGGGAGACAGACAACAAAACAAAACATGTGGACAGGTGAATGAGAGATGAGTCGAAAATGTAGATCTAGAATGTCCTTTGGTAATTTCTCCGGCATTGCGTTGGTCGGGGTCGGAGACATGAGGCAGAAAGTGACCTTTCTGATGCTGCCGACCCCTCACGCACGTCCCGCCTCTGGTCTGGAACTCTGTTCTATCCCCTTCCCCTCCCCACAGCATTTGCGCTTATTTTTACATATTTATTTCTCTATTTATTTTATTAATGATGTGTACATAGCTATAATTCTATTCATCTATTATGTTGGTATTGATGCCTGTCTACTTGTTTTGTTTTGTTGTCTGTCTCCCCCTTCTCGACTCTGAGCCCGATGTTGGGTAGGGATTGTCTTTGTTGCCGAATTGTACTTTCCAAGCGCTTAGTGCAGTGCTCTGCACACGGTAAGCGCTCAATAAACACGATTGAATGAATGAATGAATGAATGAATGGAACACCTTCCCTCTTCATATCTGACAGATAATCACTCTCCCCACTTTCAAAACCTTATGATAATGATGGTTTTTGTTAAGCGCTTGCTATATGCCAAGCACTGCTCTAAAAACACATCTCCTCCTCCATACTAAACCCTCATTTCCTCTTTTCCCACTCCTTTCTACATCACTCTTGCACTTGGATTCGTACCCTATATTCACCTCTCCCTCAGCCCCATAGCAATTTTGTCCGTATCCATAACTTATTTATTTATATTAATGTCTGTCTCCTCCTCCAGACTGCAAGCTCATTGTGGGTAGGGAATGTGTCTACCGACTCTGTCAATGTGCTCTTTCCCAAGCACTTAGTGCAGTGTGCTCTGCATCCAATAAGTGCTCAATAAATATCACTGGTTGACCGCTGCGGTTGAAGCGCACCCCTCCGTATCTGTATCCTGGGGTTGGCGAGGAACCATATCAACTTCCAGAAGGAGAGAAAACCAGGTGAATGCCTCCTTGTCTCTGGGAATCCTGCTCCATGTTAATTCACACCCCAAACGACATCGGAGATTCAACCTGGGACTCTAGCCCAGGTTGGGTTCCTTAAAATCTTTGGGAAAGGAGTGGAATGGAAAAATTAATGAGTGCAACTAGGCAAAGAGTTAAACTTAACAAGAGGGCTGTTTGTGAATGTGTTGGAGGAAAGTGGGACTGGCTAGAGGGAGGGCAGAGTGTTCATAAAGTCTCTTAAGTGTCAGGAAATTGAGAAGTCCAAAGTGGCAGAGATCTTTGAAAGCAGGTTTGGTGAGAAAAATAGTCTATAGAAATTGGGATCATTAGAATGTAATGAAGAAAGCAGGTTTGGTGAGAAAAATAGTCTGTAGAAATTGGGATCAGAATGTAATGAAGAGATGGGGAAAAAAAGCAACAAGGAAAAAAATAAGTGAGAAAGTCTTTGGAAAATGCGAACGGATGTGGGTCTGAATTTAGGGAATTACTTAGTGGAATTACTGACACTTTTAATTTGGAAGAATCCCAGAGAACTGGAGAGATATCGAGCCATTCGCACAAAATCCCTGAAAGAGGAGAGGGGATTGTAGAATCAATAAATCAATCAGTGGTATTTATTGAGTGCTTACTATGCGCAGAGCACTATACACCGTAGACAGAATGGACCAGACTTCATCATCTGGCCCTTCTTCCTGAGCTAAAGCTACTTAAAACCCATTAGTCAACCCCATTAAGGCTTCTCAGTCTTGTTCTGATGGCCCCCTTGAGGGTTTGGTGAGCTTGAAGGGATCAAAGAGACGGAAGTTCTGGAGCCTCAGATAGCTGTTAGATGGAAAAGAATAAGTGTTTACTCCTCCTCTGGGAGTCCTTCCCTTCGGCCCCGAAGCAGGTGGTTGCACTGAGACTCGCTTTGAGCTCAGTAACCTTTCTCCATTAATGTGCCAGTCACCTCATCCTCCCCCTTCCCGCCTTCAGACTCGGCTGGATTAAATAAAGAGGAGCAGCATGGCCTTGTAGAAAGAGCAGGGGCCTGGGGGTCCAAAGGACCCGCATTCTAATCCCATCTCCGCCGCTTGTCTGCTGTGGGACCTCGGACAAGTCGCTTCACTTCTCTGTGCCTCAGTTACCTCATCTGTAGAATGGGGATAAGGACTCTGAGCCCCATGTGGGAAACGGACTATGTCCAACCTGATTAGCTTGTAGCTACACCAGGGCTTAGTACAGCGCCTGACACATAGTAAGCGCTTAGCAAATACCAGTGTTATGGTTATGATCATTATTATTAATAATATCAATAATAATAACAACAATAATAATAATGATAAAAGGTGTTAGTAACATCTTCCCCAGGGCAGCAACATTCTGGCTCTGGAGAACTGAGGGAGTCCACGACTCAAGCATGAATCCTCATTCAGATGTGATTTGCGGTAATTGTACTATGGCTAGGTTCATTCATTCATTCATTCATTCATTCAGTCGTATTTATTGAGCACTTACTGTGTGCAGAGCACTCTACTAAGTGCTTGGGAAGTCCTTTTGAATGTTTCCTCTGTCTCTTTTTCTCTTCCATCTTACACCTCTCTTCCCTCTCCATCTCCTACTTCTAGAATAATCTTGATAAGAAGGTGGCATGTGAAGCAGTCTCTTCATATTAAGCGCTTAGCCCAGTGCGCTGCACACAGTAAGCGCTCAATAAATACGATTGAATGAATGAATGACTGTAAAGGAGAGTGGCTGTGAATTCTACCGGGTGATACGCTGTCCTTTTCTTGCTGAGAAAAACTTTTCCAAGATCCTCTAGACTGTAAGCTCAATGCGGGCAGGGAGCATGTGTACAAACTCTGTCATACTGTACTCTCCCAAACGCTTAGTGCAGTGCTCTGCTCACAGTAAGCGCTCAGTAAATACCTTGGATTGATTGATTACCAGGCATAGTTACCTGGGAAAATTGGCAGGCATAGTGGTATCAGTGGTATTATTAATTGAACACCCACTTAGTAATAATGATAATAATAATAATAAAGATAGTGCTTAGTGTGGCCACTGTACTAGGCGTGGAAAGTGTAGAATAAAGAAGCAACAAATTCCTGCCCACAAAGAGCTTATGCTCTAATGGAAGAGACAGGCATAATCAATCAATGGTATTTATCATAATAATAATGATGGCATTTATTAAGTGCTTACTATGTGCAAAGCACTGTTCTAAGTGCTGGGGAGGTTACAAGGTGATCAGGTTGTCCCACGGGGGGCTCACGGTCTTAATCCCCATTTTACAGATGAGGTAACTGAGGCACAGAGAAGTGAAGTGATTTTCCCAAAGTCACACAGCTGACAGTTGGCGGAGCAGGGATTTGAACCCATGACCTCTGACTCCAAAACCCGGGCTCTTTCCACTGAGCCACGCTGCTTCCCTAAGCAACGTATTTACTATGTGCTTACTGGTCACAGAGCACTGTACTAAGTGCTTGGGAGAGCATATTATAACAGAGTTGGTAGACACATTCCCTGCCCACAACGAGCCTACAGTCTAGATGGGGAAACAGACTGTAATCTCACTGTGGGCACGGAATGCGTCTGCTTATTGTCGTACTCTCCCAAGCGCTTAGTACAGTGCGTCCACAGTGAGCGCTCAATAAATATGATTGAATGAATAATATGAATAAATGAGTGAATAATATAAATGAATAAATTAAAGCTCGTTATGAACATCAGTGCTGCAGAGCTGAGGGTAGGGTGTATACCAACTGTCCAAAGGTCACAGATCCAAGGGCATAGGTGATGTGGATGGGTCAAATGCTTAGTACAGTGCTCTCACACAGTAAGCGCTCAATAAATACGATTGAATGAATGAGAGAGAGTAGAGGAAAGAAGCCTTTATCAGTGAAGGCCTTTTCTAGGAGATGTGACCTTAATAAGGCCTTGAATGAGGGAAGAGTGGTGGTCTGGCATATATGGAGGGGGAAGGAGTCTCAGACCAGGGGGGAGACGGGAGAAAGGGGTTGTCGGTGAGATAGACTTCCAGACTGTGAGCCCGTTGTTGGGCAGGGACCGTCTCTATATGTTGCTGATTTGTAGTTCCCAAGCGCTTAGTACGGTGTTCTGCACGCAGTAAGTTCTCAATAAATACGATGGAATGAATAGATGAGATCGGGGCCCAGCAAGTCAGCTGTCGCTAGAGCAGCAGAGTCTGACAGCAGGGCTGTAGTAGGAGATTAGTGAGGTGAGGTAGGAGTGGGCAAGCTGATTGAGTGCTTTAAAGCCGACAGTAAGGAATAAATAGAAGTATTTGCAACTATAAATTGGTAGGATTAGAGATGAAGTTTGGAGAATTATTTTCTAGCCCACTTGCCCTACGCGGCGAACACGGCAATTCTCACGGCAACGTTCCCTGCCTATAGCAAGTTTACATTCTGGAGGAAGAAATAGTGGAATATACAAATAAAAAGGAAGAGATTTGGAATCAATTATATTTATTGAGCACTTACTACATGCAGAGCACTGTACTAAGCATTTGGGAGAGTACACTACAACAGAATTAGCAGACTCAGTTCCTTGCCCAAAATGAAATATAGATGTGCTAAGGAAGTGTGGCCGGGGGCTTGTTTTGTTTTTTTTTTATTGTATTTGTGATATTTGTTGAGTGCTTTCTGTGTAAGTGGAGAGCACTGTACTATAGGACTTGGGAGTGTTCAATATAATAAGCTGGCAAACAGTATTCCAACCCTCAAGGATTATGTTTAGGAAGGTCCGCTCAGCCGCCCACCGGGTACTGAGCGACTGACCCCTGGGACTGTCGAGCCGTAAAGGACTTTTGGACGATATTGCCAGTGGTGGATGTCACCCTTGAAATGTTTAGAATCAGCTCGGCCTAGTGGAAAGAGCACAGGCTTGGGAGTCAGGGGACCTGAGTTCTAATACTGACACCACCACATGTCTGCTGTGTGACCTTAGGTAAATCACTTAACTTTTCTGGGCCTCAGTCACCTCAGCTGTAAAATGGAGATTAAGATTGTGAGCCCCATGTTGGGACATGGACTGTGTCCAATCTGATTAGCTTGTTTCTACCCCAGTGCTTAGTACAGTGCCTGCCCTATAGTAAGCACTAACAAATACCATTAAAAAAAAGTTTTTCTACTGTGGTGATGGGCTACACTGAGGCATCCAGACTTTCTTGTTCCCTCTGTTTTGCCAGTAGGAAACCCTAGAGTCAGTCAGCTGCAGTTAATAGTACAACTGATTCCCCTCCCAAGCAGAGATTTTCGGGATTCACGCTTCAGCAGTGAATAGTAGCAGTGGCTTCATGTGTTGGGGTCTTTCTGGTGAAACTTGTACTTCCCAAGCGCTTAGTACAGTGCTCTGCACACAGTAAGCGCTCAATCAATACGATTGATTGATTGATTGGTGAGTGAGATCTTCTTGTTCTCAGTCCATTTTGTTGACCAGAATAATAAGGCTCTGGAAATGGGACTTCCTTCTTATAACCAGGATTTCACCCCATCTGTGATGTTGGCTCTTGCCACAAGATGTCAACCCACGATCAGGAGTTTTAAAAAACCATCGCTTCTCACTGCTACAAGCGTGTTTCATAGATGAGGTGAAAGAGATAGAATTGAATGACTGATCAGGCGTTTGAAAGAACCAATCTTTCTCACTAAAACAAGCTCGTTTCATAGATGAGGTAGAAAGAGATAGAATTGACTGACCGATCAGGAGTTTGAAAGAGCCATTTTTTCCTACTGCTACAAGCTGGCTTCATAGATGAGGTGAAAGAGATAGAATTGAATGACTGATCGGGCATTTGAAAGAGCCAATCTTTCTCACTAAAGCAAGCTGGTTTCACAGATGAGGTAGAAAGAGAATTGAATGAATGATCAGGAGTTTGAAAGAACCATCCTTTCCTACTGCTACAAGCTGGCTTCATAGATTAGGTGAAAGAGATAGAAATGAATGAATGATCAGGCATTTGAAAGAACCAATCTTTCTCACGAAAACAAGCCTGTTTCATAGACGAGGTAGAAAGAGATAGAATTGACTGAATGATTAGGAGTTTGAAAGAACCATCCTTTCCTACTGCTACAAGCTGGCTTCATAGATGAGGTGAAAGAGATAGAATTGAATGAATGATCAGGCATTTGAAAGAACCAATCTTTCTCACTAAAACAAGCCCGTTTCATAGATGAGGTAGAAAGAGATAGAATTGACTGAATGATTAGGAGTTTGAAAGAACCATCCTTTCCTACTGCTACAAGCTGGCTTCATAGATGAGGTGAAAGAGATAGAATTGAATGACTGATCAGGAGTTTGAAAGAACCAATCTTTCTCACTAAAACAAGCTCATTTCATAGATGAGGTAGAAAGAAAATTGAATGAATGATCAGGAGTTTGAAAGAACAATCCTTTCCTACTGCTACAAGCTGGCTTCATAGATGAGGTGAAAGAGATAGAATTGAATGAATGATCAGGCATTTGAAAGAACCAATCTTTCTCACTAAAACAAGCCCGTTTCATAGATGAGGTAGAAAGAGATAGAATTGACTGAATGATTAGGAGTTTGAAAGAACCATCCTTTCCTACTGCTACAAGCTGGTTTCATAGATGAGGTGAAAGAAATCGAATTGAATGACTGATCAGGCGTTTGAAAGAACCAATCTTTCTCACTAAAACAAGCTTGTTTCATAGATGAGGTAGAAAGAGATAGAATTGACTGAATGATTAGGAGTTTGAAAGAACCATCCTTTCCTACTACTACAAGCTGGCTTCATAGATGAGGTGAAAGAGATAGAATTGAATGAATGATCAGACGTTTGAAAGAACCAGTCTTTCTCACTAAAGCAAGCTGGTTTCACAGATGAGGTAGAAAGAGAATTGAATGAATGATCAGGAGTTTGAAAGAACAATGCTTTCCTACTGCTACAAGCTGGCTTCATAGATGAGGTGAAAGAGATAGAAATGAATGAATAATCAGGCATTTGAAAGAACCAATCTTTCTCACTAAAACAAGCCCGTTTCATAGATGAGGTAGAAAGAGATAGAATTGACTGAATGATCAGGAGTTTGAAAGAGCCATTTTTTTCCTACTGCTACAAGCTGGCTTCATAGATGAGGTGAAAGAGATAGAATTGAATGAATGATCAAACGTTTGAAAGAACCAATCTTTCTCACTAAAGCAAGCTGGTTTCACAGATGAGGTAGAAAGAGAATTGACTGAATGATCAGGAGTTCGAAAGAACCATCCTTTCCTACTGCTACAAGCTGGCTTCATAGATGAGGTGAAAGAGATCGAATTGAATGACTGATCGGGCGTTTGAAAGAACCAATCTTTCTCACTAAAACAAGCTCGTTTCATAGATGAGGTAGAAAGAGATAGAATTGACTGAATGATCAGGAGTTTGAAAGAACAATCCTTTCCTACTGCTACAAGCTGGTTTCATAGATGAGGTGAAAGAGATAGAATTGAATGAATGATCAGACGTTTGAAAGAACCAGTCTTTCTCACTAAAACAAGCTGGTTTCATAGATGAGGTAGAAAGAAGTGAATGAATGATCAGGAGTTTGAAAGAACAATCCTTTCCTACCGCTACAAGCTGGTTTCATAGATGAGGTGAAAGAGATAGAATTGAATGAATGATCAGGAGTTTGAAAGAACCATCCTTTCCCACTGATACAAGCTGACTTCATAGATGAGGTGAAAGAGATAGAATTGAATAAACGATCAGGAGTTTGAAAGAACTATCCTTTCACACTGCAGCAAAGTGGTTTCATAGATGGAGTTAATGAGATTGAGTTGAATGAATTCCTAATGTAGGCTCTTTGACCTCAAAAAAGCCTTTTGTCAAAAGCCCTGTTAATTTTCTCTATCTTAATCAACTCTCTCTTTTTGGAGCTAACTCAGATTCCCTTCTCCTTTGCCACGTTACATACAAACCTCTAAGAGGTGCTCAATTTTACTATGAGCTAGAGTTCTAATTCCCCAAACTTAACCAGGATGCTTAACTAAAGCTCCTAGTATCTAAGGTACTAAACCCTCTAGGCTGTAAACTTGTTACGGGCAAGGAACTTTCTTGCTAATTCTGTTGTTTTATAATCACTCAAGTGCCTAGCATAGCATAGTGGTTAGAGCCCTGGCTTGAGAGTCAGAAGGTCATTCGTTCTACTCCTGGCTTGCCCTCTTGTCCGCTGTGTGACCTTGGGCAAGTCACTTCAATTCTCTGGGCCTCAGTTACCTCATCCATAAAATGGGGATTGAGACTACCCCAGTGCTTAGTACAGTGCCTGGCGTATAGCACGTGCATAACAAATACCATAAAAAAAATACCAAACATATTCCACCCAGCTCCAACTGCCCCATAGTCTCAGCAATGGAAGCTTGAAACTCCTTCCCTGTCCTGTTCATCGAAGATCTCCACATCCAACAGGAACTCCTCACCCCTGGCTTTAAAGCACTTTCTTACCTTGCCCCTTGAGATATCCCTCAAGGGATGCAGAAGCAGCGTGGCTCAGTGGAAAGAGCGTGGACTTGGGAGACAGAGGTCGTGGGTTCTAATTCTGGCTCCACCATTTTCATTCATTCATTCAATCGTTTTTTATTGAGCGCTTACTGTGTGCAGAGCACTGGACTAAGTGCTTGGGAAGTACAAGTTGGCAACAGGTAGAGACGGTCCCTACCCAACAATGGGCTCACATTCTGGAAAGGGGGAGACAGTCAGCAAAACAAGACAAGTAGACAGATGTCAAAACTGTCAGAATAAATAGAATTATAGCTATATGCACAACATTAATAAAATAGAGTAGTAAATATGTACAAGTAAAATAAATTGAGTAATAAATAAGTACAAATATATACAAGTGCTGTAGGGCCCGGGGGCGATGGTGAGGGGAGGAGGAGAGGAAAAAGGGGGCTCAGTATTTATTGAGTGCTTACTATATGCAGAATAATAATCATAATAATAATGATGGTATTTCTTAAGTGTTTAACTTTGTGCCAGGCACTGTACTAAGCGCTGGAGTTGATACAAGCAAATCGGGTTGGACACAGTCCCTGTCCAATGGGGGGCTCACAGTCTTAATCCCCATTTTGTAGATGAGGTAACTGAGGCCCAGAGAAGTGAAGTGACTTGCCCAGGCTGCTTTTCAAGGTAGATGGTGGTTGAAAATTTGAAGGCCCTCAGCCTGTCTCCGCCCATGTTGGAAGGGGTGGCTTTGCCAATCAATCAGGGGTATTTATTGAACACTTACTGTGTGCAGAGCACTGTACTAAGCACTTGGGTATAACAGAGTTGGTAGACACATTCCCTGCCCAATAATAATAATAGTAATAGTATTTGTTAAACTGTGTGCCAAACACTATACATAGTGCTGGGACATATACAAGTTAATAATAATCATGATGGCATTTGTTAAGCACTTACTATGTGCAAAGCACTGTTCTAAGTACTGGAGGGGGGATACAAGGTGATCAGATTGTCCCACGTGGGGCTGATAGTCTTAATCCCCATTTTCCTGATGAGGTAGGTAAGGTTCAGAGAAGTTAAGTGACTTGCCCAAGGCTACACAGCAGACATATGGCAGAGCCGGGATTAGAACTCACGACCTCTGACTCCCAAGCCCGGGCTCCTTACTGGACTCCCCACCTAAGTGGGACACTTCAGGTCAGAGACAGTCTGGATTGCCACTCAGCACATAGCAAGTCCTCAATAAATGTCATTTAACTAAGTAGAAAAACTGAAAAAATCCCAAGGTCAGAATGGCCCCTCCAGAATGGGATTTGGTTACATAAAAGGAGAGTAGATTGTTAAACATGGGGATGGGTTGTTAAGGGAGATTTTTTATTTTAATGGCATTTATTAAGCGCTTACTATGTTTAAAGCACTGTTCTAAGCATTTTACAGACGAGGTAACTGAGGCACAGAGAAGTGAAGTGACTTGCCCAAAGTCACACAGCTGACAATTGGTGGAGCCGGGATTCGAATCCATGAACTCTGACTCCAAAGCCCGGGCTCTTTCCACTGAGCCACGCTGCTTCCCCTTATGCACATATCTTTAAATACTACATTATAAATGATTTATATTAATGCCTGTCTCCCCCTCCAGACTGTAAGCTCATTAGAGGCAGGGAACGTGTCTGGTAATTCTGTTGTACCCTCCCAAGTGCTTAGTACAGTGCTCTGCACATAGGAAGCGTTCAATAAATACCATTGATTGATTGATTCATTCAGGGGTTTTCTTTGGCTTCCTGCCCAAGGCTGACTGGTATTGCTTCAGGGAAGTGGGCTAACAAATGACTATCTGGGATAGATAGCTTGTACTTCCCAAGTGCTTAGTACAGTGCTCTGCACACAGTAAGCACTCAATAAATAACGATTGAATGAATGAATAGCTCTCGGGGACTCCCTTTGTGGAGAAAATAGGAAGCAGGAGTGGAGAGTAACAAGGTTCATTTAAATCAAACACTTTAATTTAACATTGGAACAGAGCTCTTCACTGGGGCAAGTACTCTTCACTAAAAATCTTCCCTGGAATGTTTTTCCCCCAAATTTTAGATTTCACTCTAATAATAATAATGGCATTTATTAAGTGCTTACTATGTGCAAAGCACTTTTCTAAGCGCCAGGGAGGTTACAAGGTGATCAGGTTGTCCCATGGGGGACTCACAGTCTTAACCCCCATTTTACAGATGAGGGAACTGAGGCGCAGAGAAGTGAAGTGACTTGCCCAAAGTCACACAGCTGACAGTTGGCGGAGCCGGGATTTGAACCCATGACCTCTGACTCCAAAGCCCGGGCTCTTTCCACTGAGCCACGCTGCTCTAGACTGCAAACTCGTTCATTCAGTCGTATTTATTGAGCACTTACTGTGTGCGGAGCACTGTACTAAGCGCTTGGGAAGTACGAGCCGGCAACATACAGAGACGGTCCCTACCCACCAACGGGCTCGCAGTCTAGAAGGGGGAGACAGACGACAAAACAAAACATGGAGACAGGTGTCAAAATCATCAGAACAAATAGAATTAAAGCTCTATGTACATCATTAACAAAATAAATAGAGTAGTAAATATGTACAAGTAAAATAAAAAGAGTAATAAATCTGTACAAATATATATACAAGTGCTGTGGGGAGGGGTAAGAGGTCAGCTGTGTGACTTTGGGCAAGTCACTTCCTTGTACATGCCTGAGAGCTCACCCAACCAACGGAGCCGGCAGAATAGCAGTAGTGGTATTTACTGAGCTCCTGCCTTAGCACTGTACTAAGCGCTAGAGGAAGACAAAGAGGCACAACACACTCCCTGGACACAAGGCTGTCACACACGCTCTTCACGTGGCTTTTGCGTGTGCTCACGGTGGGCAGGGAACTTGTTGTGGGCAGGGAATGTGTCTGTTTATGGTTGTATTGTACCCTCCCAAGCCCTTAGTAGTGCTTACAGCACGGGCCTGGGAGCCATAAAGTCACGGGTTCTAATCCCGGCTCCGCCACCTGTCTGCTGGGTGACCTTGGGCAAGTCACTTCACTTCTCTGGGCCCCAGTTACCTCATCTGTTAAATGGGGATAAAGACTGTGAGCCCCATGTGGGACAGGGACTGTGTCCAACCTGATTAGCTTGTATCCACCCCAGCGCTTAATAGAGGGCCTGACACATAGTGAGCGCTTAACAAATACCATCGTCATTACTATTATTATTATTACAGTGCTCTGCATACAGTATGACCTTGGGCAAGTCGCTTCACTTCTCTGGGCCCCAGTTACCTCATCTGTTAAATGGGGATAAAGACTGTGAGCCCCATGTGGGACAGGGACTGTGTCCAACCTGATTAGCTTGTATCCACCCCGGCGCTTAGTAGAGGGCCTGACACATAGTGAGCGCTTAACAAATACCATCATCATTACTATTATTATTATTACAGTGCTCTGCATACAGTATGACCTTGGGCCAGTCACTTCACTTCTCTGGGCCCCAGTTACCTCATCTGTTAAATGGGGATAAAGACTGTGAGCCCCATGTGGGACAGGGACTGTGTCCAACCTGATTAGCTTGTATCCACTCCAGCGCTTAGTAGAGGGCCTGACACATAGTGAGCGCTTAACAAATACCATCATCATTACTACTATTATTATTATTATTACAGTGCTCTGCATACAGTCCCCCTCGTCCCTCTCTCCATCCCCCATCTTACCTCCTTCCCTTCCCCACAGCACCTGTATATATGTATATATGTTTGTACATATTTATTACTCTATTTATTTATTTATTTATTTATTTATTTTACTTGTACATATCTATTTTATTTTGTTAATATGTTTGGTTTTGTTCTCTGTCTCCCCCTTTTAGACTGTGAGCCCGCTGTTGGGTAGGGACTGTCTCTATATGTTGCCAACTTGTACTTCCCAAGCGCTTAGTACAGTGCTCTGCACACAGTAAGCGCTCAATAAATACAATTGATTGATTGACTGAGTAAGCGCTAAATAAATACGACTGACTGACATCTGTAGATTTGGAGGGGATTTTAACCAGTCAATCACATGCTTCATTTTCTATACATTGTCCTAGACTAAGGAATAATTGATTACTATTCTATTTATTTTATTTTGTTAATATGTTTTGTTTTGCTGTCTGTCTTCCCCTTCTAGACTGTGAGCCCGCTGTTGGGTAGGGACCGTCTCTATATGTTGCCAACTTGTACTTCCCAAGCGCTTAGTACAGTGCTGTGCACACAGTAAGCGCTCAATAAATATGACTGACTGACTGACTGAACGAATGAATATTTGGGTTGGCATAGTCTGGCCAACCAGAGTATTGGGCTAATTCACTCAGACCAAGCTGACTATACAAATATAAGATGGTAAGTGAAGTGCCGATAAAAGGGAGCGGAGAAAGAAAGAGAGAGAAAAAAGTGGGGAAAATGAAAATGAGAAAAGGAAATGACCAGAATAAAAATAAGAGAGGAACTGAGAGGGAGTGAGGGCAAAGAGGCTGAGGGGAAATGAGGGGGATGGGAGGTCCAGAGTCATCACGTTTTCAGAATATTTTGGTTTTGCCACTCGGCAAAGAAAGTTCAGATAATTTCAGAATGAGAAAGTCAGGGTTCCCATCCCCACCCTTGTATAGGAGTGAGAACTGGAGAGTGAAGGAAGTGAAAAACACAGTTCTTGTCCCACATGGGACTCACAGTCTAAGTAGAAAGGAGAACAGATATTGAATCCTCAATTTTGCAGATGCACAGAAGAATTAAAAGTGATTTGCTTAAGGTCACACAGAAGACAAGTGTCAGAATGGATTAGAATCCAGATCTTCTGGGTTCTGAGAAGCAGCGTGGCTCAGTGGAAAAGCCCGGGCTTTGGAGTCAGAGGTCATGGGTTCCAATCCCGGCTCTGCCAATTGTCAGCTGTGTGCCTTTGGGCAAGTCACTTAACTTCTCTGTGCCTCAGTTTAATTTAATGATGGCATTTGTTAAGCTCTTACTATGTGCAAAGGACTGTTCTAAGCGCTGGAGGGGATACAAGATGATCAGGTTGTACCACGTGGGGCTCACAATCAATCCCTATTTTACAGATGAGGTAACTGAGGCTTGGAGACGTTAAGTGACTTGCCCAAGGTCACACAGCAGCCATGTGGCGGAGCCGGGATTCAAACCCATGACCTCTGACTCCAAAGTCCGTGCTCTTTCCACTGAGCCACGCTGCTTCTCTCATCTATAAAGTGGGGATTAAGACTGTGAGCCCCACATGGGACAACCTGATCACCTTGTATCCCCTCAGTGCTTAGAACAGTGCTTTACACATAAGTGCTTAACAAATACCAAAATAATAATAATAATAATAATAATAGTAATTATTATAATTATTATTATTCTGATTCCTAGGCCTGTGCTCTGAAAATACCTTGAACAAGCATCACCTCAGTGCCTCTATGGTAGAGTGTCAATTGCTTAAGACACTAGGGAGAGGTAACTCTTTTCTTTAGCTCCCAAGCAGCTCTAGAACTGTTCAGCCCAAGGTTGAGTTCTTGGAAGCAGCGTGGATAAAGCATGGGCCTGGAAACTAGAGGACCTGGGTTCTAATTCTGATTCCTCCACTTGCCCGCGGTGTGATCTTGGCCAAAGCACTTAACTTCTCTAGGCCTCAGTTTCTTCAACTGTAAAATGGGAGTTCAGTATCTGTTCTCCCTCCTACTTGACTTTCAGTCCCATTTGGGACAGAGATTATGTCCAACTTGATTATCTCGTATTTACTCATTCATTCAATCGTATTTATTGAGCGCTTACTGTGTGCAAAGCACTGGACTAAGTGCTCGGGAAGTACAAGTTGGCAACATATAGAGATGGTCCCTACCCAACAACTGGCTCACAGTCTAGAAGGGGGAGACAGACAACAAAACAAAACATATTCACAAAATTAAATAAATAGAATAAATATGTACAAGTAAAATAAATAAAGAGTAATAAATATGTACAAATATATACAGGTGCTGTGGGGGGGATGGGGAGGGGGAGGAGGGGGAAAGGAAGGAGGGGGCTCAGTCTGGGAAGGCCTCCTGGAGGAGGTGAGCTCTCAGTAGGGCTTTGAAGGGAGGAAGAGAGCTACCCCAATGCTTAGAACAGTGCTTAACACATAACAAGCAGCATAGTCTAGTGGACAGACTATGGAGTCTTGGAGTCGGGAGGACCTGGGTTCTAATCCCAGCTCAGCTACTTGTCTGCTGTGTGACTTTGGACAAGTCACTTAACTTCTCTGTGCCCCACTGACCTCATCTGTTAAACGGGGACTACCACTGTGAGCTTCATGTTGGGACATAGACCGTGTCCAACCCGATTAGCTTGTATCTGTCCCGGCGCTTAGTACAGTGCCTGGCACATAATAAGCCCTCTGCTGCAGGAGCAGCCATTGGGGAGTTTCAATTAATGGGGAAGTTTGAGTCTGATCTACCAACCCCCTGCCCCTCCCGCTGGAGTGTTTTTTTTTTTTTTTACACTGGTATGGACAATTCATAGGATATTTGTTACTCATTGACTAGGTAGAGGTTATCTGTTTACAAGACTTTCTCCAAACAATGAAATTCTCCAATGCCCAGCTATGGGACAAGGAGGATTCAGATGCGGGTGGTATCAAATATTTCTTTCTGCGTCAGATATTTAAGAGACATCATCATCATCAATCGTATTTATTGAGCGCTTACTATGTGCAGAGCACTGTACTAAGCGCTTGGGAAGTACAAATTGGCAACATATAGAGACAGTCCCTACTCAACAGTGGGCTCACAGTCTAAAATTTATAAGACTGTGTTGAGAATACAACTGAGACTTTTTCCTCTTGGCTGGGTCGTCACAACACTGTGTTAGGAAATATTTGGACAGTGTTAACAGCCACTGGAAAACGTTTAGTACATATTTGCTATTCTTTTTATTTTGTTAATGATGTGCATATAGCTTTAATTCTATTTGTTCTGACGATTTTGACACCTGTCTACATGTTTTGTTTTGTTGTCTGTCTCCCCCTTCTAGACTGTGAGCCCGTTGTTGGGTAGGGACCGTCTCTATATGTTGCCGACTTTTACTTCCCAAGCGCTTAGTACAGTGCTCTGCGCACAGTAAGCACTCAATAAATACGATTGAATGAATGAATGAATGAAGCCCTTAACAAATACCATTAAAAAAAAATCTAACAGGAACCGCGACTCTGACAAAGCAGATTGTGATTAGAATTGCTCCAAGTTCTCCAAGTAGAAAAGGACTTACAGTAACCTCAGAAAGCCAAACTGCGGCCAGGCATGTTAGAGTAGCTTAGCTCAGCTGACCAGATAGCTGGCAAAGATTCGGGCCACAAAAACGATTTATTTGAGTTCCTGGTTCTGTATCACAGCCAGTATAAGGCTTTTCCCATCACTTGGGAATATAGATTCCTAAGAGATTTCCAAATCAAGAAATGCTGGGATCAAAGCTCTCAGCTCCCACAACGATGGCTGGAAAATTTCGGTTCATAGAGAAATCTGGGAGGTCCCTATTTTTAAAGGCATTATTCTCCATCTGTCCTGGTTGAGAGTCAATAGTTTTTCATAAATGACAAAATATCTCTGCACCATGTTTAATTGATGAAGTGGAACCAAATACAGAATCCATGAACTTTGGCAGCTGTGTAGTCTGCTATGAAGTCCTCTGAGACTGTGAAGCTTTCTGCTCAGGATCACAAGTAATGAATGATCCCCCTGATCAATCAATCAATCAATCAATCAATCAATCAATTGTATTTATTGAGCACTTACTGTGTGCAGAGCACTGTACTAAGCGCTTGGGAAGTACAAGTTGGCAACATATAGAGACAGTCCCTACCCAACAGTGGGCTCACAGTCTAAAAGGGGAAAACAGAGAACAAAACCGAACATACTAATAAAATAAAATCAATAGAATAGATATGTACAAGTAAAATAAATAAATAAGTAAGTAAGTAAGTAAGTAAATAAATAAATAAATAAATAGATAGAGTAATAAATATGATCCGGACTAGGGCTAGAAAATGGTGATTTGTCCACATGTACCCTCCGAGGCTGGCCAAGCAGGACGCTGCAGGGAATCTACATCACCCAAATCTAGTTTATCTCACCGCCAACTCTTTTTTAAATTTTATTTTATGGTATTTGTTTAGTGCTTACTATATGCCAGGCACTGAACTAAGCGTTGGGGCAGATACAAGCTAGTCCATTGGACGCAGTCCATGTCCCGCATGGGGCTCACGTATTAATCCCCTTTTTACTGATGAGGTAAGTGAGGCACAGAGAAGTGACGTGACTTGCCCGGGGTCACACAGCAGACAATTGGGGGAGGCAGGATTAGAACTTAGGTCCTTGTGATTCTCAGGTGGATTTCCCTTTCCACAAGACTGCGTTACTTCTTCAAGACCGTGATTCCTCGCCCACATCCTCCCTCTGACCTGGAAACTCCCTGCCCCTTCACATGTGACAGATCGCCACTCTTCCCATCTTCCAAGACTCACTCAAATCACATCTCCTCTGAAAGGCCTTGCCCAATTAATTTCTCATTTCTCTTACTCCCTCTCTCTTCTGCGTCATTCATTCTTTCAATCTTATTTCTCAAGCGCTTACTGTTCTGCAGAGCAGTGTACCGAACACCTGGGAGAGTAGAATACAACAATAAACAGACACATTCCCTGCTTACAGTCTAGATGGGGGGAGACAGGCATCAATACAAATAAATTATAAGTGCCGTGAGGCTGGGAGGGGGAAAGAGCATTGGGAGAAAAGGAAAGGAGGGGCTTTGTCTGGGAAGGCCTCTTCACTTATATATAATAATAATAATAATGGTGTTTTTTAAGTGCTTACTATGTGCAAAGCACTGTTCTAAGCGCTGGGGGGATACAAGGCGATCAGGTTGTCCCACGTGGGACTCACAATCTTCATCCCCATTCTACAGATGAGGTAACTGAGGCACAGAGAAGTGAAGTGACTTGCCCAAAGTCACACAGCTGACGAGTGGCGGAGTTGGGATTTGAACCCATGACCTCTGACTCCAAAGCCCGGGCTCTTTCCACTGAGCCATGCTGCTTCTCTATACGTCCCCTCTACGTCCTTGATATTCATCCCACCCTCAGCCCCACAGTACTTATGTACGTATGCGTAATTAATTTTAATGTCTGCCTCCCCCTCTAGACTGTAAGCTCCTTGTGGGCAGGAATCTTGTCTACCAATTCTGTTGTATTGTACTCTCTAAATCCTTTAGTACACTGCTCCTCAGTGCTCTACAATCAAGCGCTAAATACCACTGACTGATGGATCCACATCTTACCTTTTATGAGATAATAGGAGTAATCTTTAATCGCCGTGACTTGGCGCTTGGGAGAGTACAACAGAATTAGCAGACACGTTCCCTGCCCATGAAGAGCTCAAAGAAGCCACAGAGATGGCAGGCAGGTGGAGGAAAGACAGCTCTAAGCACTGGGGAAGACATAGCATAAGCCGAGAAGATGGAGTTACTGTTCCATATGGGGCTCACGGCCTAGAGGGGAGGGAAAACAGGTATTGAAACGCTATTTTACAGATGAGGAAACTGAGGCAGAGAACCCGGGTTCTAATCCCAGCTCCGCCACTTGTCTGCTGGGTGACTTTGAGCAAGTCACTTAACTCCTCCGTGCCTCACTTACCTCATCTGTAAAATGGGGATTAAGACTGAGGGACAGGGACTGTGTCCAACCCGATTATCTTCTATTTATCCCAGCACTTAGTACAGGCCTAGCGCATACTAAGTGCCTACCAAATACCATTTTTCTTTTTTAAGAAATGGGGGAACATTGGCAGCATTGGCAGGAAGCAGCGTGGCTGAGTGGAAAGAGCCCGGGCTTTGGAGTCAGAGGTCGCGGGTTCAAATCCAGGCTCCGCCACTTCATCATCATCAATCGTATTTATTGAGCGCTTACTGTGTGCAGAGCACTGTACTAAGCGCTTGAGAAGTACAAATTGGCAACATATAGAGACAGTCCCTGCCCAACAGTGGGCTCACAGTCTAAAAGGGGGAGACAGAGAACAAAACCAAACATACTAACAAAATAAAATAAATGGAATAGATATGTACAAGTAAAATAAATAAATCATCATCATCATCAATTGTATTTATTGAGTGCTTACTATGTGCAGAGCACTGTACTAAGCGCTTGGGAAGTACAAATTGGCAACATATAGAGACAGTCCCTACCCAACAGTGGGCTCACAGTCTAAAAGGGGGAGACAGAGAACAAAACCAAACATACTAACAAAATAAAATAAATAGAATAGATATGTACAAATAAATTAAATAAATAAATACATAGAGTAAAAAAAATATGTACAAACATATATACATATATACAGGTGCTGTGGGGAAGGGAAGGAGGTAAGATGGCCACTTGTCAGCTGTGTGACTCTGGGCAAGTCACTTACTTCTCTGGGCCTCAGTTCCCTCATCTGTAAAATGGGGATTAAGACTGTGAGCCCCCCGGGGGACAACCTGATCACCTTGTAACTTCCCCAGTGCTTAGAACAGTGCTTTGCACATAGTAAGCGCTTAATAAATGCCATTATAAAAGCATTTAGGAATACCGGACTAGAAAATGTGTGTGTCATCACACACGTTGTAACATATGTTACAACAGGCACACAGTGTAACTTCCTGCCCTAACTCACACTATTTTGCGGAAGACAGCCAATTTAATGCTAGGCTAGAATATTTCCTTTGGGACTTGTGAGTCTCAATTTGCTCCAGAGACTTTTCTATCCCTTCTCAGGACCACATAAATTCGGGGGCTGCTTCTGAGCTATGGGAGAGACTCCTCCCTGAAATTGTTAAAAATGGACAAAAGACCATTCAGTAGGGGCCAGATCCGCTGAAGATTATACTTTCCATGGTATAACTGGACAACTGGACTCCCTAGTTGGAAACAGAGTTTGAAAGCAGCAGAGTGAGAAGCAGCGTGGCTCAGTGGAAAGAGCCCGGGCTCTGGAGTCAGAGGTCATGGGTTCAAATCCTGGCTCCGCCAATTGTCAGCTGTGTGACTTTGGGCAAGTCACTTCACTTCTCTGCGCCTCAGTTCCCTCATCTGTAAAATGGGGATGAAGACCGTGAGCCCCCTGTGGGACAGCCTGATCACCTTGTAATCTCCCCAGTGCTTAGAACAGTGCTTTGCACATAGTAAGCGCTTAATAAATGCTATTATTATTATTATTATAGCCATGAGGGGATGGTAAGAATATTTAATAGCGTGGCTCAGTGGAAAGAGCCGGGTTTTGGAGTCAGAGGTCATGGGTACAAATCCTGGCTCCACCAATTGTCAGCTGTGTGACTTTGGGCAAGTCACTTAACTTCTCTGCGCCTCAGTTACCTCATCTGTCAAATGGGGATGAAGACACTGAGTCCCCTGTGGTACAGCCTGATCACCTTGTAACCTCCCCAGTGCTTAGAACAGTGCTTTGCACATAGTAAGCACTTAATAAATGCTATTATTATTATTATTATTATTATTATTATAGCCATGAGGGGATGGTAAGAATATTTAATAGCGTGGCTCAGTGGAAAGAGCCGGGTTTTGGAGTCAGAGGTCATGGGTTCAAATCCTGGCTCCGCCAATTGTCAGTTGTGTGACTTTGGGCAAGTCACTTAACTTCTCTGGGTCTCAGTTACCTCATCTGGAAAATGGGGATGAAGACTTTGAGCCCCCCGTGGAACAACCTGATCACTTTGTAACCCCCCCAGTGCTTAGAACAGTGCTTTGCACATAGTAAGCACTTAAAAAATGCCATCATTACTATTATTATTATTATTACCGTGAGCAAAACACTGTACTAGGGGCTTGGGAGAGTATGATACAATAGAGTTGATAGACACGATTCCTGCTCTCAAGAAGCAGCGTGGCTCAGTGGAAAGAGCACGGGCTTTGGAGTCAGAGGTCAGGGGTTCAAATCCTGGCTCCGCCAATTGTCAGCTGTGTGACTTTGGGCAAGTCACTTAACTTCTCTGGGCCTCAGTTACCTCATAATAATAATAATAATAATGATGGTATTTGTTAAGCGCTTACTATGCGCAAAACACTGTTCTAAGTGCTGGGGAGGTTACAAGGTGATCAGGTTGTCCCACGGGGGGGCTCACAGTTTTAATCCCCATTTTACAGATGAGGGAACTGAGGCACAGAGAAGAGAAGTGAGACTGAGCCCCCTCCTTCCTCTCCCCCTCCTCCCCCTCCCCATCCCCCCAGCCTTACCTCCTTCCCCTCCCCATAGCACCTGTATATATGTTTGTACGACTTTATTATTCTATTTTATTTGTACATATTTATTCTATTCATTTTATTTTGATAATACGTTTTGTTTTGCTGTTGTCTGTCTCCCCCTTCTAGCCCGTGAGCCCGCTGTTGGGTAGGGACCGTCTCTAGATGTTGCCAACTTGGACTTCCCAAGCGTTTAGTCCAGCGCTCAATAAATACGATTGAATGAAGTGGCTTGCCCAAAGTCACCCAGCTGACAGTTGGCGGAGCCGGAATTTGAACCCATGACCCCTGACTCCAAAGCCCCTGCTCTTTCCACCGAGCCACGCTGCTTCCCTGAGTACCATCTGTAAAATGGGGAAGAAGACTGTGAGCCCCCCACCACCCCAGGACAACCTGTTCACCTTGTAACCTCCCCAGTGCTTAGAACAGTGCTTTGCATATAGTAAGCCCTTAATAAATGCCATCATCATTATTATTATTATTATTATTATTACCACGAGCAGAGCACTGTACTAGGGACTTGGGAGAGTACGATTCAATAGAGTTGATAGACACGATTCCTGCTCTCAAGAAGCTCACAGTTTAGTGGGGGATTCTCTGTCTCTTCCCTGAAGACTCACATGTGGGCTTCCAGGCTTGAAGCGGGGAAGTGAGGGAGCCAGTTTGGGGAATTTCTTTGAGGAGAGGAGTCCTCCTGTCCTAAACTTGGCATTCCTCCCCACTTCTCTTATTTATTTATTTATTTTACTTGTACATATCTATTCTATTGATTTTATTTTGTTAGTATGTTTGGTTTTGTTCTCTGTCTCCCCCTTTCAGACTGTGAGCCCACTGTTGGGTAGGGACTGTCTCTATATGTTGCCAACTTGTACTTCCCAAGCGCTTAGTACAGTGCTGTGCACACAGTAAGCGCTCAATAAATACGATTGATGATGATTATGCTAGACTGTGAGCCCACTGTTGGGGAGGGACTGTCTCTCTATGTTGCCAACTTGTACTTCCCAAGCGCTTAGTACAGTGCTCTGCACACAGTAAGCGCTCAATAAATACGATTGATGATGATTATGCTAGACTGTGAGCCCACTGTTGGGGAGGGACTGTCTCTCTATGGTGCCAACTTGTACTTCCCAAGCGCTTAGTACAGTGCTCTGCACACAGTAAGCGCTCAATAAATACGATTGATGAAGATTATGCTAGACTGTGAGCCCACTGTTGGGGAGGGACTGTCTCTCTATGGTGCCAACTTGTACTTCCCAAGCACTTAGTACAGTGCTCTGCACACAGTAAGCGCTCCATAAATATGATTGATTGATTGATTATGCTGTCAAGTCATTTCCAACCCATAGCGACACCACGGACACATCTCTCCCAAAACACCTCGCCCTCCGTCTCCGATCCCACTGGTGGTGGATCCACAGAGTTTTCTTGGGAAAAATCTGGAAGTGGTTTATCATTGTCGCCTTCCACACCGTAAACTCAAGCCTCCACCCTCGACTCTCTCCTGTGCCCAGCACAGGTGACATCTCAGCTGGGGATAAACTGAATTTTACTAGAGAGAAATTCCTTCAGATGATTTCCAGGGAGAAAACTGGGTATGGGTTGACTTCCTTTTTGTTTAATTCACACGTTGGAGCTTTGTAGATCTGCTCACCTGCCCCACCAGGACAAATAAACTCTATTCCGTTGACTTTAATGTCCAATTTGTACTTCCCAAGCGCTTAGTACAGTGCTCTGCACATAGTAAGCGCTCAATAAATATGATTGATGATGATGATGATGTGCAACCTAATAAATTGGCCTTTTGGAGGTGGCATTTTTGTGTTTCTGGCCCTAGTGACTGCTTTGGAAAGGATGAGTGAAGAACAGATGTTTGTAATTCTTGTCCTAGACCTGAAGGCGAATGATTGGCTGATCATGAGCAAAGCATTTTCATTTAATTACTGGGATTGTAGCTTTTTCCACTTTCAAGTATTCCCACAGCCATGTGCGAATGAATACACAATTTTACCCCTTTTCCAAAGCAAGCAACAGAGTCCACATCAATGTGTGGAATCATAGCAAAATTTAATAACCAAAAGGGATGTGACATAATAGCAGTGGACAAGAACACTAAAATATAAAAAAAACACAGAAATCGGATGCCATAGTTACAGAAAGAATAAAATGTAATCTAAGGAAAGGTTTTTATGATGATGTTGATGGCATTTATTAAGTGCTTACTATGTGCAAAGCACTGTTCTAAGTGCTGGGGAGGTTACAAGGAGATCAGGTTGTCCCACGGGGGACTCACAGTCTTAATCCCCATTTTACAGATGAGGGAACTGAGGCACAGAGAAGTTAAGTGACTTGCCCACAGTCACACAGCAGACAATTGGCAGAGCTGGGATTCGAACCCATGACCCCTGACTCTAAAGCCCATGCTCTTTTCACTGAGCCACGCTGCTGCTGCTTCTTCTTTATATGGCAATAAGACAATAGACAAATGTTGTAGCTAAAATATATCAGATGATAAACCCAACAGCAAACCAAAAGATCACAGAAATTCTAGACTCCAAATCTCACTAAACTAATCAGTCAATCAATGGTATTTATTGAGTGCTTACTGTGTGCTGATCAAACATGCCCTAAGAATGGTCAGCTCTGGTTCAGGTTAAGAAAATGAGACAAACTCTCCTAGAAATAACGATTTTTTAATTCAAATACGTTTATATCAATCAATCAAACAGTCGTATTTATTGAGCGCTTACTGTGTGCAGAGCACTGTACTAAGCGCTTGGGAAGCAACATATAGAGATGGTCACTATCCAACAGTGGGCTCACAGTCTAGAAGGGGGGGGGACAGAGAACAAAACAAAAGAATATTAACAAAGTAAAATAAATAGAATAGATATGGACAAGTAAAATAAATAAATAAAAACATATGCACATATATATATATATATATAACTATAAGGGGCCAGGAAGGCCTCTCTGAAGAGATTTGCCTTCAATAAGGCTTTGAAGGAGGAGAGAGTAATTGTCTGTCAGATATGAGATATTGTCGTGGGTTCTAATCCCGGCTCCACCACTTGTCAGCTGTGTGACTTTGGGCAATTCACTTCACTTCTCTGTGCCTCAGTTCCCTCATCTGTAAAACGGGGATGAAGACAGTGAGCCCCACATGGGATAACCTGATAACCTTGTATCTACCCCAGCGCTTAATACAGTGCTTGGCACATAGTAAGCGCTTAACAATACCACCATCATTATTATTATTATTATTATATGAAGAGGGAGAGACTTGTTCTGAGCCCTCTTCATGACCGAATCAGCCTGGCCCATGGAGGTGGAGTTGGAGGGGTTTAGTGCTTGGGAAGAGGGGCCAGAACTTTTCTGTCTATCAAGATCCATTCCCCCGTCTCCCTCCGACACCTGTTCCCTAGTAGGATTGAAATCGGTCCAAAGTGTATTTGGAAAATTGTAATTGTCTGTCAGATATGAGATATCTGACCTTCACCTCCTCCAGGAGGCCTTCCCAGACTGAGCCCCCTTTTTCCTCTCCTCCTCCCCATCCACCCGGCCCCACCTCCTTCCCCTCCCCACAGCACCTGTATATATGTTCGGACAGATTTATAGCTCTATTTATTATACTTGTACATATTTACTATCCTATTTATTTTGTTAATGATGTGCATCTAGCTTTATTTCTATTTATTCTGATGACTTGACACCTGTCCACATGTTTTGTTTTGTTGTCTGTCTCTAGACCGTGAGCCCGTTGTTGGGTAGGGACCGTCTCTGTCTGTTGCCGACTTGTACTTCCCAAGCGCTTAGCACAGTGCACACAGTAAGCACTCAATAAATACGATTGAGTGAATGAATGAAAAGGGAATAATAATCACCTTGTAAAGCCTCCTGTAAATCCTGTAAATCCTGTAAGTCAGTCTACGCGTGTTAATCAGCCCTACATGATGATCACTTTCAGGGAAGTAAGGTTGACTTAGTGGTAGGCTTCTAGTGGTAGTAGTACTGGCAGCATGGCAGAGTGAAGGCGCTTAGTACAGTGCTCTATACACAGTAAGCGCTCAATAAATACGATTGAATTGAATGAATGAATGGATGGCTAGAGCATGGGAGTCCATCCTCTAATCCGGGCTCCGCCACTCCATCTACTGCATGACCTTGGACGAGTCACTTTGCTTCTCTGTGCCTCAGTGACCTCATCTGTAAAATGGTGATTAAGACTGTGAGCCCCCCGTGGGGCAACCCGATCACCTTGTATCCACCCCCAGCACTTAGAACAGTGCTTTGCACATAGTGAGCGCTTAACAAATACCACAAGTAATATTTTATTACTACAGCTAGGACAGCTGGATTTCCACGAAATAGCCGAAGAACTTCCACAGAGGCCCAGAACTGATGCCACGCTTGGGTTCTCTGAATTTACAGGGGGACATTTCCTTCACTTAATGGTATACTCTTATAATAATAATAATAATAATAATAATAATAATAATAATAATGGCATTTATTAAGCGCTTACTATGTGCAAAGCACTGTTCTAAGCGCTGGGGAGGTTACAAGGTGATCACGTTGTCCCACGGGGGGCTCACAGTCTTCATCCCTATTTTATCTTATATTTTATACCCATCCTCAGCATTTGTGTTATATTTATTCAACTGTTTACTTCATCATTTAATCACTCCAGTTGCAAATACTTTTATGTAGGCGTCTCCCATTTAGAAAGTAAGTGTCCCGTGTCCTTTCTTCGAATTATATTTTCACAGGCACGTTTAGTGCAGAGCATTGCACCCAGTGGGTGTTGAATAAATATTTAGTACCTACGGGCAGTGGGAGGCCAGGTGGCTGACGCTGCTGTTGGGACCCCTCAACCTTAGCTAGAAGAGCCCACTGTTGGGTAGGGACGGTCTCTATATGTTGCCAACTTGTACTTCCCAAGCGCTTAGTACAGTGCTCTGCACACAGCAAGCGCTCAATAAATACGATTGATTGATTGATTGTTATCCGCCACTTGTCAGCTGTGTGACGGTGGGCAATTTGGGGCAAGTCACTTCACTTCTCTGTGCCTCAGTTCCCTCATCTGTAAAATGGGGATCGAGACTGGGAGCCGCCCCGTGGGACAACCTGTTCGTCTTGTAGCCTCCCCAGCGCTTAGAACAGTGCTTTGCACATAGTAAGGGCTTAATAAATGCCATTATTATTATTATTATGTGACCTTTATGTAGTTTGGTAGTTTTTTTGGGGGGAGGGGGTTGCTTTTTGCTTTTTCTTGTAAGTTTGTAGAATGAAATTGTGCGTGTGTGTGTATTCTTGCGTTTATCAACTGATTGACTCTCTTGAAAATGAAAGGCTTGGGGGGGCTCACAAGGCTCCCAGCCCTAGACTGTGAGCCCAATGTTGGGTAGGGACCGTCTCTATATGTTGCCAACTTGTACTTCCCAAGCGCTTAGTACAGTGCTCTGCACACACTAAGCGCTCAATAAATACGATTGAATGAATGAAAGTACACACACACACACATACACACATGGTCATACTTCTATATTTATCCAGCATGTGCCCACAAACCGCATGAATCTTTGCAGGGTCAAGTTACTTCCTCGTGAAATGACTCAGACACTTCGGTTTCTAATTGCGTCGGTTTTAGTTTTAAAGAGTTTCCAATATCTGCGAGTCACCCCCCGGGACTGGGTGCAGAACGGCATCGGGTATCTGGAAATAATAATAATAATAATGATGATGGCATTTGTTAAGCGCTTACTATGTGCCAAGCACTGTTCTAAGCGCTGGGGGGGGGGTACAGGATAATCAGGATGTCCCACGGAGGGCTCACACTCTTCATTCCCATTTTATGAGGGAACTGAGGCCCAGAGAAGTGAAGTGACTTGGCCAAAGTCATCCAGCTGACAATTGGGGAAGCCGGGATTTGAACCCAGGACCTCTGACTCCAAAGCCCGGGCTCTTTCCACTGAGGCACGCTGCTTTTCTAGTGGAAAGCACGTCTGATTTAGCCCACTTCGTTGCTGCAGCGGTGGTGGTGTTTTCCTGAGCCTATTTGGTGCTAAGCCGCATGTGAGGTGTAAATTTGGGCCTGTCGGATCAAGTGGATTGCAGTTTGCGGTTGAAGGTAAACTTCCCGCCTGCATTGGGTTGGGAATGGAAGGCACTTGGGATAATAATAATAATAATAATAATAATAATAATAATAATAATAATAATAATAATAATAGCATTTATTAAGCGCTTACTATGTGCAAAGCACTCTTCTAAACGCTGGGGTGGTTACAAGGTGATCAGATTGTCCCACAGGGGGCTCACAGTCTTCATCCCCATTTGACAGATGAGGGAACTGAGGTGCAGAGAAGTTAAATGAGTTGCCCAAAGTCACACAGCTGGCAATTGGCAGAGCTGGGATTTGAACCCAAGACCTCTGCCTCCAAAGCCCGGGCTCTTTCCACTGAACCACGCTGCCAGGGGTCTGCACATCAATCAATCAATCAATCCTATTTATTGAGCACTGTAATAGCCTGCCCTCAGCCCAGACCTAGGCCCCCTGATTGTCTGAACTCCAAACTCATTTTCCGCTCTGAGAAGCAGCATGTCATGGTGGCTAGAGCACAGGCTTGGGAGTCGGAAAGGTCCTGGGTTCTAATCCCCGCTCAGTCACGTGTCTGCTGTGCGACCTTAGGCAAGTCACTTCACCTCTCTGAGCCTCAGTTCCCTCATCTGTAAAATGGGGATTAAGACTGTGAGCCCCCCGTGGAGAACAGTGCTTTGCACATAGTAAGCGCTTAATAAATGCCATTATTATTATTATTATTATTATTACAACCTGATTACCTTGTATCCTCCCCAGCACTTAGAACAGTGCTTTGCACATAGTAAGCGCTTAACAAATGCCATCATCATCATTATTATTATTCTCTGGGCCTCAGTTACCTCATCTGTAAAATGGGGATTGAGACTGTGGGTGGGGCAGAAACTATGTCCAACCCATTTGCTTGTATCCACTCCAGTGCTTAGTACAGTGCCTGGCACATAGTAAGGGCTTAACAAATACTACAATTATTATTATTAATCAATCAATCAATCAATCATATTTATTGAGCGCTTACTGTGTGCAGAGCACTGTACTAAGCGCTTGGGAAGTACAAGTTGGCAACACATAGAGACAGTCCCTACCCAACAGTGGGCTCACAGTCTAAAAGGGGGAGGCAGAGAACCAAACCAAACATACTAACAAAATAAAATAAATAGAATAGATATGTACAAGTAAAATAAATAAATAAATAGAGTAATAAATTTATTATTAGAAACAGTCAAGGAACACAGGGTTGGGAGCCAGGAGACATGATCCTTAACCCGGCTCTGTCACTTGAAATGGTATTTGTTAAACACTTCCTATGTGCTGAGCACTGTTCTGTCTATGTTGCCAACTTATACTTCCCAAGCGCTTAGTACAGTGCTCTGCACACAGTAAGCGCTCAATAAATACGATTGATTGATTGATTGATTCTAAGCACAGGGTAGATACAAGCTAATCATGTTGGGACACTATCCCTGTCCTCCCATGAAGCTCACAATCCAAGTAATTCCCGCTTGCGGGCAGCGATGGTTGCCTGCCTGCCGTGTGACTTTGGACAAGTCACTTCACTTCTCTGAGCCTCCGTTTGCTCAACCGTAAAATGGGAATTAAGTGCCTGTTCTCCCTCAATCAATCAGTGGTTTTCATTGAGTGCCTGCTATTCATTCATTCATTCATTCAATCGTATTTATTGAGCGCTTACTGTGTGCAGAGCACTGGACTAAGCGCTTGGGAAGTCCAGGTTGGCAACATCTAGAGACGGTCCCTACCCAACAGTGGGCTCACAGTCTAGAAATGTGAAGAGCACTGTAATAATAATAATAATGGTGGCATTTGTTAAGCGCTTACTATGTGCCAAGCACTGTTCTAAGCGTTGGCGGGGGGATACAAGGGGATCAAGCTTGCCCACGTGGGGCTCACAGTCTTAGTCCCCATTTTCCAGATGAGGTAACTGAGGCCCAGAGAAGTGAAGTGACTTGCCCAAGGTCACACAGCTGACAAGTGGCGGAGGCGGGATTCGAACCCATGACCTCTGACTCCCAAGCCTGTGCTCTTTCCACTGAGCCACGCTGCTTCTCTTACTAAATGCTTGGGAGAACACAACAGAATTTGTTGACCCTTTCCCTCCCATAAAGATCTTACAATCTGGTGGGGGGCGCAGGGGGAAGGACAAGCATTAATATAAATATATAAAATATAATCTAAAGGTATTTATATAAATTCTGTGGGGTTGGGATCCCCCCACCCCTTCTCCCTTTGACTATGAGCATAAAGGGACTATTTGATCTGATTGCATTGTTTCTGCCCCAGCACTTAGCAGAGTGTTGGGGTATTATTATTATTAATATATTATATTAATATTAATAATAAATAATAATGGCATTTGTTAAACACTATGTGCAAAGCACTGTTCTAAGCGCTGGGGGGATACAAGGTGATCAGATTGTCCCATGTGGGGCTCACAGGCTTAATCCCCATTTTACAGATGAGGGAATTGAGGCTCAGAGAAGTTCCATGACTTGCCCAAGGTCACACAGCAGACATTCATTCATTCAATCGTATTTATTGAGCGCTTACTGTGTGCAGAGCACTGGACTAAGCGCTTGGGAAGTACAAGTTGGCAACATCTAGAGACAGTCCCTACCCAACAGCGGGCTCACAGTCTAGAAGACATGTGGCGGAGCCAGGATTAGAACCCACGACCTCTGACTCGCAAACCCGGGCTCTTTCCACTGAGCCATGCTGTTTCTCCTCTTTACTCTCCCAAGCGCTTAGTACAGTGGCTTGCACACAGTAATTGCTCAATAAATACAGCAGTTAGAACAGCACTTGGTGCTTAGAACAGCATTTGGCACATAGTAATAATAATAATAATGGCATTCATTAAGTGCTTACTATGTGCAAAGCACTATTCTAAGCGCTGGAGAGGTTACAAGGTTGTCCCACGGGGGACTCACAGTCCCCATTTTACAGATGGGGCACTGAGGCACAGAGAAGTGAAGTGACTTGCCCAAAGTCACACAGATGACAATTGGCAGAGCCGGGATTTGAACCCATAATAATCTTAATCTTCATTTTCCAGATGAGGAAATTGAGGCCCAGAGAAGTGAAGTGACTTGTCCAAGGTCACACAGCTGACAATTGGCAGAGCCAGGATTTGAACCAATGACCTCAGGCTCCAAAGCCCGGGCTCTTTCCACTGAGCCACGCTGCTTCTCATAGTAAGTGCTATGAGCACACAGGGACTATCTGATCTGATTTTACTGTCTCTACCCCAGTACTTAGCACAGTGTTTGGCACCTAAACTCACTGTGGGCAGGGAATGTGTCTGTTTATGGCAGTATTGTACTCTCCCAAGCACTTAGTACAGTGGTTTGCACCCAATAAGCGCTCAATACAGTACATAGAACAGCGCTTGGCACCTAGTAAACTCTTAACAAATACCATAAGTATTTTGAGCCCGGGCTTGGGAGTCAGAGGTCGTGGGTTCTAATCCCAACTCTGCCGCTTGGCAGCTGTGTGACTTTGGGCAAGACACTTCACTTCTCTGGGCCTCAGTTCCCTCATCTGGAAAATGGGGATGAAAACTGGGACAACCTGATCCCCTTGTATCCCCGCCAGCAGTTAGAACTGTGATTGGCACATTAGTAAGCACTCAATACCATTATTATTATTATTATTATTGGGGGAGGCAGTGTGGATTAGTGGAAAGAGCCCAGGCTTGGCAGTCAGAGGTTGCGGGTTCTAATTCCAGCTCCGCCACATATCAGCTGTGGGACTTTGGGCAAGCCACTTCACTTCTCTGTGCCTCAGTTCCCTCATCTGTAAAATGACGATTAAACTGTGAGCCCCACGTGGGACTTGGGAGTCAGAGATCATGGGTTCCAATCCTGGCTCGGCCACTTGTCAGCTGTGTGACTTTGGGCAAGTCACTTCATGTCTCTGTGCCTCAGCTACCTCATCTGTAAAATGGGGATTAAGCCCGTGAATCCCATGTGGGACAACCTAACCACCTTGTATCCCCCCACAACGCTTAAAACAGTGCTTGGCACGTAGTAAGCGCTTAATATGTTGGGTTTTGTTCTCTGTCTCCCCTTTTTAGACTGTGAGCCCACTGTTGGGTAGGGACTGTCTCTATATGTTGCCAACTTGTACTTCCCAAGCGCTTAGTACAGTGCTCTGCACACAGTAAGCGCTCAATAAATACGATAGATAGATTGATTGATTGATTGTCAGTGGCCTCCTGAGGGCCCGGCGCATGCGCAGTGCCCCTCCCGCGCTGGCTCCCTCAGTCGGCTCTACTGCGCGTGCGCCGGGAAGGGGGGGGGGGGGGGGGAGCCGGCCATACCAAAGCACGCGCGGGGGGAGCCGGCCATACCAAAGCACACATGCGCGCGGGGGGAGGGGGGAGGAGCCGGCCGTACCAAAGCACGCGCGCGGGGGGGGGAGCCGGCCATAATAATAACGATGGCATTTATTAAGCGCTTACTATGTGCAAAGCACTGTGCTAAGCGCTGGGGAGGTTACAAGGTGATCAGGTTGTCCCATGGGGGGGCTCACAGTCTTAATCCCCATTTTACTGGTACGGTAACTGAGGCCCAGAGAAGGCCCTTCAAGGCCCTACTGAGAGCTCACCTCCTCCAGGAGGCCTTCCCACACTGAGCCCCCTCCTTCCTCTCCCCCTCCCCACAGCACCTGTATATATTTGTATGTATTTATGACTTTATTTATTCTACTTGTGCATATTTATTCTATTTATTTTATTTTGTTTTAAAATGTTTTGTTTTGTTGTCTGTCTCCCCCTTCTAGACGGTGAGCCCGCTGTTGGGTAGGGACCGTCTCTATATGTTGCCGACTTGTCCTTCCCAAGCGCTTAGTACAGTGCTCTGCACACAGTAAGCTTTCAATAAATACGTTTGAATGAGTGAATGAATGAATGAATGTTATTATTATTACGAAGCACGCGCGCGGGGAACCGGCCATACCAAAACATGCGCGCGGGGGTGGGGGGGGGAGGGTCCGGCCGTACCAAAACACGCGCCTGAGGGGGGAGGACCCTCCCGAGCCCTCCCACCTTGGACTGTACCACTAAAGAAGGGGGGGGAGGTGAGGGGATGCGCGTTTGGCAATGGCTGTGCGATGGTGAAAGGACGAGGAGCTCAGCTTGACTATGGGGGAGGGGCCGCCTTCCTCCCCGATCGTCACTTCCGGGGCGCGGATGGGGGGAGGGGCCGGCCGGCAGAACCCGGAAGTGGGGTTGCCGGGAGGCGGTGGCGGCGGCGGTTGAGTCAGGTGAGCGGCGATGAGGGAGCCGGGAGCCGGGGGGTGGGAGCCCCGAGCGCCCGGGAACGGCAGCTGTCACACTGAGGCCGGCGGCGGCCATCGCCTCCTCGGACCTTTCAGAGGGAGGCAAGGCACGTGACACAGCCGCCCCCTCCTTGGCCGCACGTCACGTGCCCTTCCCCCCCTGGGCCGCACGTCACGTGGTCCTCACGCCCGGGGCACGTCACGTGCCCCTGCCCGCCCTCACCCCTGGGCCGCACGTCACGTGCCCCTCCCCGCCCTCACACCTGGGCCGCACGTCACGTGCCCCTCCCTGCCCTCACGCCCAGGACACGCGTCACGTGCCCCGCCCCCCTCCTTGGCCGCACGTCACGTGCCCTTCCCCCCTGGGCCCCCCATCACGGGGTCCACCCTCACGCCCGGGACACACGTCACGTGCCCCTCCCCACCATCACACCTGGGCCTCACGTCACGTGCCCCTCCCCGCGCTCACGCTCGGGACACATGTCACGTGCCCCTCCCCACCCTCACACCCGGGCCAAATGTCACATGCCCCCCCCACCTTGGCCACACGTCACGTGCCCTTCGCCCCTGGGCCGCACATCACGTGGTCCTCCCTCACGCCCGGGCCGCATGTCACGTGCCCCTCCCCGCCCTCACAGCCGGGCCGCACATCACGTGCCCCTCCCCTCACGCCTGGGCTGCACATCACGTGTCCCTCCCCGCCCTCACACCTGGGCCGCACGTCCCGTGCCCCTCCCCACCCTCACGCCCGTGCCCCTCCCTTCTACTGGGCTGCATGTCACGTGCCCCTACCTCACGCCCGGGCTGCACATTGCGTGCTTCCCCTTCCCCCCCACGGCCCGGGTCGCACGTCACGTGCCCCTCCCAGCCCTCATTCATTCAGTCATTCATTCAGTCATATTTACTGAGCGCTTACTGTGTGCAGAGCAGTGGACTAAGGGCTTGGGAAGTCCAAGTTGGCCGTTCCTTGGAGTGCTTCCAAGAGATGATAATAATAATAATTGTGGTATTTGTTAAACACTTCCTGTGCGCCAGGCACTGTGCTAGAGGTATATACACATCATTAATATCAATAAATAGAGTTAGAGCTATCTACGGATCACTATTAGAAACAGAATTAGAGATCTAGCGCCCCCCCCCCGCCCCGGTCTGGGCCGTACGTCACGTGCTCCCCCCCTCGGCCCCAAGTCACATGACCCCCCTCCCGCCTGGGCCCCTCCCTGATGCCTGAGCTACATGTCACATGCCTCTCCCTCTCGCCCGGGCCTCACGTCACGTGCCCCCCTTTGTGCCTCGGCTGTGCATCACGTGCCCCTCCCGCCTGAGGTACACGTCACGTGCCCTCCCTCGTGCCCGGGCCTCTCGTCACGTGCCCCTCCCTCCCACCTGGGCAGCATGTCACGTGCCTCCCCGTGTCACGTGACCCTTCCCCTCCCCCTCGCGCCTCATTCTGAGGCAGCAGCAGCCCCCCCCTCAGGGCCTGGAATGGGGCTCCATCTCTAATTCTGTTTCTAATAGTGATCCGTAGGTAGCTCTAATTCTATTTATTGATATTAATGATGTGTATATACCTCTAATCTTACGTGCTGGGTCACTTTGGGCAAGTCACTTGGCTTCTCTGGGCCTCAGTTCCCTCATCTGGAAAATGGGGACGAAGCACGTGGGCCTGGAATGCCCTCCCTCTGCCCATCCGCCAAGCTAGCTCTCTTCCTCCCTTCAAGGCCCTACTGAGAGCTCACCTCCTCCAGGAGGCCTTCCCACACTGAGCCCCTTCCTTCCTCTCCCCCTCATCCCCCTCTCCATCCCCCCATCTTACCTCCTTCCCTTCCCCACAGCACCTGTATATATGTATATATGTTTGTACATATTTATTACTCTATTTATTTTTTTATTTTACTTGTACATATCTATTCTATTTATTTTATTTTGTTAGTATGTTTGGTTTTGTTCTCTGTCTCCCCCTTTTAGACTGTGAGCCCACTGCTGGGTAGGGACTGTCTCTATATGTAACCAACTTGTACTTCCCAAGCGCTTAGTACAGTGCTCTGCACACAGTAAGCGCTCAATAAATACGATTGATGATGATGATGACAACCTGATCACCTTGTATCCCCCCCCCACCAGCGCTTAGAACAGTGCTGGGCACAAAGTAAGCGCTTTAACAAATGCCACCATTATCATTATTATTAATTCTCCCTATATAAAGATGTTACTGATGCCTGTTTCCTTGTTTTGTTGCCCGTCTCCCCTCCCCCCACCCTTATAATAAGGAGGGTATTTGTTAAACGCTTACTTGCCTCTTCCTGCTAATCTCCCAAATCATCCCATTTACACTCACTTCCCCTTTTCAGAATTCCTCGCGGATGTATCCCAAATAAGAGAATTAGCATGGCCTAGTGGAAAGAGCACCGGCCTGGGGGTCGGAGGACGTGGGTCCTAATTCCGGCTGTGTGACCTTGGACAAGTCACTTCACTTCTCTGAGCCTCAATTTCCTCATCTGTAAAATGATGATTGAGACTATGAGCCATATGTGGGACAGGGACTGTATAGTAATGATGGTATTTGTTAACCACTTACTCTGTGTCAAGCCCTGTTCTAATAATGATAATAATGATGGCATTTATTAAGCATTTACTATGTGCATAGCACTGTTCTAAGCACTGGGGAGGTTACAAACTGGTCAGGTTGTCCCACGGGGAGCTCACAGTCTTAATCCCCATTTTCCAGATGAGGGAATTGAGGCCCAGAGAAGTGAAGTGACTTGCCCAAAGTCACACAGCTGACAAGTGGCAGAGCTGGGATTTGAACCCATGACCTCGGACTCCAAAGCCCGGGCTCTTTCCACTGAGCCACGCTGCTTCTCTAAGCAGCTGAGGTAGATACAAGGTAATCAGGTTGTCCCATTTGGGGCTCACAGTCTTAATCCCCATATCCAACCTGATTATTTTGTATCTACCCCAGTGGTTAGTACAGTGCCTGGGTCATAATAAGTGCTTAACAAATATTCATTCATTCATTCAATTGTATTTATTGAGTGCTTACAGTGTGCAGAGCACTGTACTAAGCACTTGGGAAGTACAAGTCGGCAACATCTGGAGACGGTCCCTGCCCAACAAGGGGCTCCCAGTCTAGAAGGGGGAGACAGACAACAAAAAAAAAAAACATGGAGACAGGTGTCAAGATCGTCAGAACAAATAGAATTAAAACTATACCATTATTATTATTATTATTTTTATTATTAGTGGAAAGAGCCCGTGCCTGGGAGTCAGAGAACCTGAGCTCTAATTCCAACTCCTCCAGTGGTTTGCTGTGTAACCTTGGGCAAGTCACTTTAACTTCTCTGTGCCTCAGTTTCCTCAACTGTAAAATGGGGATTGCATGCCTGCCTTTCCTCCTACTTAGACTGTGAGTCCCACGTGGGAGAGGGACTGTGTCTGACCTAATTAACTTGTACCTAGCCCAGCTCTTAGGACAGTGTTTGATACATAGCGCTTAAAAAATACCATAAAACCCCCCTGGAAAACCGAAGCCCAATAAACTGACTACTGAACCCCATTCAGTCAATCAGTCGTATTTATTGAGCGCTTACTGTGTGCAGAGCACTGTACTAAGCACTTGAAACGGAGGGCCTATGAAAGGCAACACAGAAAAAGGTGTTCTCTTTGGTGTTTGACAAGTGTCAAGTGTGACTGTGTGACTCCAAGGACTGTCACTAAAGCGCCGTGCCCATTCAGGATTCCAGCGCTGATAAATCCCACTGAAAAATTCCAAACGGAATGCCCACCCCTCAGTGATGCCATTCTTTCCTTTCTTTTAATGGCATTCTGTAAGGACTTACTATGTGCCAGGCACTGTTCTAAGCACTGGGGTAGATACAGACTAATCAGGTTGGACACAGTCGCTATTCCACATGGAGCTCCCACTGTTAGCCTGTTTTAGTTTTAGACTGTGAGCCCACTGTTGGGTAGGGACTGTCTCTATATGTTGCCACCTTGTACTTCCCAAGCGCTTAGTACAGTGCTCTGCACACAGTAAGTGCTCAATAAATACGATTGATTAGCCCCGTTTTCAGATGATGATGATGGTATTTGTTAAGCACCTACTGTGTGCCAAGCACTTTTCTAAGCACTGGGGTAGATCCAGGGTTATCAGGTTGTCCCATGTGAGGCTCACAGTCTTAATCCCCATTTTACAGATGAGCTAACTGAGGCGCAGAGAAGTGAAGTGACTTTCCCAAAGTCACACAGCTGACAAGTGGCGGAGCCGGCATTCGAACCCACGACTTCCGACTCCCAAGCCCGTGCTCTTTCCACGAAGCCACTCTGCCTCAGTTGTGGTATCAGGCCCAGAGAAGTAAAATGATGTGCCCAAGGTCACACAGCAGACATTCCTTTGTTTCCTAGGAAATTCTCTTTCACTTCTGAGCTAACTTTGTGGAGCAGTGTTTGTTATTACTAACCCCTTCTGGGGACCGAAGCAGCGTTGGGTGTGATCTTTTTTGTGCTCCCTGAGCGTTTTAACACGTTTCTGGGATTTATGTGACATTATAAAACCTTACACAGTTCAACTGAAATGGGATATGAAGCATCTTCAGAGTGCTTCCACTAATTCCAGAATTTCACAATCATTTCTTGGACCTAATGGGATCTCAGGAACACACTGACGATCGGAAACTTGGAAGAGAGATTTGTGGTGTTTAGTGACATTGTCTCCCTTTTCCTGGCTCGCTGCGAGATAATTTGTGTCATGAGTCTAATTGCCAGAAGGAGTTGTGTTGCAAGCTTTAAAAGAATGAAAAACACATTTCTCTAACAGCTGGTTTTTACTTCGTGCGATAACAGTACACCCAAAGAAGGTTTTCACTTTAAGCAATGTTTCCAGCAAGCAGAGCACTGAGAGGTTTAATTTAGTTCAGTCAGGGGCAGGAGCAGCACGGTAAAGAGGGTAGAGAACGGGCCCCGGAGTCAGAGGGGCCTGGGTTCTAATCCTGACTCTGCCACTTGTCTGCCGTGTGATCTTGGGCAAGACACTTCACTTCTCTGGGCCTCAGTTATCTCATCTGTAAAATGGCGATTAACAGTGAGCACCAGTGTGGACCAGGGATTGCGCCCAACCTGATTAACTTGTATCTCCCCCAGTGCTTAGGACAATGATTGGCACATTGTAATAATAATAATAATAGTAATAATAATAATAATAATGGCATTTATTAAGCGCTTACTATGTGCAAAGCACTGTTCTAAGTGCTGGGTAAGCACTTAGAGAAGCAGCATGGCTTCATTCATTCATTCCATCGTATTTATTGAGCGCTTACTGTGTCCAGAGCACTGTACTAAGCGCTTGGAAAATACAATTCGGCAACAGAGACAGTCCCTACCCAACAACCGGGCTCATTCATTCGTTCCGTCGTATTGATTGAGCGCTTACTGTGTGCAGAACACTGTACTAAGCGCTTGGAAAGTACAGTTCAGCAACAGAGATGGTCCCTACCCAACAACCGGGCTCATTCATTCATTCCGTCGTATTGATTGAGCGCTTACTGTGTGCAGAGCACTGTACTAAGCGCTTGGAAAGTACAGTTCAGCAACACAGAGAGATAAACCCTGCCCAACAACGGGCTCCCAGTCTAGAAGTGGGGAGGGGGAGGCTGGGGGAAGATCAAGCCGGGTGGAAGGGGTGGAAAATCATTCAATCGTATTGATTGAGCGCTTACTGTTTGCAGAGCACTGTACTAAACGCTTGGAAAGTACAATTTGGCAACAAATAGAGATAAACCCTGCCCAACAACGGGCTCCCAGTCTAGAAGCAGTGTGGCTCAGTGGAAGGAGCCCGGGCTTGGGAGTCAGAGGTCGTGGGTTCTAATCCTGGCTCCGCCACTTGTCAGCTGTGTGACTTTGGGCAAGTCACTTCACTTCTCTGGGCCTCAGTGACCTCATCTGTAAAATGGGGATTAAGACTGTGAGCCCCATGTGGGACGAACTGATTAACTTGTTATCTATCGCAGTATTTAGAACAGTGCTTGGCACATAGTAAATGCTTAACAAATACCATAATAATAATAATAAGTAACATAATTATTACTATTATTAGTTACTGTTAGGTATACAACAGCGTTGGGGAGGGAACAAGAGATAGTGACCTTTACTTGAAGCAGCTTAAGGTGGCTAGAGTTGTCAAGCTCATTGCAGTTTGGCAAGTGAGTCCAAAACATTGCCAGGCCCACAGAGGGGTTTCTACCTACTTCTTTCCACGTTAAAGAAGAGGGTAATAAAATCACTGAAATCACCACCTGGGTTACCAAAGTTGAGGCTTCCGCTGAATAAGTGGCCAGCTGGAAGTCTGATGTCTAAAACTGATTTACGCGTCGTCACCCGTGGACGGGTTCGTTCGGGAATCGCTGCGGGGAGAGAGAGAGAGAGATTGGGGCGGGAAAGGCTGAGTTTTATACAAAATTTATTCTGTGAAGCGAATTGAATTTGATTATTTTGGTCGTGGCGAATTGAATTATTTGGGATGTGGTCATTGAACCTCCCTTTCGGGAGGCATGTGATGATTTAGTGATAGTAGAGCTTCCTTTTTGGGAGGAATCTGTTTGCGTGTTACTCGCGTGTGGCAAAACCCCCAGATCCCACCCGGGAGGAGTTCACTTATGGTTTGTTGGCACATGGTGAGGCGGCTAGCTCTCTCCCACGAATGCTGCCCATGGAGGAGGAATCTGTTTTTTGCGTTATACACCCGTGGCTCAGCGGCCTGGGTCACTCGCCCATCCCACGGCTCCTCACTCGGTGCGGGCATCGCGGGCATCCCCCGCCGTGGGCAGAGTTGACCCCGCGGCCGGCTGCCGGGAGTCTCCATCCACTGCCCGGCAGGTCAGAGGGCCACAGGGACTTATCACCTGTGCTCCTAGGCCATTGCAGCTTCCAGCCTCAGTTTATTCAATCATTCAGTCGTATTTATTGAGTATTTATATCGTATTTATACAAGTAAGCAACATCTAGAGATGGTCCCTACCCGACAACGGGCTCACAGTCTAGAAGGGGGAGACAGACAACAACACAAAACATGTAGACAGAACAAAACATGTATAATGGAGTGGGGGTTCCATAGGCCGCTCTTGGCAGCAGCTAGGGAGGGAGGGAGGGGGAAGGTTTAGACGGGAATCATAATAATAATAATAATAATAATAATAATAATGATGGTGTTAGTTAAGCGCTTACTATGTTCAAAGCGCTGTTCGAAGCGCTGGGGGGATACAAGGTGATCAGGTTGTCCCACGTGGGGCTTCCAGTCTTCATCCCCATTTTCCAGATGAGGGAACTGAGGCACGGAGAAGTGACTTGCCCAAAGTCACACCGCTGACAGTTGGCGGAGCCGGAATTTGAACCCCTGACCTCTGACTCCAAAGCCCGGGCTCTTTCCACTGAGCCGTGCTGCTTCTCTAATGAGTTGGCAGGAGCCTGGGAGGGGAGAGGAGGAGGAGGGGTGGCGATGAGAAAGGAGAACCGGGATGGGGAGGGGGCTGGGAGGAGGGGAAGGAAAGAGGTTGGAAGGGAGGGTTTGAGCGCTTAGTACAGTGCTCTGCACACAGTAAGCGCTCAATAAATACGATTGAAATACGATTGATTGATTGAGGGTTGGCGCTGGTACAGAGGGAATCTGGGGGGGCGAGGGAAAGAGGAAGGAGGAGGTGAGGACTGGGAAGGGCAGATGGGAGCAGGGGAATTGATAGTTCGTGGTGAGGTTAGCGAGGGAAATGAGGGCACAGAGAGCAGTTAACAATTAACATGCAATAGCTACAATAAAATAAGGGGATGATGCCCAGAGCAGAAGGTGGGATTGTCCAGGGGCTCTTGGCAGAATTGTCTCTGAGGTGGTGGGGGACGGAGTCCTATGGATGGGAGCTCTGCAGAAGGCCGGAACTGTTATGGGGTTCGTGGGAGAGGAAACACTTGGGAAGAGCCAAATAACATGGGTGCGCTGAGTAGGGGCGAATGCAGGTAGCTGCTAAAAGTAACACACTGAGAACAAAGTCCTTGTTATCAGGGGAGGGGTGGGGGGAATCAATCATGTCCAGTCTGGTCCAGTCCTAACACAGGGAAGGGAAGGAGTGGAGGCTTTCCAAAGAAGGTCACTTACGGGGTGGGGAGAAGCAGGGGGACACAATGTCCCATGGCCCTGGATGGACTAGAAGTCGCTTCGAGGAGTGAGTCTAGTGATCATGGCAGGGGGCCCAGTCCCCAGTCCAGGGGAATTGGATGGCCAGCGGAGAGATCAACTCTCCAGGGTCATCTGGGAGACATACGAGCTTCTGACCGGCCGTGGGCCTCGGTGTCCTCGGGCGGGGATGTCGATGTCCAGGAGGTGTCCGGCCATCAGGCCGGACGCGGGTCATCGGAGCCCGATAGCAGGCTTCTCGGGAAGGGAGATCACGGTGCCCTTGCGGCGGCAACCGGAGGGGACCGCGGTCTGAAGGCGGGCCTCTCAGGAATGGAGATTTCATTCATTCCGTCGTATTTACTGAGCGCTTACTGGGTGCAGAGCACTGTACGAAGCGCTTGGGAAGTGCAAGTTGGCAACATATAGAGACGGTCCCCGCCCAACAGTGGCTCACGGTCTAGAAGTCCGGGCCCTCGTGGTGGAGTCCGGAGGGGAAGATCCTTTCGGAGCAGGGGAACCGTGGTCCGATGGCGGGCCTCAGGATCATGGGGGGAAGGATCTTTTCTGCATGGTTCTGCCCCTCTTTCTGCACCTGGTTGAAGGCCTCGTTCTTGACCTGGTACTGGCCCTCCTCCTCTGTCCGGTCCAGGCTCTCCTCATCCGTCTTGTCCAATCAATCAATCAATCAATCGTATTTATTGAGCGCTTACTATGTGCAGAGCACTGTACTAAGCGCTTGGGAAGTACAAATTGGCAACACATAGAGACAGTCCCTACCCAACAGTGGGCTCACAGTCTAAAAGGGGGAGACAGAGAACAGAACCAAACATACCAACAAAATAAAATAAATAGGATAGAAATGTACAAGTAAAATAAATAAATAAATAGAGTTATAAATATTTACAACCATATATACATATATGCAGGTGCTGTGGGGAAGGGAAGGAGGTAAGATGGGGGGATGGAGAGGGGGACGAGGGGGAGAGGAAGGAAGGGGCTGAGTGTGGGAAGGCCTCCTGGAGGAGGTGAGCTCTCAGCAGGGCCTTGAAGGGAGGAAGAGAACTAGCTTGGCGGAGGGGCAGAGGGAGGCCATTCCAGGCCCGGGGGATGACCTGGGCCGGGGGTCGACGTCGGGACAGGCGAGAATGAGGTACAGTGAGGAGATTAGCGGCGGAGGAGCGGAGGGTGTGGGCTGGGCAGTAGAAGGAGAGAAGGGAGGTGAGGTAGGAGGGGGCGAGGGGATGGACAGCCTTGAAGCCCAGGGTGAGGAGTTTCTGCCTGATGCGCAGATTGATTCGTAGCCACTGGAGATTACTGAGGAGGGGAGTAATATGCCCAGAGCGTTTCTGGACAAAGATAATCCGGGCAGCAGCATGAAGTATGGATTGAAGTGGAGAGAGACACGAGGATGGGAGATCAGAGAGAAGGCTGGTGCAGTAGTCCAGATGGGATAGGATGAGAGCTTGAATGAGCAGGGTAGCGGTTTGGATGGAGAGGAAAGGGCGGATCTTGGCAATGTTGCGGAGCTGAGACCGGCAGATTTTGGTGACGGCTTGGATGTGAGGGGTGAATGAGAGAGCAGAGTCGATGTCCAGGCTTTCATCATCTTTCTGCCCACACTGAGCTTCAGCCCCATGAAGATCTCTCCCTCCCCCCAACTTCTCCCCACCTAATTTGATTGGCACGGGGGTGAGGGACACCTTCAATCTAGCGGTTTTGGTGGTGGGGGCGGTGACCCACCCGCGCTCCTGAGTTCCGCCTCGCCGGCCCGGGCGGTCACGGGCCAGCCTTCGGCCTCGAGGGAGTGAGTTCCCCGGGTTCACCGCGGGACACATGGCGGGGGCGGTTTCAACCCTTGACGTCTCCGAAAAGCAGCCAAGTTGAGTGTCCACCCGTGAGGGAGGGGCCGCTGGGGAAGGCTGGTCACCTCTGCAGGGCCCCTCCTGCCTGAAAAATTGAGACCCCAGGGATGGAGAGAGCAGGCCATTAAAGCGTTGAGGTCTGGTCAAAGCAGTGATGCCCAGTGGAAAGAGCAGAAGGCCTCAGAGTCCCAGGGCCTGAGTCCTGACGCCGGTTCTGCCACTTGCCTGCTGGGCAAAACGCTTTGCTTCTCTGTGCCTCAGTTTCCTCTTCGGTAAAATGGGGATCCTATCTATACATGCTCTGTCGCCTACTAAGAATTCATTCATTCATTCAGTCGTATTGAGCGCTTACTGTGTGCAGAGCACTGCACTAAGCGCTTGGGAAGTACAAGCCGGCAACATATAGAGGCGGTCCCTACCCAACAACGGGCTCATAGGCTAGAAGGGGGAGACAGACAATAAAACAAAACATATGGACAGGTGTCAAGTCATCACAATAAATAGAAATAAAGCTAGATGTACATCATTAACAAAATAAATAGACTAGTAAATATGTACAAGTAAAATAAATGAGTAGTAAATCTGTACAAACATATGTAAAAGTGCTGTGGGGAGGGGAAGGAGGTAGGGCGGGGGTGGGATGGGGATGAGGAGAGGAAAAAGGGGGCTCAGTCTGGGAAGGCCTCTTGGAGGAGGTGAGCTCTCAGTAGGGCTTTGAAGGGAGGAAGAAAGTTAGTGGGATGGGGACTGTGTGAGATCTGATTGTCTTGTAGCTACCCCAGAACCTGGACTACTGTTTGGCACATAGTAAGTACTCAGCAAATACTACAGTTATTATTATTATTGCTATTATTATTATTTTGAGGACGACAATTGTGTCACCAACTGATGTTAGAAGCGGCATGACTTAGTGGCTAGAGCCCAGGGCTGGGAGTCAGAAAGTCCTGGGTTCTCATCCCGGCTCTGCCACGGGTCTGCTGTGTGACCTGGGGCGAGTCACTTCACTTCTCTGGGCCTCAGTGACCTCATCTGTCAAATGGGGATTAGGACTGAGAGCCCAATTTGGAACAACCTGATTACCTTGTATCTATCCCTGCGCTTACAACAGTGCTGGGCACGTAGTAAGCGCTTTTTGTTTTGTTGTCCGTCTCCCCCTTCTAGACTGTGAGCCCGTTGTTGGGTAGGGACCGTCTCTCTATGTAGCTGATTTGTACTTCCCAAGCGCTTAGTACAGTGCTGTCTGCACACAGTAGCGCTCAATAAATACGATTGAATGAATGGCTGACCGAATGACGTGCTCTATCCATTAGACCATACTGCTTCTCTTCAGGAAACGGCAGAATGAGGGGATGTAATGCCCACAGCGCAGACCTGCTTTGATGATAATAATAATAATAAAAATAGTGGCATTTATTAAACGGTTACTGTGCGCAAAGCACTGTTCTAAGCGCTGGGGAGCTTACAAGGTGATTAGGTTGTCCCACGGGGGGCTCACAGTCCTAATCCCCATTTTACAGATGAGGTAACTGAGGCACAGAGAATAATAATAATGATGGCATTTATTAAGTGCTACTATGTGCAAAGCACTGTTCTAAGTGCTGGGGAGGTTACAAGGTGATCAGTGTTGTCCCACGGG